>NC_089215.1:7172282-7490056 GCF_963930695.1 Labrus bergylta | reverse complement strand
TTTTAGATTTTTTTTAATTTTTTTTTATTGATTTATATTTTTTTACAACAACCACATCGTGACAGATTGAAATCAAACCGTAAAATTTACCACAAAAATTCAAATTAGAGAAAAGCAAAAACTTCTTTCACAAAGTTTAAGAAAAAAAAAAAAAAAAGTAAGTAAAGTAACACAGTCTAGCCTGCAGAATAATGCAAAAGGAAGTAACCACATATTAGCCCTGTCGTCTCAGTGTGAAACAGCAGTGAGAGTTAAGCAGGACGTTTGACTTGCATGAACGCCTACAGGCAGAGAAAAAGTTGTGTTCCCTTCCTCCCCCTTGCGGACCGTCCTGTCACTGGTGGAAAATGGCTGCTCGGAGTAGTGCCCCAAAGCTCAGAGAAAACTGAAAAAAAGAAAAAGAAAAAGAAGTCCACAATAAAACCAACAGGTCAAATCTGGACCTTTTCTAACCGGATAAACGACAACTCGGGGAAGTCTCGACACGGATAATGTCTCGCTGGGTGCCCACAAAAAAGGAAAAGTATGGTGTTGGTACGTAACAAAACTTGCATGCTCCATCGTTAGCTCAGCCTTTAGCTCTCTGTGCTCTCAGATTGCTCAAGTTTGGGAAAGGATTTTGATTCGTAAGCGACCGGCTTAATTGTTTTTCTCGTGTGGCTGTGGGACGAAAATGTGCGGCTCGAATTTGCCTAAACTGTAGGGAATGCAAATGTCGGAGGAATTTGCCTGCTAGTTTGCATGAAACGCAAAACAAGGAATGTGTGTCTATTGTGAGGAAGAGGATTGTGTGTGTGTGTGTGTGTGTGGATTGGGAATTGTTACAGGCGCGCCTAGTTGTAGCGCTTGTTTCCTGTGTTGTGGGGCCTCAACTTCTAAGTTACTCACTACTTCAGAGGCTACGCGCAACTTTTTAACTATTTATCGTGTTGTTTGTTTGCGTTCACCGCAAATGTCTCCAGCTCAGCGATAAGCCTTTTTTTTTTTTTTTTTTTTTTAGTTGTTGGGTAATTTATTTATGCTTTTATAGCCTGGCCTGAAAACACTGTCCCGGTTAGCTCCCACTCTCTCTCTCTCTCTCTCTCTCTCTCTCTCTCCTTCAAGGGATTATTTAACCACACTCAAATTACATCATCATAGAAAGGACAGGTAACTTCAGATTTTCAAGGGTTTAATTAGGAAAGTGCTTCTAGGCCAAAATATGCCTTTCTGTGGCACTGTACTGTAAAAATACTGTCCTAAAACCAGTATTAGTAGGGCAATATATCGAGTTTTTAAGTTATATCGATATATTTTCAAACAAGATATAGGGTAAGACAATATCGTTAATATCGATATAGTTTAAGTTGCTTTAAAATAACATTACAGAGGTGTCAGGTCACCTTTTTCTCATCTCACTCATAATGACTGACTGTCTCTCTTATCCCTGCTCCTCCCCTCTCTCTCTCTCTCTCTCTCTCTCTCTTTTATTGTATTTAAGGAACATTTGTATTTTATAATATTACTTTTTACATTCACAAACAGGTAGTTTATTTTTCCATGTGTTTTTCACTGTTAATAAAATACATATTGATATATATCGAGTGTCGCCATTCAGTGAAAAAAAAAATCAAGATATGAGTTTTGGTCCATATCGCCCCCAGGCCTAGTGGGAACGTATGTTTTATTTTTTTGGGCATGTTATCATCACATATCTCATTTATCAGCAGCTTGTCTGTAGGCTACACTTATCGCACAGTTTGTTCGTGTTTTTATCAAGTACACTTTTCACATACTGATATTCAGGAAGTGAACAAATATAGCCTATTAAACTACCTTTTTTTTTTTTACATTTTGTTTTTCTATGTAACAGTTTTGGGATTTGTTGTTTGAATTCTTACCCCCATTTTATAGATGGATTGTAAAACTCATTCTGATTTACTCAAAGTGGTGCATAGTTAAAAAAAAAAAAAAAATGCTTAAGAGAATGGCTTGATAGAGCTAATCCTGATTTCTTTCAGGGGATCATTTGGAACATCCCAGTCCTGATCACTCAGCAATTTAAGGAAATTACACTTTTTTTTTTTTTTTTTTTTTAACAATTTGGTGTCATGACAGTGAATTATAATTTTAAATGTGCATGATGTAATCCACAACACGAGTCCCTTTTTCAGCTGTGTGTCCATTAGTCGGACTGAGGGATGCTGACGCTGAGTGATGGAAGAGTTCAGCTCTGGCTGGCGTCTTGCACTGCAGTGCTAAAATGAGCTCTGGTGTTTTCAAGAGCGGGCCGGTCTATGTGGACCTGTTATCGTGTTGACGCTTGAGCGGGGGGGGGGATGTTGGCTATGGCTTATATTAGTGTGAAAAGTATACTTTATTCATGCTAACGATTGCATCAGTCCACTCTTGAATACCCTTTAGATCTTGACGTTCTTCAAAAAAAGTCTCTGCGAAAAATTCCCACGGGGCTCCCTGAATTCAGAGTGGGTGAGTCATTAGCAGAAAGAGAGTCAGCTGCCACATCGCTGCTGCAGAGTGGTGGTCGGGTGCTGCTACATCTATTGCACTTTTAATACTTCACGTGTTGACCAAAACCTGCTAATGAGCACTCTCTGAGATCTGTCATACTGGCAGCACTCACCGTGGGCCCATTTCAATTTCAGCCAGACTTTCGTCATAACCTTCACCGCGCTCATAATGGACCCATGGCTTTATTAGAGTATGCAGTGAAGAAAAGCCGTCTGCTTTAGTCTTTACACAGCAGTGTTAATAATACATGCTGCTGTTTCCTTACCTAGAAAATAGCTGTGATAATACAGAGGGTTGTTAGCACTGTGGTATGACCTGATCATTGTTGAAGCAAGGTTTTGTAATGGTTTTGCACCGTTACCAGTATTGTGAGTTCACCCATAGTACTCGTGGGACTATATCAGATGAGTTCTTGAATTAACCCTCAGATGAGTTGCAGATACTATGTCATCTTTAAAATGTATTGTTTTCTTGGCGCTAAAGGCTTCATGGTGCGGTGATTGTTTGTTTGGCGCTGTTTTAAACTCTTCTACCTGGGTGAAGTGTACAAAAATGACAATATTTTATGATAATCAGCAGTCCATAACAGGAGATATGCTTGTGCACAAATTAAAGACGATCTGATAATTCAAGGACGGATGCACAGTGGTGCACAACAAGGAGGTTGCTGGTTCGAATCTCCGTCAGACAGGAGTCTGCAGAGTTTGCTTGTTCTCCACTGTGCATGTGAGGGTTCTCTCCAGGTACTCCGGCTTCCTCCCACAGTCCAGAGACTTGCTCGTCAGGTTAATTGCCGACTCTAAATTGCCCGTAGATGTGAATGTGAGTGTGGCTGCTTGTCTGTCTCTATATGTCAGCCCTGTGATTGACTGGCTTACAGTCCAGGGTGAACCCCACCTCTCGCCCAATGACAGCCCCCCCCCCCCCCCCCCCCGCGCGACCCCGAACTGGAGAAGCGATAAAAGACAATGGATGGATGATACTTTAAGGACATTTTGAGATGACTAATGTTCTTGCGATCACTGGTTTACAAACCTCTGCCAGTGTCTGTAGACTTGTGGTGGGTTTTTTTTTTCCTCCCCACAACGTTTGGAATGTATCCCTTTCATAAACTCGTGTTTTTAATGCATGTGCAATCATCCTTCTCCCACCACAGGCAACAAACCTTATTGCTTTTTACATTGTTTCTAAGGATAATTATTACCCCCGAGGCATGAGCTTGACTTCATCCTCAGAACAATGTCTTGAGATCCACTGGCATGCTCAGAATGCTTCCCATCAGGCCCCGATATAAACCCAGCTGATCTGATGATTTAACCAGCATTTGTTGGGATTCTTGAGGCCGTGACACACAGAAATAATATTGACTCTCTTTAGACATGAAAGTTAAGGTTTTGTGAAGGTCTGACTTAAATTTTTTGACCACTATTCATATCACAAAAGAAGCAAGGCGACCCCCCCCCCCCTTTTTTTCAAAGAAACGATAAATAGTATTCTTTTTGACCTTGAGCTAATTTATTTTTGCATTTCTTTGGTCTCCAAAGCCAACTTGCCTTGCAGATATCAATGGGAGCAAGAATTTCGATGGTTATTTATTCTTGTGGAATCTCAGAAGGGATTGAACAGCCGCTCTGGGATATGATTTTTAGCATCTGTGTGATGAGCAAACGAGAAATACTTTTTTTTCGACGCTGATTTCAAGTGTTGTCTCATAAATACTGTTTTATTGAGATGCTACTTCAGAGATTTCTTCAGGGAACACAAAGCAACTGGACTATTAAGAAGCCTGGATCTACATGCCAGTGAAGAGACTAACCTACAAATTACCTTTGAGAATGGAATGTTTTTCATGACTTGATACGTTACCCTCTGTAATCCAACTTCATGTTGTGCAACACAATGCCAGAGTAAGCAAACACAATGCTATCATTTCTGGAAGTACATTTGGGCCATTCCTTTTTTTTCTCTTTTTTTTTTTTTTAAGCAGCTGGAGGTTTGGGTGAGGATCAGGAAATGTTACTTCCTGTAGGACAGATCGCAGACTGCCAACCTACCTAAGATGACACTTGGACACAGAATCTGCACACCGAGCTCTAAATGTTAGCTCTGGCGTGGCTATGATTCATATTTTGAAACTTGCAGGCTAACAGGACTGACAACCCTAGACGGTTTAAGATTTGAAACAGGTTAGCGGCGAGTGACACATTGGAAGCAGGAAGTAAAGACTCAGACGATTCTTCTGAAGACTGAGGTCATAGTAATTTTGTGAAAGCCCCCGCCCTGCACCCAACTAAAACCATCTCCCACCCACAAGTGCAGTAAGCTAACAAATATGGTCGCAATTAAAAAAATAAAAAAAAAAGAAGCAGTGTTGGTTACTACATAAATTCTAACCATGTGTTTTAAACTCCCTGTCTCGTATTTTACCCTTCTCTTATTGCCATAGCTGAAGTTATTAGGTGTAAAATACTCGAGTGTGCTCATTTTTTATCCGTTTACTTCTTGGTTTTATACGCTTGGAGTAACTTTCTCTGTGTTTTATTCAGCAATTTGCCTTGTTTTAACATCGGTTGAAGGCACAATAAATATAAAAAGCAGGGGGGGAAAAAAGTGTGGCTCTTGTCAACGCTGCACTCCCGGCCAGATATCACAACCATTAATTCTGATATAACAAAGCATCGGACAATATTAACTACACAGTGGAGTTTTACTACGCAGGCATCTGATTTCTCTCTGCTCGCGCTTAAACTTCGTCCAAGAAAGAAGAGCTGAGCTGACAAAATCAGAGAGAGAGAGAGAGAGAGAGAGTGCTTCTACTGGAAAAGGAAAATAAATCCACTGATGAATAGGAGTGAGACACTGCAGAGACAAGCAGAAGGAGGACAATTTTTTTTTCTTCTATTTGTTTGTTTCTTGTCAGGAGAGTAGCAAACAGTTTCATCTTTGTTTGGTCTGTGCTACATACAGGTGGTGTTTACAATCAGCCCTGCACCCTTCGCTCATAAATAAAAAGCCCACACACAGAAGTCGAGATCAAATAAAAGCATGCACACACAGCTACAGTGTGATATGTTTTTGTCTCACACGTCTTTCCTCTGGTTTAGTGACCAGTATGCGTGTGTGGATTCATGTTTAGTAACAGGAATGCACGTTGTGTTTTATTAAGCGCTGACTGTGAGAAAGTCTGCATCTCTTGAGTGATTACCTGCTGCCTGAATACTAAGCCTACACTGTTATTTCCAATTTTATGAGCTTGTGCATCATGGCTTTAGAATATTTTGGTTGGTGTGCAGAATCCTGAATACATCCTCGACCAGGGACCTCATTCTGCTTGAGTTTGCCCCCTTATTTAACGTGACTCGGCTGCATTTGTTGAGCTGCAACACAGAGCTCAAGAACAATTTGTGTTGCTTTTGCATAGAACAATTTAGGGATTTAAATAAACCATGAAACTGGTAACTGACAAAGGGGATTCTGGCTGATGTATACTATTATTAAAAAAATCAAAGGGCAACCATCTTTGCCTTTCAAGCTACACGTGCTTATTTTTCAAATATCTTCAAATGGCTTTTGTTATTGTTGGCTTCTATTGTACATGACTTTCAGTCAGCGGTGAATTATTGGTTGAATGGGGGGGGGGGGGGAGAACAAAAAAATCTTAAACATCCATAAACAGATCCACTTTTGCTAAGCCATGTGCTTAACCCTATGTGTTATAGTGAAGCTCACCCAATATTGGAATTCTGAGGCTGATACCAATGCCCATTTTAGAAGGGTGAAACTAATATATGGGGCCATTTTGCTTTTATATGGGTAGTTAGCTGATCGGTACTAGGCAAGAGATGACAGGAATATGTGCAGTAACCCTGGGCCATTGAGGCGAGAACCATATCCTCTTCACACGTGATGCACGCTGTATTAACTGATCTCAACCAGTGCATTTCTGCATAGTTTTAAACGTTTGTTTTTGGGGTTTTTTTATGCCTTACTGGACAGTGGATAGAGTCAGTTGAGAGTGGATAGGACAGAATCAGAAAGTGGGGGGAGGGCGAGCGAGAGAGTGGGGATTGATATCAGGTAAAGGAGCTACAGGTTGGATTCTAAACCGGGCAGTCCACTTTGAGGACTATAGACTCTGTACAAGGGGTGCGCATTAACCACCAAGCTACTGGCGCCCCAAATATTATTGTACAGTTCCAAGCACTGTTTTATCCATTATATCTGTTCTGTAAAGAAACTTATATATATATATATATGATATCTGTGATAGGCCACTTCTACATACTGTATATGTTTGTGTGTATGTAATATGTATTTGTAGCTGAGGTACAGAAAAAAAAACAACTCATTTCCCCTTTTGGTCACATTTGGTATGAGATACATTGATCAATCATTCTGAATTGTCTCTGCATTCATTAGACACTGTCTCTGAGTCTTAGTCCAAAAAACTTTGTCCATAATCATCTTTTTCTCTCAAAGTCAGTGTGACTTTGCTATTATTCATTTTGAAAGGGAATTATATATTCACTGTGGGCCGTGCTGCTTGCTGAGGCGGTTCTAATAGTACAGCTCCCAGTGGCTGGCTGTGCGATGGTGGCTAAGACAAATGACAGCTGGCCTATTTAATCAGTTCAGTTAAGCTAAGTGGTTCCACACTGCTCCTTCTTGGCTCACCTTTAAGACAAAGCTGAAACAATGCTACATCTTTTTTTTTTTTTTTTAAGTGGCACTGTCACTAGGTGTCATAGGTGTCATGGGTTAATGGAGAACACATAATGAGGCCCCTGTGGACCACTTAACCTTGTCTTATACAGAAGAAAATATGATTTGTGTCTTCACTTCATATTAGGTCAATTGTGTGATAGTAGCTTGTAAAATGTTCAACCTTTTTATATCCAAACATAGTTTTGTTCTCAATCAGCAACGTCCAAAAAATCCCAATACTGAGCCTTTTCCATTTCCCTGTTAGTCTTCTGTTTGGTCTGAGGTAGCTTTTATCTTCTAGAGATGCTAGTTGGTGCTAACAAATGTTATCAGTATGAAGCTTACATGTTTTGTGTGTGTGTGTTTTTTAAACTAGATGTTATCTACATCATAAGAAGAAGAAACCGGTTTTAGACTAGCGGTACTATTTAAAGCAGACCGATCTTATCCTTAATAAGATAAATCACTTCCTTAAGCTAATCTATCAAAGACTTAAATGTAAACAATGGGCCTTTGCAATCAATAACCAGAATCAACCAGAGTCTTCATGTGTATGCTTATGTTGTTTTAAACAAGTGTCCAAATTCCTCATAGCCCTAGAATCAGTCAAATCTAAACTGAAAGGTTAGTAATGAATGATAAAGAATTATCTTCAGATGATTCATAGCTCGGATTTTGAAGAAAAGTATCTGCTTGATTCAGATCTTGGATAGGGGTGTGCAGGAAACCGGTATCAGTACCATCACATGTATAATGTTCTGCCACAACATGGATTTTTTTTAAACCGTCATTACTACTTAAAGTTTGGTTGTAGAGCACGCACAAGGCAACACTGATTGCTTAACCTACCAGCCACAGTGGCAGGTAAATACAAGTAGCATCAAATAGTGATTTGTGACAGACAGCAGCTCAGATTTGAGTCTCCCGGTCTAATGCATGTTTCGATCTGAAGCTCAGAACAGAGCCAGCGGTTCACGAATCAAAGGGCTCCGTCTCCTCCTCGAGTTAGTGTTTCAATGAAAGAAAATAAATCAGGTAAACTTTGTATTCTCCCCTCTCCAAGTTCAGCAAATAACAGCAACATTTAGTGGGTGTTCTTGCATGCAGTGGGTCTTTTTCTACTCCGTCTCGGTCTTTGACATACACTATGTGATAGAACAGATTTACATCTCCATAAAAACTGTCAATCAATCAATTTTTATTGGTATAGCGTCAACTCATAACAAGTGTTATCTCGAGACACTTTACAAAAAGCAGGTAAAAGACCTTACTTAGTCCACCTGCTTAAAGGTGTGTTTAGACTGATTTCTTGTGTATTAAGTCCAAAATGATTAAAAGAATCAGGCTGAGGCTTTGTCTCATGATGAAAGGTGGGCTGTATAGATTCAAACTGCCAACAGTGTTGTTGGAAATCAAGCTAATTGTAGCTTCATTAAAGCTCAAATAATCAACACATTCTATTTCCACACAATCTTCACATATCACACACAACATAACACACAGCTTAACGTAATGACACCATCAGCAAACTTGCAGAATGCTCAAAGAATGAAGTTGTAATTGTTATAAAGCAGGACACATCCGTCTCCCAAGGTTGCCTCTGCATTCATGTTTTTTGAAGGTTTAAAGAGTTTGTTGACTTATTCCGTCAGTGACATCATTTGACTCGACAAAGCGTCTGTGTCGTTGAAGATGACAGTTGACCTCCTATAAGGATTACATGAAACAGGAGCAGCAAAGGGGAAAAGGACACTGAACACACACATTCTGTTTGATCATGTACTACCATGATGCTTTGTGTCGTGAGTGACTGATGTGGGTCGCTCCTGTCGCCTCTCTGCTCAGCTGGGCGGTCTCTGGACCCCTCTGTATTGATTGTGGCCACGCCAAGCAGCTTGTGCATTGTCTGAGATGAGTCCTGCTGCGCTGCTTCTGCTAGCTTGACAGATGGCCAATGGTGTGTCACACGTCAATGTCACACAAAGGTCACTGATGGAGACTTGTGCTATTACATAATTTAGATTCAGCTGGATGAAATTAATAAAAGAGGACCTTTTGAGCTGTCATATTAAATCAGGCAGGCTGTAAGTAGGGTTGTGGCGAAGATGGGTTCATATTCAGAAGCCGTATGAAGAATGCAGTTCCACAACAAAGCCGTGAAGAAGTTCTCCCGTCATGACGTCTTTGTACTTACACATTGCAACTGTTACAGCGTAATATCTGAGTCCCAGTGTGTGACTTCACTTTGCATTACGGTGTTGCAGAAGCGCAAAGGGCATGGCTCATGAACGCCCTCCAGGAGCTTTACATACACAAACTGAGGCGCACACACACACACACACACACACACACACACACACACAGCCCTGTGACGCTTTGCTGCCTCAGACGTAACACATCGATGGGGTGAGTCCCCACAATTACACATCTGTGGGTAACACGTTGCACACAAGGAGTTAACAGGAGCGGTAGTCTAGGCCTTAGATTACAGTTTACATGTTGTGTGTGTGTGTGTTTTTTTTTAAAACCTAGATGTTATCTTCATCATAAAAAGAAGAAACCGGTTTTAGACTAGCGGTACTATTTAAGGCAGACTGATCTTATCCTGAGTAAAATAAATCACTTCCTTAAGCTAATCTATCAAAGACTTTAAATGTAAACAATGGGCCTTTGCAATCAATAACCAGAATCAACCAGAGTCTTCTGGTGTATCTGTGCTCATGTTGTTAGTTTTGAACAAGTGTCCAAATTCCTCATAGCCCTAGAATCAGTCAAATTTTTTAAAATGTTTTCTAATTTGAAATCGTGCCTCTTATACTACTTTTCCTCTATACCTTGGTTGTATGTGTGTTGAGAGCCTTTTGAACTAGGGGTGGGAATTGCAGTGAAACTCCCAATACAGTAGGATAACAAAGGATATGATAGGGTACAATCGGATATGATATGATACGATACATGGCCCACAATAATGATGCTATCGCACCCAGTGATTCTTCACAATTTGACTCATTACAAGACTTCCTGTATGATTCAGATACTCAGCCAAAAACAGCAGTAAGCGTTTCCTCCTCTAGATCAGTATTATTTTTCATTTGAGACTCAAGCTTAGGGCAGAATGAACAGTTCAGTGACTTTGTGGAAACAAAGTTTAATGTCTTGGAATAAAACAAGAGGAATGATTTGGCAGTGAGTATAGGATTGTAAACTCAGTCTGTGTTGAGTATTCTTAACAACGTCTATAGCTGACCGCTCAGGCGGAGGCTTTATTCTACCAGAGTGATGAGCTTGCAGCTGAGCTGAGGCCGTGCCAGGCTGCCAGTGGGTGAGCTTACACTGGACGACCTGTCTGTTTCTGTAGGTCAAACACTGGGTTAAAAGGACAGGCTCCCTGGGAAAAGTCACTTCTTAAGTTCCTCCAGAAGACAGAGTCTCGCTGCGAGCAGTTGGCAGATATCACTTGGGTTGGATGCATATCTGAAAAGCAGATTGGCGTCATCCTGCACGCTGTCATTAATGATCCATAGACTTAAACCTATCCTGTATCAGATTGTTTTTCTCTTAAAGATCCCTTCCCATCATCATACCGCATCGGTTTTGATACTTCCAATCCCTGATGTTGATGTTCATGCACAGCAGGAATTATACGGCTCAACAATTCCGAGGTTATTCAGCTTATAAAAATGTCAACATGAATATCAGGTGCAGTCCATTTTAATGTTGCGTTCCTCACCTTTAAAATGTCCCGTGGGTTGTTTTGGGGACTCGTAATGGAGTTGTCAGTCATTGATTGTGGTTGCAGACAGGCGAGGGATTGCCACACGCAGCAAGAGACAGCCTTTCAGTATGGGCTGGCATTTGATGAAATGGCCTTTTGTGTGTTTGTGTTGGTGCGTGTGCGTGTGCCTGTGTGTGTGTGTGTGCATGTGTGTATTTATGGCTAAATACTTGATAAAGTCAGAGCCTTGCAGCTCAGATGTTGGTGGGCCCTGGAGGCAGTTTGAGTTGTCAGTGAGTGGCAGCTCTACTCTGATCAACCTTTAGGGATTTAGATGAAGGTGTGTGACTATTTGATCTGACACCTCGGCCTCCTTTTTGTTTGAGGAGAAGAGGACAGAGATTCTAGTGACGCTCAATGGATTTCCACCTGACCTAGGGGTGCATGGTTAAATCTGGACGCCGGTGGTGTTGGTCGATAAAAGTTTTATAATGTATTATGGGTATTGGCCTCAAATGAATGAACTGATTTGACAGGTTGATGTGATTATGCTTTACCCTGTATTAGTACAAAAGTAGGCCTAAGAATGTCAAATTGACTTCAAGATGGACTTGATGAAAAAGTTATGATGATAATATTCTGAAAAAAGTCTCATTTTTAACTTGTATATAAAAATACAAAACATTTTTCTATATTGGCTTATTTATATTTATTCCAACAACATTGGTGCACATTTGAAATTGTTATGTTTTTTTCTCCCAGTCTCTGTTTGCTGATTGGTTTTCAGTCATTTTGATCTATTTAATGTCAGAAAACATTGAAAAATGGCCATCGTATTTTCCTAAAGCACAAGGTGACCGCTTTAAATTTCTTGTTATGTTTACCCAAAGCCTGAAGGTGCTGTATTTAGTATCATGTAACACAAAGAAAACTGACTTTAATAAATCCAGACAGTGAAATCCATCACTGTGAAAAAAGCAGTAGTCACAATATAATTGTCACATTGAAAGGACACTCTCAGAAATGCTGTATTTAGTGCTATAGCATCCAGTCCTTCATATGGACTGATGAGTCCAGCCTCCACACAGGACGTTGTTCATATGTGAAACCACAAGCTTCACTTGTGAGAAGCCACGTAAAGCATGTAATACTGAAACTAAACAGAGAGCAGAGCAAGCCACATGAGAAACCAGTCCTATAAATACATCAATGGCTGCATGCTATTTGCTGCAGACTACAAGAGGTTTGGTTTCTCACGTCTGGCCTGTGCTACCCCAGAGATCCAAGAAAAGAAAAGCAGCTGATAAAGTTACATTTCATAAGAAATCATTGATACGACTGCATATTTGTCTTTCTTATTTGAAGCTTGTTTGGCAGAATACCAACAACTATTTCATCTGAGCTGGTAAGAATGACTTGCTTTGGTCAATAAGAGATGGAGTCAAGGCCGTCAAACCATCTTATATTTATCATTCAGTCGTTATTTACTTTGAAGTCAAGTTCACACTACCCTGTACTGTATAATCTGAAATACTTTGGTAATCCCAGCGGTTTAGTCATGTACCCACTTTACAAACATGCATGAAAAAAGGCACAATCATGATGTTGTCAGTGGTTGGTACATGCGTTTTCAAATTGTGTGTATTGGCAATCACAGTGATTGCAGAGGTAATTTCATCAGCACGCGATAAAGGACAAATGATTTGTTGGATTTTTATTTTCTCTGGGTGGCTAAACGTGTTGCTATGGGTGGCATTGAGGTTCAGTGGATTTTACAGGGAGTTAATTGCCTTAATCTGTTCCAGCAATTTAACATGGAACATTAAGAGACATGTGCATAATCTGAGCGGTTATACCTGGCTAATTCTGATAAGTATTTCTTCACTCTAAATTTCAGGTTTTTGTGGTTTGCATATGCTCACTCGTGTTGTCTTTCGGATGTTCACTGAAACGTAACAATGCCCGTCTGGCTGTCAGACACTTTGACAGTTTGATGTAGGCAGGGAGAAGTGCGAGCGACTGCAGACAACCTTTCCTCACGTCACTGCTGATCGTCCCGACCTTCGTCTGCTTTGTCAGACATTTCAGAGTTTTTGCCCCGTCATCGATGGCATTGTTGAGTCTGCTCCAGTATACAAAATATGACTATAAGTAACAACATGAAGAACAAGGCAAAGTCATTTCGTGGCAAATCTCTGTATGTCTGCTTTGTACCTCTACATGCAGCAGTTGGCACCTGGCGGAGGTCAAGTAGTGTATCACATGCTTGTCAGTGCAGTCACATCTGAGCAAAGTGCCACCAAAGAGGCTTCAAAGTAAACTTGCTGAGTCAATTGCAGAGTTTCTTCAAATATTTGAAGGTAATTATGCACTCATTAGCATTCGTATCACAAGAGATGGAACAGAGGGCAGGAAATAATTAGCTACTTCTTGCTGTGCAAAAGGCTAATCTGTGTGGATTCTGCCAAATTACTTCTCCATGCTGTGTACTGGTGTATACGTGGAATACAGAAAAACAACACTGTGATCTGTTTGCTCAGTTTTACAAAAGATACAATAACTCTGGTTTGGGCTTCACCCACCTAATCATTTTGTCTGTTACGTCAGATTGGCTTATCACTACAAAGGTTTTATTTTTTTACTTTAGCCTCACGCCAAACTCCTGTTTGACATGTCTGATGTTTGTTTATCCACTACATTCTTTCTACTGAAACATTTCCAGGAGCCTATTTTGATGTTCTTCAAAGTCATGTCCTGATGTTGAATTATAATATCTAATTTAACCAGACAAAGGCTTTTAGTCAGGTTGTTAACTTAAGTTGGCAAGGACTAGGCTTTTAACCAAACTAGCCCCTCCAAAGAGTGAGAAAAGTATTGTTTTTACCTTGAAACTGCTTTTTTTGTGTTTGTTTAATAGGCTCTATCAACTGGTCTGTATGTTCCGAAAAGGTGGACAGCTTTTTCTGAAATTGGCTTGAGTAAAATCTAGAGAAAAATGAACACTGGTAGGTATTTTAAGCTAAAAACAAGCTAGCTAAGCACCACCAACAAGCTAGCGGTACTTCCACTCGCAGACTCTTCTAAATTGCTTCCAACAAGGAACACTATAGATTCGGGGTGTACATGTGTAACTGGTTAGTAAATCATAACTGTTTAGGAAAAATCAGTAAACGAAAAACGTTTTTTTTTTTTTTTTTTTTTTTTTTTATTATTTTAAAATGTTTTAGAGACACGCATTCAATCATCTCTGATCAAAAATAACACACAGTATTTATTTAGAGATGAATAAAGCTACAAATGTTCCACTTTGAAAACGTTACTGCGCTCACAAATGCACGTGATAAATGTTGGATTGCGCAGTCCCGAGGGTCAGGCCTCCATTCGACTACGACCTCAGATCAGACGAGACGCCCCGCTGAATTTAAGCATATTAACTAAGCGGAGTGTTAACCTTCCTGCTTCGTGTTCCAACCGTGGTCAGGGCGCACCGGGGAGACTTATTTATCTGCTCCAGGGCCGAAGTTGTAGTCCTCAACTTCGGGGCTGACCCCCGTCACTTCACTGGGGTGCAGCAAGGCGTAAACAGACAACGGAGAGTCCGGCTTGTTATTTTGAGGTACCGGGCTGTTTATTACGCTCGCGGAGCTTGAACTGTACATACACTTAACATCATGACTCTGATTTCTCCTGCTTATTCTGCTCCGGTCCCCGGCATCAGTGACGTTGCCTCTAACGTTGTCTTTTACCTGCTTTTTGTAACATAACAATGAGTAAGGTCTTTTTACCTGCTCTTTTGTAATGTTAACAGACAAAGAGTAAAGTATTTTACCTGCTTTTTGTAAAGTGTCTTGAGATAACACTTGTTATGAGTTGACGCTATACAAATAAAAATTGAGTTGAATTGAATTGAGCCATTCACAGACAGACATACGGCAAGTTTTCTGTGTTACTTATATAGCCTACTTTATGAAGCACAGTTGTATCTGTCTGACAACTTTGAGTGGCGGCAGTGATGCGGAGGAATCTTTCTGAAAAGCGGCCGCACCCTCCATTGGTTGTATAGCGCGATTGCCGTCCACTTTTTTTTTTTTTTTTTTTTAGATTAATAAATAAAAAAAACGGTTAACCGTGTACACGAAAAAAATACACGTTTAAATTTTTTTTGTAACCGTTCACACCCCTACTATAGACATTTTTTTTTATATTGTTTTTTTTTTACTGGTTAGTTTGTCCATTCGTTTTTGAACACATGGAAACCTTTTCTTTTCCGTTTGATAAACACAGTACATAACTCTAGCCTATAAACAAGCTAGCTGAGCATTGTCAAAGTTCTATCAGCTTTATTGAACTTCTCTGTTTTTTTTTGGAGAGGTTGAGCGGACTAGTTTGCGCACTAAAAACGAGCTAGCTGAGCCCCGTCAAAATATTGCATGTACCAAAGTTATCATTTGTAATTATCTTCGATGATTTGCATAATGAATCCTTGAGTCATAGAGAGCCAGTGCAGGTACTGCTCCACGAACAACACCTGAGAGCACTGTGTGAGAGACTCGGTGTGAAAAGCTTTCACGCAGTGTACTGTAATGAGCCAAGCTCTGCTCCGTCGCTCCCTGCTGTATCCAGAAGATGATTTTCAATTAAAGGGCCCTGCAGAGGCAATGAAAGCTGAGTTATTAGCCTGCGTTAGATTGCACCCTGAGGCCCGCGTTGCTGCTCAGCGGATGGCGGGAAGTTGTGCCAAAAGGTATTACTGCTGTTGGCATGAAGATCAGGCACGATGTAGTTTTCTCCATCTTTTTTCTGTTTTCGTGCTTTAAACCTATTCACTTCGTTGTATGTCATTTTTTTTTCAGTGTTCTGTTTCTCTGTTACCCTTATCTTTTTATTTTTTATTTTTTTTTAAATGAGGCATTGTTACTCTTCCTGTCGACATAAAAAGCATCTGTAGTTCCTTCTGGCGAACAGGAAAGACCACATCTATTGTGATACAGTAATATCTCAAGTGGCATTTCCTGCATGTTTCCAGTTAGAGGGAGGAGGAATCTGGTCCTACAAGAGAGAGAGGGAGAGAAATAGAGAGAGAGAGAGACCTGGGGCTTTCCTCTCTGTCAAATTAATTTCAGGTTAATTACAATAGCATTATCTACGCTTTCAAACCACAGATAAAGCTAAAAGGCTGTTGTATATAATTGCTTCAAGAGGAAAAGGGCTGATTTTGTTGTTATTTCACAATCCCGGCTTCCATGTCTGCCTCTGCCTCTAAATTAGAACCATCAGGCTTCCATCTGAACGCCTAAACCTCTTATTAAGCCCTATTAGGGAGGGACTTGAAATTAATTATGTTTCTCCTGCCTTGTGTGTCACTGACAAAGCTCTTTTTTTCATCTGAGTGTTGAAAACATGCTCTATATTTGATCATCTGTTTACCCTTACCTCCCCCGGTTAAATATATCTCATTGTGAATGTTTTGTAATACCTCAGCCGAACCCCAATGGACGACATCACGGTGTATTTAAATGACGTACTCCGAGGTTTTCACTTCTTTTCACATTATTTGAAATTAATTTCATTTCTGAAGAGCAGGAAATAATTAACGGGGGTCTGGAATTATTGTAATTTCCCAGTCCTTTAATTATACTCATAATCCATTTAACCATCATATTCTGTCAATGTTTTTCAATTATTAGTCACCATAGCCCTAGGCTCTACATAAGGGCTGTCATTATTGTTAGTCTATTGCTTTTTTTTAATTTAACCTTTTGTTTTGACAACTATAATGCTGCAGGAACACCTGGGTATTTACTGTGGGAGTTACATCATACAATTATAATTAGAACTTTAGGACTGTAATCAAGTTTGGGAAAAGGAATCAGAAGCATTAAAGATACAGTACCACAATTGTCACAATACGCTGGCATCAAAGAGCAAACTATAAACTTGATGAGCCAATAGACAGAGAATTAAATTTTATCCATGCAAATGATTCCAAAGCAACCATACATTTTTAAGTAGTGATGCTTTGCCATAGATGACCTCAAACTGATATTAGAGGACAACACCAGACATTAGAAGTTGGGTCCCGGTAGCCTATGGTTAGTGCATGTAGTAAATAAAGCTTTCTGTCTGACAGTTAAGTTGATTATCAGTACGTTTACATGCAGTTAGAAAAAGTCGACTTATTGTGGAAGTCCCACTAAAACTGGACTTTTAAAATACATGTAATCATGTGAGTCCGACTGACATTGTAGAGGAACTGTGGTCATCGGAACCAACACATCTAGATTATAAGGTTAGGTATGGATTTGCTTCTGCATGTATACACCTCGATCTGACCCAGATTAGCCCAGGCGTTTTGCACATGCTCCACAGTTTCCGTAAAAGTCTTTGACCCAAAGTTGACCGTCATAAATGAGTCGCGTAGCAGACGCACATTGTCATCTACCTTTGGATGTGGCAATAAGCTAGAAGTATAGTGTGCATCACATAAGTACCAAAATCAAGTGTTGAGTATGTACAAAATTTGCAATGTTCTAAAGTTGTCCATGTTTCAACTTTTGGACATACAACCAATTTCCCGCTTGCTAATGTGATATCTAGGCCAACCGGAATAAGGTCTAATAATAACTAGCTGAAAGGGGTGATATCGCCACCTGATGTAGCACACAACATTTTCTGTCAATGAATGAAGAACACTTGTCCAATTAAATGGCCCAATCGAGCTATAGCTTGACTTAACTATCCATGTAAACTTACTGTGTAAGTTAATTACAGTTTGTAGTCTCCTTGAATGTACCCCATGGAATGTCTTCCCTCCTGTTGAAATATTACGATGCTATAATGAGCGGGTGATGCAAATGACATTCCAAATACAGTTGAATATTCCAGTGGCGTAAAGGGGGCAGTGACTTATCCAGGAAGCCAAAAGCTGAAAAGAAAAGTTAAAGCGAGTTAACATGTACAGTATGTAAACAATGCATGTTGTTTAACATGCGTGTGAGATTTCAGTAGCACCCTTTAGTGTGCATCGTTGACAGTGGAAGTCCGCAAAAGGAGTTCGATAAGAGTCTTTAGAGAGTGCGGAAGGACGAGATGCAGCAAGACCAGGTCCTTGTGCTCACTCCCCGGGTCCATGTTCCTTCTGTTATCCTTACCGCACTTGGCAGATCCCTGCAGAATACCTGTCAGCGCTGCAGCAGAGCTCTCTGCTGCAAGCTCAGTGATTCCCGGAGAGCAGCAGGCCTCATCAGGAAAACACGGAGAACACCTGCAGCAGCACCTCACTGAGCTCACATTTGTCCTGTACAAATGGCAACAACAGGTTGATGTCAGACAAGGAGGATGTTTGCTTTATACTCCAGGTGGCTCCTTTTTTAATGCACCGCCCGGACATCCCTGAGATAACCGTAACATAAGTTTGAGAATTTGTTTCTCCGCTATAACAGCACCAGTCTCTAAATCAATACAAATGTCCCCTTTTTTTTTTTTTTTCAAATTGAGCCTGGTCTTCATAACACCATTGTGTGCTCCGTCAGGAAGGCATACGCTTCGAATAAGCTCTCCTTTGAATCTCGCGCTTGAGATATATTAGATTCATACGGTCAAATGTATAATATAGCCATGTAGTCTCGTGCTCTTGAATAATAAAAAGTTAATTTTACATGCAGATCTTGTCTGTCCGTATGGATGAGTCAATTACAGTTGGCTATATCCTTTTAGAGACTAAAACGTGTGTGTGTGTGTGTGGTGTGTGTGTGTGTGTGTGTGTGTGTGTGTGTGTGTGGTGTGTGTGTGTGGTGTGTGTGTGTGGTGTGCGTGTGTGTGTGTTCCCCCTCTTTGCTGACTCCTTGGTCTTGCCTCAGAGACCCATAGTGAAGGGTAATAATCATCCTCTATTCAGTCCTGCTGCCTGGTAAAGGGCGTTCTGAGTCTGCTATGTGCTTATTGAACTCCTCCTCATACAAGTTAAGCCCTGTATTAAATCCATTTTCTCTGCTTAGTGTTACTGTATATCACCATTCTCCCACAGACAACACTTCTCCCCCTTTCTCTCTCTCTTGTGTTTGCACACTGCCTTTGTACTCAGCCCCGTCGCATTACAAGAGAAAACAAATCAATAGTAACGATGCTGTTGTATAAGATAAATTAAGTGTAAACCTAATGATCATTTCGTTATCATGTTTTTAGTTTAAATGTATAACATTGACTGATTTCAGTTTTGTTTCCATGAACGCCACAAAATCCAGAGCTTTGAAAAGTACAGTGCAACAGTTTTCCATATGGCTAACAATAAAAGCAGCAATATTAATTTCCAAAGTGGAGAATGTCGACTTGGAGCTTCAGCCCTCAATACTTCCATTGTGGGTATATTTGGTGCACATTTTCTCACTTCTGATAAGTCCAAATGACCAAAATAGTTAAAAATTTTACCACTGCAGAAAGCAACGTCATCCAATAGCCTTTGTGTACCAGCCACACTATGATAACCTTGTGTGTTCGTTATTACATGAGGCTTAAAGGCAGTAAACTCTGAGAGTAGCTGCAACTAAAGATTTGTCTTATTGCTTCGGAATCGTAAGCGGTTAATGAAATCAAATTAGCGGCACATTGACTTTGAGCTGTAGAGCCAAAGTTATATTGGATCGATTCACACCGCACAATACCCACAGGCTCAATGTATTAACAGGCAATACAGTGATGGGGTTGAGCCTAAGATGTTATGTCTATATATACATTCTTCTCATTTTCAACAGAAACATGTTTATCTTTTCAAATTCAACAATATGTTCAGCTTCCATTTATTTATTTAGTTTCTATCCAGTTCTTCACCACACTCAATATTGAAAGCTGTTGGCTCTCTTATAATGGTGAGATATCCGTTGGGAGCTAGCCATCTATCCAGCACTTCCATTGTCACCAGTGGTTAGCGATTCAAAAAAACAAAAACAAGGCTTTCTTTTCAGTGCTTTGATCGTTTTTACAGTTTGACCTGCAAACCTGGAGTTTGAGCGGAGAGTTGATGGATGGATTTTTAGCTACAATTATTCGCAGATATTTATTTTTAGACTTGAATTAAAGCTGAATTGTGGTTAAATGACTGCCAATGGGTTTTTGGATTGCAATACGGTGCCCTACCCCCCCACCCCCCCACCCCCCAATTCTCCAATTTCTACTGTTCTCCTGCAATCAGCCATAGCACTCAAAAGTATATGCGAGTTGACAATTACACTTGGAAACCAGAATAATTCTGATACCAAAATCCAGTCCAGCCGCGCCTACAGAATCTGTATTTAGATGTAGAGATTATTCCACACTAAATTTCTGCTTCATTCTCCGGTTTTATTGTCATTTTGAGTCGTGGTTCGTACAGTTTACAAGCAGTTATGCTGTTGCTCTGGCAGTGCATGCTTCAGAATGTCATATAGCTAAAAATAATTGGAAAATGCAACAAATAGGTCAACTGTCAGACCTCACTGTACCACCAGTGAGTTTCAAGTTGCTGAGAAAATCAGTCTGCAAGTCATCTAAAAATCATTCATCATCACGCTCACTCCCCTTCTGGTGATTTTCAGATTACACAGCCTTAATTTCAGAGCCCACTTAATGACACTGCTTTGGCTGAGGTTTCGCTATTCCTCTCGTATTCCACGATGACTTTTCGAGATTTTCCTGAAAAAAACCCAGCCCACACCAGACCGAGAGTCGCCCCCCAACGCTCCCCTCTGCCTTTTCCTCCTGGAGAATCCTCTTGTCGGGGGATTTCCTTTCTGGCTCCCTCTGCGGGCTCACAGCCCACAGAGACTTTGTACTAAATCAACCAATTTTTTATTTATTTATTTTTTGCTTTTTTTGTACCAACTATAATTTTCTGCCCTCTTCTCTTTCCCCATGCCCTCCTCCTACATCAGCATACTGTATTCTCATGTCAGGGTAATGATATGTTAGACTCGGCGTGGATTAGTGCGGGTTATTAGTGAGCCTAAAGTGTGGAATTACAATCAGGCCCATGTTTATTCGAGGCCGCTTATAATTGTGGGCGTAGATGTGTGCAGGGTCTGTAATCTGATTCCTCACTCGTTTCCTCTGATGAGTGTGCACAGCCTTATGCAAGAGGTTATGTGTGGTAATGAGCCCCTGGCAAATGATGCCTCTGTTTATCACGTTTGGAGAAAATCATTTGCATGCCGTTCTCCGGTGAGACTGTGGTTCACTTCCTCTTCGTCTCCTTCCTCTGATGGGTTCTCTCCCCCTCGCTGCTCCTGAATTGACATCAGTTGTGTTCTTGGGTATGCAAATCCAGGTTTATGAGCAATCAGAGCTGTCACCCAACCCCCACGTGACCAGAGTCGCAATGGATTCTCGTGTAGAATTCCACCATCATTGTCAGGATTGTGTTTGATGGCTGTCATTTACTCAGCATCTTCCCAGGGTGCCGTTAGCGTTCATTTAGAGATTTTCCCCCCATGCTCTCTGAGCTCCCATTAGTTTGAATTGCGACCTAGTTCCATTGGCGGGGATCACAGGGGCAGCCTTCATTTTCCGATGAAATATGATGCTTTGTGTCTCTAATCAGAGCTTTTTGTTCGGGCTGATCCCTCTCAGCACCTTCCGTTTGGAGAACACGCTGAGTCAGCCGGACCTGTGACCCAGTTCCAAACAAACACACAGATGCAGCAGTCGACGGCTTTGCAGACTTTTCTGGCTGCTCTTAATGATGCTTTAATGGAGCGCAGGCTGCTCTGTGATGGTTGCACACAGATTGATCCCACCTCCCTTTGATTGTTTTGTTGCTTTCTCCCCCTGTAGGGAACCTTTTGTAAGCCAGTGTGGTACCACCAAATTCATTTCCTGGGTTCTTCTTTTGTTCCATTGTCAACCCTTACATGGCTCATGTTCTGGTATATTCGCCGGGCTCATCAGATTGTTCTGGTAATTGAAAAATGCAGGCACGTGTGTACGCACGCACACTTTGATAACAAAACAACAAAAGGCTGAACGAAACAGGCTAAACATGGATTTTCTTTTTAATCCAGTGAAAACTGAATTGGTCGTTGGCTGACTTAAATGCTTTTCTTGCTGATACAGATACAGACCCTCAGAGTGGAAGAGGGATTGGGTAACTGCATGGTCATTGCTCAGCTGTACGTGTTTCTACTATTTGTGGTCTGCGAGGGTCTCCTCCTTCACCCACTACCTCTTCCTCTTTTTGTTTTGCATATGTTGTCATTACTTTGTAGACATTTCCTCTTGCCAAATTACAAACCTTTACACTTGCATGTGATGGACAGCTCATTCAGCTGTGGCCTCTTTCCTTCTGATGTTTCTTTATGTTGCTCTTCATTATACCGTCTAATACAAGATTTGTCTGATCTGACACATGCTGTACTGCTAACTGAAAGTCTGATCTCAGAGCCTCTGATTAGGCTGTAATGTCACATAAACCACGGCTTTATTGAACTTCTTTGCTCTATCAGAAATCCAAATGAGAATCCAACCAATATAGGATTTAGCAGTGTGGTACTTATATTGGTTTGGATGAAAAAAATTAACCATTTACCAATTATGGCGACTAATATGGTTACACATTTTATTTGAGGTATTTACAGATTTGACTCTTGTATGACTCTATATGGTTCTCAGAAGGCTCACAAATAACTTAATGAAAGCTTCTGTGAGAGACTTTCAGTTCTGTTTAATTTTGGTGACCTCTGTGGACTAAAGGGGTATCTTTTTTATCTTTGCTGATTTTGTTCCTGTACACGTTCAAGTAGTGTATCCTGCCTTCTCTTAAAAGTCTAATGTAGCATTTATCTTGAATCTTTGCCATCAGATATCAAGAAAAGGCTGTTTCTGCAGTGCACCGGTAAACCTTTTGTCTGACGCCTACCCTGCGGCAGCAGTTTCAGGCATTACTAATATCATTATGAAAACAATCAATCTTGTCACTGATGGTCTTATTTGCTTTTGTAGATCACAAAGAGGCATCAGTATTAATTTCATTATTTTTCATAACCAGTTAAAAAACTTCTCACAGGACCTTTTAACAATCCGTGTGCAGACCTCTGTCTGCCCAGCTGTGATTCTCGGCTACAACTGCAGCAGACATTGCTCAGAGGAGAAGGATATAGATCACCGCTCAGCTGGACAAACTCAGTTTCCAAACAACTCAAGTCTTGTTTTCTGCATAAAGTGTTCTGCAAAAAGGTTTTTGGATGAGAAAAACATACAGATACAGACATGCATCAGCCAACTCATCCAAATAGTTCTCTATCGGTAACTTCAACTTTAGAAATAACACTGACCTTGACCTCACTTACAGCCTAATTGAAACCTGCATGATTTTTGGTTGATGCCTGCACACAGTGCTACAGTGAGGGCAGAGCAACGAGCCGGATCTCAGTCTCCAGGGCTGGAAGAGAGCCTCTGAAAGCACCATGGCAACAGCAGACGTACCTGTATGATGTCTTCTTATTTGTTATGATTTAGCTGCTAGTTAGCTTATTAATATTGGTGATTTTGTGTGTGTGTGTATGTGTGTGTGAGAGAGTGCAGGAGCATTTTTACCGGTGTTTGTTGCAAAAGCGACCTCAGAGTTCTTTGTTCCTGATATGTGTCCACCATAACAACTTTAGAGCTAAACTGTACCAGAATGAAAAAGAAAATAAACTGTTGTTGTGCGCCACCTGACATTGTAATGAAACATAATCGGCCTCTCCGATGGCAGGTGATTGTGGGAGAAAACACTGGATTCATGTAATGTGCCGGCAGAGCGCTGTGAAGGCTCCGTTGCCCGCGGCGAGGGTCTTTTTTTAATTAAGCCATCATTCACCACTGGAAACCTCTTGTTGAAGCTGCCCTGCATGCATTCCCACAGCAGGACATGCATACACACTCACTGGTGTCATTTCTGCCTGCAGGTATCCTCTTAACACAGCCACCGGTCATGCTGTCAGAGTATTGGCTGTGTGGAGGTGTGTGTGTGTGTGTACAGGGGTCTTGTACTTTAGACAGGTGTCGGTCATGGCTGGTTTAACATCTTCATATTGTTCACCTCCCTCTGAATGAGAGAACATGTGTCATCACTCAGGATTTCATTGTTGTTTCTAATATGACCTTGAGATGTTGAAGCTTCGACAACACATTGGATGATGAGAGAACAGCCTCCATAATAATAATTTATCCTTTATTAATCCTGCGAGGGGAAATTCAGTTTTACATTCTGTCTAATGAACATGCTACACAAACAGGATCCGATGGACATGCATTAATGAAGAGGTCTCAGAGGGAGGGGGCTGCTCACAGCGAGTGCTCAAGAGCAGTTTTTGGGGTTTGGTGCCTTGCTCAAGGGTACCTAGGCAGTGCTCAGGAATTGGACTGGCACCTCTCCAGCTATCAGACCAATTTCCGAATTTGGTCTGTGGTCCGGGACTTGAACCGGCGACCCTCCGATTCCCAACCCAAGTCCCTACAGACTGAGCTACTGCTGCCTATACTTGCAGATCTACAAGGAAAGAGAGGAAAGTACATTGTTGAGCGTATCAGAAAATCATTATCGTGTGATTCTGGTTTTTGATTAGAGTTTCTACTTTTGCAAAGTGATTCAGGTTTTCTAACTCAGTCGTTTTCAATGTTTTTCTGTGTTCTTGAAGGAAATTGCTGACTCTGCTGAACACATTTTGATCACATTGAGAGGTTGTTGTTTTTTTTCCCTTTTTGCTTGTATTGGACAGGACAGCCAAAAAGAGACAGGAAATGTTGTGAGGAGAGAGGGGGACTACATGCAGCAAAGGGCAGAGGTCGTTTTCGAACCCACAGCCGCTGATACAGGGACTTTAGCCACTGTACATTGGGTGCGCAAAAGAACCGCTAGGCTATCGGCGCTCTATCCCCAGATATTTTTAAGATTTAACTTTTCTTAATGTCTTATTTAGAGGTGGGCCCCTAAATAAAAAAAAAATACATTCTGCACTTTATCTCTTCAAATATCATCTATTGATTATCACAGAATCGCTGTAATCATTGAATTATCACTAATGTGGGACTCGTGTCGTGACTTGTTGTCGAGTCGTGTTATGTGCTATCGTATCGCTTTCTAGCACATTCCCTCTCCTCGTCCGATTGATTCCTTTTCATTTAGCAAACAAAATGTGTTTTTTGTATAATGGTCCAAGAAACCTTATCTGTTCTATACATACCTGTTTGTCTTATTTGAGAAAACTCATTCAATTCTGTAACACTGCAATTAGCGATACACCGATTGGTAAAACCAGGGCCGATACCGATAAATAACAATTTAGCCGATTGCAGATTCCGCCCTTTGTTTCATGACTCCTTTTGGTGTTACTCCCACAAGTCAACATTTTGTCTCATGTTTGACAGTGAAAACAAGTCAGTTTATTCATAAGGTGACTTCACCTGTCCTCTTCTCCTATATTAGATGTCAACTGTAAATTGATATGGCACAACAAACAAACATTGGCTAACACAACCTTATTTGCAGATGTGCCGATGTCTGTCAACAGGGCCGATATCGGCGCTACCCATGTTGAACCGATGCATCGGTGCATCCCTACCTGCAATATTTTATTATCGCTTCGTCTTTTTTTTTGCTGTAATTTTGAGGAGATTTGTTTTCCTCAGGCATTATTGCCGTTTTGCCGTTCCTTGGTTTCCTTCTAGTGGGTGGCAGAAATGTGTTGATATTACAGCCTTGACAGTGCCAGGCCCAGCCGTCACACAGTGTCAGACTGCGTGGGTGGACATCCTGTGGATGTGTGATGCCTCTTCTACACATTGCAGTGCCACACAATTAGCGCCACGAGGGAGCCAAACACTTTATTGCCTTTTTTTCCCCCCCCTCTCCCCCCTCTGTTATATCTCCTCCTCCTCCTCCTCCTTCTCATCTTATTCTCCTCTCTCCTCTTTCTGCAGCAATCTATAACTATGATGCCCGGGGAGAGGAGGAGCTGTCGCTGCAGATTGGAGACACAGTGCACATACTTGAGACATATGAAGGTGAGAACGTGGGTACTAATGACACGCACGATCAAAGCTGACACGCCAATGTCTGACATGATCTTCCTGTCATCACTCGTCCTGCTTGTGTTTTGTCAAATGTTTGTACACGTGTTCAATAAAAGTGAGAATCTTTATGATGCTGTAAATGAAGGCAGTAGCAGCTCTGCCCTCCTCAATAAGGCGTGTTTTTACAGCTTTTATTATCAATCAATAAATAGAAGTTAACTTCAGAGCAGGGTTTTATTCTTCTTCTGTCCAATTGACTTCACACATTTAACACCATTGTGTTCTCCATCAGATTGGTACAGAGGCCATAGGCTAAGAAGAAGATCCAAAAAGGTGAGTGACTAATAAACAGGTTTTACACAGTCATAAACAAGTTACAGGGCATTTGTTTTCGGTTCTCACACATTTAGTTGTGCATGTTTATAAATGTTGTTTCATTTAAATCACGAGCTTGTTTGCATTGTGGTCTCTTTCTCTTCCAGGGCATATTTCCTGCCTGCTACATTCACCTGAAAGAGGCCACGGTCGAGGGCAATGGGTCAGTGCTTCTTCACTTTTGCTTTCGATTAGCACTCGCACGTTTTTTGAACTGACGTTCTTCTTAGTTTCACATTGTGAATGTGTATCGTAGGTCAACTAACACAGGTCATATGTCGCAGTTCTTTTGGTTACTCCGCAGAGACTGTTACTGCAGATTCCGAGAAGACTTGATGCTGACCAAAGGAATTACATTAAAATGAATTGATGAGCTTATTGTGATATAATGTAAATATCTAATAGGATACATTCTGACGTGTTTTAAAGGAATGGACAAAATCCTACATTGCTGTGGCATATTTGCCTGGCAAACCCTTTCTGCCTGTTATTCCTCCCCAGTAAACCTCCTTAGAGCCCGACCGATTTATCAGCCAGCCGATATCATCCGTCAAGCATACCCAGTGACTATCGGTATCGGCTCATTTTTATCACAGATATGTGCTGGTATTACTAGATGTATTCACCAGTCAAATAGCATTTCATTTGAGTATCGTTGTATTACACTAGCAGTTATCTTTCACCAGCAGAGGGCGCTATATGGATTACAACAAGCATCATCACTCTCCAGAGTGTCAAGCAGTGATGCATGTACATGCACAGTTACTTTCCAGTTGAGAGACCATAATGTCTTCATTAAAAATCTTTACCACTCTCCAAAATATCGACGTCCGTATCGGCTCCAAAACTTCCATATCGGTTAGGCCGTAAACCTCCCATCTCAGGAAGTTCTGGAGGGATTCAATCGGACTCCAGGAGGAGCCGATTAGATTGTTGTGGTCAGATGTCAAAAGTGAAGGCCACAGTGACCTCACTCATTTAGACTTGTTGGCAGAGGAATTCATATAAACTTTAGGCTATGATTCTAGTTTTCATAAGCTTGAGAAGTGCTTCTAATTTTATGCACTAACAACATTAATTATAAATCCGTATTAGGAAGAATATGGTTATTACGATGGGGGTGAAAATCCATTTGAGCCTAGTTAGGACAGAATCACACATCAAATAGAAAAACAAATAGTTCTAAAGTTTGTCCTCCCAAAAGATCTTCTGACCTACTGAGGAGTTTGTATTTATTTTTTGGCTTCAAAAAAAGAACTGAATTTAAGTTTTTTTTTTTTTAACACAACAGCCTCACAGATACAGACGGCCTGAAGGTTGTTGAAGTGGAAAGATCTGCACTTGATAGGACTTGACAAGTGTGTTTGTTTTTGCACAACTTTCTGCCACTGTTTTGTTTTTATCTGTCTTCTCTGATTTCACTTGCAAAACACGCACACAAAAAAAGGGATAAACCCCGAAAACTTCAAAGTCCTTAAAATCAACCCAGAACATGGAGGAAGGCTTTAAAAAAAACAAAAAAAACAAATAATCACAACTTAATGATGCGATCAAAGAAGTAAATAGATGATAAGAATGATGAATTATTAACAGGCAACATGCAGTGTTTGATTCTGACAGCGTCTCAGTGTGGAGAGTAAATGGCAGAAAGGTCAACAAAACATTTTTCATTTTCTTTGCAGGCAAAAGGAGACGGTTATTCCCACAGAGCTGCCCCTGGTTACGGAGGTCACTACCACACTGCGGGAGTGGGCAACAATATGGAGGGACTTATATGTGGTAAGAAATCCTTTACACACTCCTACATATACATTCATGTCATGTATGCTTTTTGAACAGAGAAGGCAATACATCAATGTCAGAGGGCGACAAAAATAAACACTTAAATGAGTGAAGAACTTTGCCTCCCTTCACTGTCCTGTACCTGCAGGTGTTTGCATGTGGTGTCCTGCAGGACTGAACCACCCTGAAGTCTTAAACGTCCTCCAGTTTCTCAGCTGTACACATGTTCATCTGTCTGTTTTCCGCCTCCAGGGGGACAAACGTGAGATGTTCAACTCTGTCCGCGACATGATCTACGACCTGATCGAGTGGCGTTCACAGATCCTGTCCGGCACCCTCCCGCAGGACGAGCTCGCTGAGCTCAAACAGAGAGTCACCTCCAAGATAGACTACGGCAACAAGTGAGGATCAGCTCTTTAGAGGCTCTTATCTATGTCCTTCCCGTCCTCCGCAGCTAGTATCTATGCGGTTAAAAAAAAGACTCTTGTTGGATTAGGTCAGTCAATAGAAAAAGACAGGTCATCACTTAGCTCGACGACAAACCGGAGGGATTCTACTCCAGGAAGCTATACTGTATTCCATCATGAAATGACAGCTCGTGCTTTGTCTGCGGTGAAGATCTGTTAAAAAAAAAAAAAAAAAAAAAATTGTGAAGCTCCATTCTTCTCCTGTGATGAAACTTTGAACCTCTGGCCAGGTAGAGAAATGGGTTTTGCCTCTGCAGACGCAGGGAGTGATGAGGTGATGAAATACACTGACTGCATGTTGGCAGCATGCTGGGATCTGCACAGACTCCCTCCGAAGAAGAGAGAGTGGAATAGGAGCTTTGAGAAAAAAAAAAGAAGAAAAATAGTGAGCTTTTGGGAAATGACATGATGAGGATGGAATGAGTAAGAGGGAGTGGTGGCATTCAGTCAATGTCTGTTTTTATCCTCATTTAGTTTATGTGAATACATTTATCTTGCATAGTATTGTGTATTGTGTGTGTTCTGCATCTTGATGCTGCTTTTACTCATTTACTCTCCCCCCGTTTTTGATTTAAGGTACCTTGATCTGGATCTGGTGGTCAGAGACGAAGATGGAAACATTCTGGACCCAGAGATCACCAGCACTGTCAGCTTGTTCAGAGCACACGAGGCGGCCTCCAAACAAATCGAGGATCGGATACAAGAGGAGAAGGTACAACCACAGAAGATCTTCTAGTGCCTCTTATGAGTTTTAAACACCTTCAATAAACCTGAAGTGAAGATGAGTAAAAGCACAGGAACACGGATGATGAGATCTGAATGCTGTCAGTTGTTGATCTCATACTTTCCATTTTTTTTCAATCTCATCCTGAGTCAAATAGTTCCAGTTACATTATTTGCATTAGAGAAACGATTACCGCTCCCCAGACAAGAGAATTGTGTTAAATGACCCCTCATCTGTCTTCATTAGAAGCTGCTTCCCTCTACTGTTGCTTTCACTCCAATCTGCTGCACAAAAATATCAATATTTTAAACCCCGCTCTTCTTGGGGTGTCATAGCAGATTGGTTGGTCTCCTACTTTGGTTCTGCCTTAAATATTTTAAGTACAGGATGGATTTCTTTGTACTCTTCAATTTTATATATTTTTATGTTACCAGGAATTTCCCGTTGAGATATAAAGACAACAAAAGAATTTCACACAAGGTTTTGCACTAAGAACAAAAAGACCATAACAAGCAGAAATGACATCAGACATTAAAATGATCAGTGCTAAGCAGTAAGTAATGTGTATACCCTGGTTGATTTATCTTTTAGTTAATGTTATAAACTCATCCTCTAGTTTTATAATCATCATTAAAATCATGCTCTGGTGTAAGGTGACGCCTTAGCTCGGACCAGGATGATGGAGCAAAATCACTGAAAGCTTTTCTACCAAATACAGAGCGAGTTAAAGAAATGATACATTTACCTTCCAGGGACAATAAAGGTCTGAACTGACACACAGGGTTAGAGCTACTGAGAGTTTGAAGGAGTCAGAAGAGAAGTAGGCACATCATATAGGAAGGCCTTATAAAGACACATGTTCCAATGCTCCACCCTTCGGTTGTACCAGGAAGTTAAATCACACAAGACACAATGATGTGTGCAGGAAACCCGTACCATAGACAAATCACAACGCAGCATGGTACACTGAGTCCAACGTTTCCATGAAGATGATGTAGCATGTATATAAAGATCATCTCACATAATTTCTGATAAAAATGTTGCTTGAATAAGTTTCTTATAACATACAAAATACAACCAGGATTTGCTTCTGAAGGAGAAACCCAATTGTTCCCTCAATTTTCTTTTTAGACAACCAATATGATGAGTGAATTACAGATTTTCTTCCAAGAAAAAAAAAAAAAAAAAGAGGTAGTTACGTATATGTTGGATTGTATCCAATCACATCATTTGAGTCTTTAATATGAGACATCATTTACAAAGGTTTCTCTGGACTATATGAACCGCTGCTTGTTCATTGCACCTGCAGAGGAACCACCCTTCCTCTTTTTTGAAGATTTATTTTTTGGGCTTTTTAGGCCTTTTATTATTGTAGCGATAGGACAGTGAGGCCCATAAGTGACGATTGAGCAGCATTACTTTTTGCACAAGCCTATATTTGATTTTGTTTGAAAAAGCTGCTGACTCTATCTTTAAATACTTCACTATTTTTAAAACTAATGAAAAAAAAAACAAAACAGCTTCCTCATGTAATTTACACAGTAGCACAAACTTTGAAGAGCCTCTTGTGGGGTTTTAAAGTAACCATTGAATGAAGTTTTCCTTTTTAAATCAAAATAGCACAAGTCTACAGAGAATATAACAATATCAACCAGGTGGATAAAGTATTTTTCATTGTTAGATAAACATCAGAAACCGATGTTTTACAATTTAGAATTGAGGGGTTGTTGTTTGCACGATGAAAGTACAGAAAAGGAGCCTCTCCTGGTACACAAACAAGCTTGACTTCTGCTTCAGAAAGTCAGGAACTGGGCCACAGTCCCTGTCTATTTCTCTTGGCGTATCGGTGGCATACCTCACCTGAATGTCAGCTGGCAGCGTGTAGGAGTGCCAGACGCTAAGTGCCCTGCAGTTATGTGGTCTCATCTTGGGTGACCTTTTCATCCAGAGGTCTTTATTGCATATGCATGGGCAATAAGAAAGTGTCCAGGTCAGTGTGATAAATATTTATGATTTGGCACCAGCATATTTTTGAAGGGCATCCAGGGTGACACGCAATCAGTCCGCCTGTTCGCTGCAGATGCACTTCTTGAGATCAAGTGACTGTAAAGGCTTTTTTATTCCAGCGTGGAATACATTAAAATGGATATCGATAGCTTTATAGACATTGTTAAATCTCACTTCTTAACTTGTTTAATATCCAGAAAGACACAGAGGCGATTGGCTGACACTCAATAATCCAAAGTGCAGTTGCCAGCCACACCCACACACAGCATTTCTTTCTTCATACACCGACGTTGTTCCTCTCCTGGACTCATTGCTCAAATCAGGCAGGCCTGAGGTCTAGCTGAATGTGACTGAAAGCTGTGGAAGAATGCCCAATATTGAATTCAATATCTTTGTTTCCCTCCCACAGTCTCAGAAGCAGAATATTGATCTGACCAGGCAAGCAAAGTTCGCCTCCACACCGGCGTTCGCCCTCTTTGTGACTCTGAAGAATGTTGTGTGTAAGATCGGCGAGGACGCAGAGGTGCTCATGTCTCTCTACGACCCGGTCGATTCCAAGTTTATCAGGTAAACCCGCAAGTGCTTATTTACTTCTCTCACATTCTGTGTTTCATTCTTTTCTTCTGTTTGCAAATAATTGAATGATTAATGTCCACTCTGTTGCAAGAGTAAAATATTTTGTTTGCAGCAGTCTACACTATGTTGGTTTTATTTGAATGAAGCCAGCACAGTGGAGATGGTTAGTATAATCTATAGTCTATTTCTCAAAAACACGTCATGTTGCTGTCTGTAAATCAAGAGATGATAAATCAGCATGTTTACCACACATGTGCAAGATTGAAACCAACCCCTCTATGTACTAAGATTGTCAAAAAACGACATAATTTTCGAAACCCTAACCCCATTCTGTAGCATCAAAAAGTGCCAAAGTTTAAAGAGATAGCAGCACACACCAAACAACTTATAAAGATGTCCGTTCCTCCACAAAAGTGAAAGCAGTGATGTGCTGGATCTTGTTTAGCCTTGATGCTGTCGCGCTTCTTCCTGTCCATTGTGTGTGTTTGTGTCTCTGTGCTCCGTCCTCCCGCACACCTGCAGCTCTCACACAGCTTCTACAAAGCAGACTCTTCTCATTTACGGGTCGGGCAAATACAGAAGTTTACTGAAGTCCCTTCCGGCGTCTCACAAACTTGGACAAGTTATTAGCATCTAGTGCGAGGAGACAGTAATGTCACCTGGTTGCTGTGTTTCATTTAGCCCTGACTTGAGAGGTGTTGGCTGTGAGATAGGTACCGCTGCAAAATGATTGACAGCCAGAAATACAAGAACAGCAACGTGTTAATACAACCTGAAAACACAGACAGAGGGCAGGGTCTGTGCTGACGCAAACATCACTACACACTTCGTCCGGTTTATGAGTGATGAGTTTAATATTGGTGCTCAGAATACTGCTTTCTTGACAACCCCATTATGTACAAGATAGTAGGCCTACTTACACTTAATCCACATTGCTATTGTTTAAGGATTTTGACAGCAAATTATCACAAGAAGAGCATCTTGGCTTCTGAATGCATGCAACATCCGTCATGCATATTTCCCAAGTGGATCTGTGCCAGAAAAAATATTTAAGCTTCCACAGCTTTGAAGGAAAAGATAGTATATGCCATGTGTCATGATTTTTTTTTCAGCTTTATTATAAGGAATTGCTGAGACAGATCATAACCCAAGTCATGCTTTCTCTGAATTGTTCACAGCGAAAACTATCTGGTGAAATGGTCAAGTTCAGGTCTGGTGAAGGACATAGACCAGCTTCATAACCTCCGAGCAGTCTTCACGGTGAGTTTGCTTGCATGAATGTGTGACTCTGTGTTCGTGCATGTGTGTGTGTGTATGTATGCGTGTTTGCTGGCCTGTGATAGTCGACTGTTTATTCAGCCATGTTATGAGGCATGTGGGACCCTGTTTGCAGAGCCTGTATTTGTTGAGCTCTCTCAGAAAGAGCCTGGCTCGCTGTATGTATTTACCAAGGCAGTCACCTCTATCTAATGGAAGCCCAAGGGCAGAAGGGTCAGTGTGCACCCACTGGGAGCACTTTGCTGGTTCTGGATGGTATTGTCCACAGGAAATGAATTTGTAGACACAATCACAATTGTTGCAGAAGCAATTTGTGGTGAAGTTTGCCCTTAGCACAACCCCATCTTTACTCAAGAAAGTCCTTTTTAATTGATCAGTTGTTGGTGTGCAGTCTAGCAAATCTGTTATGGATAAGTCAATATTCAATATTAAATCAATATTCATTTTCCCGGGGGATATTTACCAAAAATTGTGCAATGTTGTTGTAATATTTTTTTTGTTTAGCTCAAATATATATCATATTTGACTAAATATTCTGCATGAGCTGTTAGTCATAACTTTGCTGTTTTTCTCTCATCAGGATTTGGGAAGTGAAGATCTTAAGAGGGAGAAGATCAGCTTTGTGTGTCAGATTGTAAGAGTCGGGCGCATGGAGCTTAGAGACAACAACACCAAGAAGCTGACATCAGGACTGAGAAGACCCTTTGGAGTTGCAGGTACATTAGATTACTCTGAGACTCCTAGATAACCTCTTTTTTTCTTTTAAACCAGTAACACTGTATACTTGTACACAGTTTCACTCATGCGTTTTATTTTTGGTGGCTCAGATCATACATGACTGCTTTGAATTATGTGCTCCCCTCTGTGACTTCTCTGTAAAAAAACAAACAGTAATTAATCGTGGTGTCCCACAGGGTTCTATTACAGGCCCAGTTTTTTTTAATCCATACATATGACCACAAAATATATATGATATATATATAATATTTATGACAATAAAAACAAATTAAACTTGTTTTAAAACCAAATTGGTGGCACCAAACTGTAATTTTTTTATCCCCAGATTATTTAACTCACATTGATGAGTTTCAATGATCATATGATATAAATGAGTGGACATCAAGCCATTTCTAAAAGCTCATAACACTTGGGGCACATTCAAAGACAGCTCAACAGTCTATGGACTTCCAGTCATTTGCAATAATATATGAGGCCAGGTCTAATATTTGTTTTCTTTGATTCCAGCCTCTATTGTGAAGCTCATAATGGCAATGTTATTCTTGTTATGTCAGGCAGTTTGGGCTACATCTTTGTGTAAAGATTGATCTATATATGTAACAATTATTATCTCAGAACTTTAAGGGCCCTAAATCAGCTTGAATATCCCTAAAACTCATTTGTTTGCTTTACATTTCAAAGTAAGTCCTTGCCCAGATGAGTTCATATATTTGGCTTCAATTCAGAGACATCCAACTTGACGTAGAAAGAGAAATTACAGCTTGATTTAACTCATGGTGGCAAGCTGCCAGGCGTATGGCAAACTAATTAGATTGGTGTTCTGCCCTCGGTTCCCCTACAGAGAAAATGATACCCCTCATTCAGAGTCGTATTTTCCTAGTGCCACTTCAGGAGATGGTAAACGACAGCCTGATTTATGAGGGCTTTTCGTTAGACATCATCGTCATCATTGCGGTTGCACACAGCGTGATGGAGAGCCTGATTTTTTTGGGATGTTCTCCTTTTGAGCCGCACAAAGAAACAGGGTTTTACATGATTGACCTCTAAACTGTTGGGAATAAAAAATCATGTTACTCACACAAATATTTGCTCTTTTGTAAGTCTTAACTCACTTCAGTTGTGTCAAATTCAGAAGTGTTGTTTCTTATTTTGGGTTTAATTTACCAGCAATGAGTTTTTCTGGACAAGAGCCAATTAATTGGGGGTCAAAACACAAAGAACTGGTTCCAGATTAGGAACTGTCACATAAACCAGTGCTAGAACAGTGGAAAAGGGGTGTACTGTAAGTGCACTCTAGTCCATTTTTATAAAGTAGCTAGCTACCTCAGATTGGTGACATCATATCCTTTGCTGGTTCTAATTTGTTATCATCTCAAAAATATTTTTAATGCCTCTTCGTTCTATATAATGCAGAAGCACTTGTTTGAAAATGTGAACAGAATTAGAGTGTTACTGAACAGCAGACTGAAAATCCAAGCTTTGCTGAACTTTTGGTTGAATTTCTTTTAACATCACATGGATTTGGTTTGGTGTGATCAGAAGTGTGCTTCATCTGTACGGTACAACCACAGCCACCAATGATGTCACAGACTCCTTAAAAAACCTCAGTACATCATTGCAGCAAAAGAAGATCTATTACTCTGGAAATCTGCAAAAACAAGACGTTCAGCCCGCCTTAATAAGTGCTCATTCAAAGAGCGCCAACATCTGCTGCTGTCACCCCCACATGTCACCCTAAAAAGCACCTATTTGTTTCTCTTTTGCAGCCATGGTGTACTCTGCAGGCCTTGAGCATGTTTTAACCCTCTCTTTTTGTTTTTCCACAGTAATGGATGTCACTGACATCATAACGGGCAAAATGGACGACGAGGACAAACAGCACTTTATCCCATTTCAGCCGTAAGTGGATTGTTGGGCCGCACACACAATAAATCACACTTACACAAACAAGAGCATGGAGTTCCTTTAGGCTGGGATATCATAGCATATCTGCTACCGTTGAACTCCTGTGTTTATTTCCATTACACTGAGTATGTACAGTATGTTAAAGACTGAGCGGTTGCATTGTATGTTTTTTTTCTTTCTCAAAGTCGAATCCTTGACACCTGATTAGCAGAGGTTTAAAGAGTGAAGCGCTGGCCTTATTCCCCGCTGACTCAATTAAGGCAATCTCATTAACTGCTGCCATTCTCGTAGCACTGCGTACAGAGCCAGAGTAACCTTTTCCTTAACGTGATTTCCTGCATAATTGGAAAAGCTTCAGATTCAGGCAGTTTAGCTGCTAGATCACCTCACTTAGAGGTTTTATCTGTGGGCGTAAATCAGTGAAATTAGTGTCTTCCAGTGTGAAGAGAAGAACAGGATCTACGAGGGGGGTTATTTATGTCCAAAGGGGTTGAATACTTGCCGTTGAATTTTTAACTGTTGAAGTTTTGAAATACAGTGGCCATTAGTTAAAGTGATTTCGAGGGGCAGCAGAGACAAGAAGCAAAGGAGCTGTGTAGGAAAGGTTTTGTATAATTGTGATATAATGCGGCTAGACTTTTGGCATCCAAAGAGAAATGGAAATGGCTTTCATAATGGACTAGAAAGATTGGAATCCTTCTGTAAAAAAAAAAATGTTTTTCTTCAAAGGCACTTCTTAATTCATTCAGATATTATACAGTAAAGAAAAAAAATATCTGAAATGATAGATTTGTTTATTGACATTGACATGAAGTCCAGCAGCGTCCAACTGTTTTGTTTCAATCAGATCCGATTACATTCAGGCCCTGCTCCTGTTGTCCTACACTGTTTTGTCCTGTGATTAACCTCTATTGTTCGTTTCTACTCCCGTGTTTGGATTGGTTTTGAATTAAAAGTTGGGGGCGTTTGAGACGGTTTGAGTGACTGCAAAGGATGACCCACGACCCTTTACTGCCACTTCAAAGCTTACGTCACTGCTGTCTTCTCCTCCATGCTCTGTTTCTTCTTGTTGTTCAGAGACTTCTTATGAGACGCCGCATTTCTCTCACAGCTGTCACGCGCGTGCTTCTCAGATCACATCTGCTACTTTCTTTTGCTCTGTACGACACCTCGCTGCTCTTCATAATCAATCTGGAACTGTTTGCTAGGGCTGCACAATGCATTGCAATTTTCTGGTTATTGCGATATGAGGGAAAAGATTGTCAATGAGACAAACTAGTAAAAGAAAACAGGAGGCAGATTTTGTAAGAACAAACAAACAAACAAAAAAAAAAACATACACACATACAGTACCGCTTTGTCCACAGGGGGCACCAAAAACAAGTTTTCACAGGAGTTTTGTAATTTTAGCACTTTTCACTTTTACTCCATTACTTTTGAAGACTTTCGTCGCACTATGCATATTTTCTTTATGATTTGAATGTACTATATTGTGGTCTGCTTTCTCACTAAACCACAGTGGGTGTGTTTTGGTTAAGTCTGCCTACAGCCTTTTGTATTAAGTTTCCATCTTTAACCACATTTTCAGACTGGCTGTGGGCAGGTCAAGCTTCCCAATGCTACAGATGAGCTGTAAATGCTGACTGGGCATCATTTCCTAAAGATGATTTCTCTGTGTGTTTCCTTCATTACCCATCCTGCCTCACTGTTAACTGCTAACAAGCGGCTTTGTGTCTGTCACAATATTCGCATCACTTTCTGGTGTGTCTCTCTCTCTCTCTCTCTCTCTCTGTCTCACCCCACTCCCCTCCTCACAACGTCACCGCTCGTCCTCCTCCTCCTCCTCCTCCTCCTCTGCCTCTGCCATCTCTTCTTCTCTGTTGTGTTCGCCTGTTGTGTGCGTACTGCAGGCTAGCGTTGGATGATGCCATTCGACACAAGCAGCTGAACATCTCCCGTTTTTCACCCAGGGTGGCGGGGGAGAACGACTTCCTCCAGACTGTCATCAACAAAGTTATCACCGCCAAAGAGGTCAATCACAAGGGCCAAGGTACGGTGATAAAAAAAAATCAAACACAAGAACCAGGACAGAGGAGGGAACGCACCACAATACTGTCACATTTTTCAACACAGTTTTTTTCACTTATGCTACACAAGAGTTATACATATTCATATTCTAAAGTCAACCAGGATCTAAAACGCATCTTCTGATGTGTTTGTGGATATTATTAAACAGCTAGTTCTGCTAATATCCAGCAGTGTGCAAGTCAAAGAAAACTTGGCTAGATGTTTAATTCTTGGCGGGGGGAGCTCACTTTGATATATCTGATAATATATTTTTATATTTCATTTCATGAATAAGTAAGTGTTTTAACATAAAATGGCCTCATTTGGGTAACTGAATAGTGTAATATCTACACAATACAAACAGAATAACAAAAAAGATTGTGTCAGACTTTGAATATTGAGCTTTACGTCCACTCTGAAGGGATAGATGTGCTCTTAAAAACACTTAAAAAAATGTTTTTCTTTGATTTCTCTCAACATTTGCTTTGAAAAGTTTATGGCACTTCTATCAAAGTTCTATTCAAACATGTTTGAATTCTTAATTTTGACTAAATGTTTAAAAAGATGACCCAAATATGTTAGCTAAGAGGGTATTTTATTCATTTTAGTAAACTTCATAATTTGAACGTTCATGTTGGTGACATTAAGTGTGTTTTTTTGTTTTCCTGAATGTCTACATGTGTTATGATAACGGTATCAACAGCCCAATTCAGGGGACTGTGCACAGCCTCTATTTGTAAGTGTTGCATTTTAAAGCTCCTGTGAGGAGTTCTTAGCTGGTCACCAAAAACACTGAAATCAATACTGATGTCTTTATGTTCTGCCAAATGATTTTCATTGTGTTATTATTAAATCCTGAATCAGCTGCAGCGGGGTAGGTGTCCAACAACCTGATAACAGAATGCTTCCTGTGACTCACAAAAACACTTCACCGTTAACACAGCAGGTGTAGCCGCTACAAGTGATAATCAGCAGGCAGCGGTACACTTGTGCTATTTATGTGGCCAAAGCATTAACGAGGCCCGAGGCGAGGTGCTGCTGATAGTGGGACATACACTTCAAATCTGTGATTGGCCGTCTGACTCGAGCGTCATGCTGTGATACATGCGATGGCAGCATCTGCAGCCTATACATTTGTATATTCGGGGGGGGGAGGACACACAGACACTGCATGCACAGTTGTCAATTCTCTGACTTCTGATGTGGATGTCAGATCTTTATTGAGGATTAGTCACAGGAGTGAGAAACCTGGCGGGTTATGGCTTCCATCAAACGACACAGGAGTTGCAGCATGTGCTTCAGGTCACTTGACTGACATTGCACAACCTGCGATGTGACGACTGCACATTGCAGGTCCGATTGTAAAACATGACGTGATTCCGCCCTAACAGGGGATGCCAAAAACGACATAACCTGAAAATTCCCCACAGGAGCTTTAAGGAGCCTTCAGGACTTTTTAAGTTTTGATGTCACAATTATACAGGCACAGTACTTACACAGCGCAGTCCCTTGACATGTAAACTAGCTCCAAGCTAACTCTGGTTCAAGGCATCAAATCAAAGTCCCTTGTTCCTGTTAGAGCTCAAAGAACAGGGTTATGGAGGATATAGAAAGACCTGATGACAAAGACATAATTGAGTCAAACTTCAAATATAATATGTGTCACAAAGGTCACCTTTACGCCTGCTACAGTTTAATCTCAGCTGCATATTTTGAACTGCTGTCATTTTCCTTTAGACCACACTTTTCCTCCCTTCCTACAAAGTACGTCTAACCCCTAACACACTAGCAGGGCATTGGAACAGTTCATCTTGCTAATAAGAACATCATTCTTTGTCAAGTGCTCCTACTATAAATAGTTGCCCTCATCGCCATGACTACAGGATCCAAAGTAATCCAGCTGTTAATTAAGGCTGTTGAGCCTTCTGCAAAGACTTAGACCTTATCAGTGATTAGCGATCTGCAGTTAGAAGCACAACATTAAGTCGTCTTTAAGGGGCCGGTGCTGGGAGGGGGGGGAGGGGAACAACATGACAGCCTCCACGGTATTGTCACGCCCGATGAAGATGTACTCGGATAAATGTCAGGTCTGCTCCGGCCCACACAGGGAGGAGCAGCTGTTTCGGTCACGGCTGCATATCAAACGGCTTCGGAGAGAGAGAGATGTGTCATTCATATCAATATGTGGCCTGGAAAGTGAATAAAGCTTTGGGTTTAAGAAGCACCACTCTCTGCATTACAGGAACACTGCTTTAAGTGGACGCCTTGTTTTAAGTCATTTTCAGCCTTGTTCAAAAAAATGTCGATCTCTTCTGCTTCTTTTCTCCTTTCGAGAATATTAAAAGGAGTGTGGTGGTTACGGAGCTGAAGCTGGCATACTCTGCACCATCTTTTCTCTAAACCGAGCAACTTCTAGTCCTAAACTGTTGGGAGATATGACCCATGAACAACCCTTAAGACCTTTCGTTGCAGAGTTATGCAGAGCCACAGAGATTCCTCTCAAGCTTCCCACCCTCGGGTTTCCCCAAGACCAATTATTTAAGACTAGTAATAAGTGCACAATTTAAATATTTCACCATAAATGTCACTTATACCCATATTGGAAGAAAAAAAGTGCCTGAAGAAGGAGCGTCGGGGATATTATAATTCATTCTGCAGTGGGAAGGAGACTTTTTTGTGTTTTTTCTTCCTAATATTACTTCTCAGAAGGAGCAATTTTACATCAACTGAGGTTTTTCTGCACTTACAGCAGCAATATGTAACCTTAAGACAGATTAAAAGAACAGCAGTCCTGCACAAAAGGAAATTCAATATTTTCATATTCAGGTATCATTGTCAAATGAAGAGTAAATTCATATGTTCTTTATGAATGTAGGGCTTTAGTGTCACCAGATTGGAGATATTTTGTAGTTTTTGTTATCCAAGGTATGCACACCTGCAGGTTTATTCTACTCAGTGGTTTCCCCTACAGCTGCTCGATGTCACCGACGGCAGAAAACAACTTGGAAGCGTTCTCTTTTGAGTATTTTCCCGGGGGCACTTTTTTTTCTCTCACGCTGTCGTCTCCTGACGTTATCTTGTTCCTTTCCCCCCCCCTGATTTTTGAAACGTTTCATTATCATCACCAGGCCTGTGGGTGACTCTGAAGCTGCTTCCTGGAGACATCCATCAAATAAGGAAGGACTTCCCTCACCTGGTGGACCGATCGACGGCTGTGGCTCGCAAGATGGGCTTTCCTGAGATCATCATGCCAGGTCGGATGAGTGCTTTCAAAAGGCTTCAGTGTCTGCACACGCGTGATGTATTCAGACAGTGATTTACTTTTTTTCAAAGAACAGATCATCCTTCATTAAGGTTTTACTCACACATTAGGTTTTTAATGGACTAAAATCAGTCTTAAAATATATAATGTGGACTATCTACTTATGGGACCTAAGATGTAATGAGTTATGCAGTAATATTCATCCATTAAAAATGAATGAAATAAAAAATGAATGCCCTGCAAAGACTGTGAAGAGTAAGGATTTCCTTATTTATGACCTCATTCTTTTCCTGCTTCCTACTAAAGGTGATGTGAGAAATGACATCTACGTGACTCTGGTTCAGGGGGATTTCGACAAGGGGAGCAAGACGGCGCACAAAAACGTGGAGGTGACCATGTCCGTTTACGACGAGGACGGCAAGAAGCTGGAGGTATACGCCTGAGGAATTTCAACTCACTTACTTCGGTAGCTTCCCAAAGGCTCGTTCTCGGCGTTCAGGACAAAAGTGCTGTTAGCCCGCTCAGCCCCTCTCAGACACGCTTGTGTGATTTACCGGGCTTTTCTTTAATCTCACACAGCTCAGCACGCTGCCTAACTGACCGGGACTCTCATAAAGCAGTGTGATACACAGGGCAGGACTGTGCACCTCTGCCGCCTGTCAGAAGTGACAGAATGCAGTGTTCATGCTTTGCGGGGTGATTGACTGGCTTCAAATTTGCCTCACTGCTGCAGGTATCAACCTTAATCACCGTCTAAGTCGGTTACAGACCTAAGTACGGGGACAGAAAATACGGGGCGGCATAGTTTGAAGGTTGTGGGTGATGAGAGATCTAAAAGCAGCTTTTCACTTCTGTGCCCTGCTCCATACGCCATGGATACGTTCTGTTTTAAATCAGGAAAGTAACTTGAACGTTGCCTTTTTTGCTTAAACCCTCATGTTAAAGTTCACTTTATTTAAGACGAAAGAAAGAAATTTGTCGTAATACGTTCATGGATGCCATTAAAAGGAGACTTAACGGCATGATTGAAAGCTTTGTTGATGAACGTCGTTTCCTGCGGCGCTAAATTCACCGGATTAGGAGATCAGAGGAGAAACAGCGAAAAGAAACGTCACAAACCCTAACACAAGTCATTTAACTTTGCATAACCGTGGGTGTCAGACTCATGCGGTCTGTCTGTGGGATTCAGACGGACACATGAATCTGTTCTGCTGTGGGCTGTATCGCCCTGAGGACATCCCTTAAGCGTATATTTTTTGGTTAGCAGAAGGGGCGGGTCGTAAATATTGTGGCTCCAACAACCGATCCCTACAGCGCAGACTCTGGCTCCACGTGATGTCACTAACACAAACTGTCTGCCCCTGTTGCGCGGGGTATTTTGGCTTCATTTTTATACAGCAGAGGGAGGTGGTGGCGTCCATGTTTATACACAGTTAATGGGATGAAATATGCAGCACAAGACATAGAGATCATTTAATCTAATTTAGGCTTTTGTCAGCTATTGATTGTTTTTATTTTCATAAAGATGTTTAGACTTCAGTGGGGAAGTCTAGCTTTGCAGCTTAACCCCAATAATTGCATTTGATTTCTCCAGAATATCAAACATAAATGACAGAGAATCATTATGGTGGCGGCCACTTTGTAAAGTCAAAAGTTAAATTACCGACTTTTTCTTTTTATAATCATGCGCTATCCACCAGTGTTCAATGTCCTAATTAAGCTTTTTATTTTATTTTCTAGTCTCTGCAGCCAGTGACCCCTTTCTCTGCTTGACTTTACCTCTTCCTCTGCGGAGGCTGTCAGTTAATGGGGTTTAAAAGAGGATGGACATTAGCAGTGTGTGGGAAGAACTGGGGCAGGAGGTGTGTGTCTGTGGGAGTTTGCTCTCACATGTCTGTGAACGTTCAGTTTTAATGATGAGACTTCTGATTCAACTCTGACCGGATTTTTTTTTTGGAGCTACACTTTTGTTGCCATCCTGCATTATTTTATTAATGTTTTTTTTTTGTGCAGGGTAATTTGTAGAATTCAGTACAGGTGTTAATGCTTCTATGCCCACAGTTATTTTCTGCTTGGAGTTGAGAGAGTGGAAGTAACAGGGATAAGTGCAGGAGGAATGATTTGATAGGAGAGATCACAAAACCCTCGGTCATTGAGAGGCCTCCTGCAAACACCAAATCAGAGGTGTTTGCAGCGGCCTCAATTATAAACGTTAGCCTGAGAGGATCAGTGATTTGGCTCAGCAGGCTAAGAATTCACTGGTGATTAAAACTTAAAGTGCAGTTCTGACAGTGTGGCAAAACAGACGATGCTTAGTTGCTTCATTGTTGGATGAAGAGTCTATTTAGGATTATTTCTCTGATATTGTTGATTACAGTATAGCTTACAATGCGTCTTTATGTTACAGGAAGAGCTTCTCAGTATTTGATAGCACTATAATGTGTATTATGAAAAGCAGTTGTTCTCTTATTGGGTGGCTGGTAAATAAAACACACGCTTTTAAAACCATAAATTAGCCCAATGGTACCATACTATCACAAAACTGAAGCCAAGATAGAATAAAATGCTAATATGCTAAATAATTCTGTTGTTAAGTTATGCATTTTCGTTTGCAATTTCAACTTCAAATTATGCCCCGCCCCCTTCCCAAAACGCTTCTGTGAACACAAAAATCTGCATCATCTGAAGTGCTCAAAAAAAAGTTTTGTTCATAATAGTTACAAGTACTTTCAATTCTACTTGCAATTATTAATTATACAAAAAGAGACCGATGCTTGAGGTCAGTATATAGATTTTCCCTTCATCCCTGATATTCTGTTGTTGTTGTATTTTGGAGACATGTTTCTCTGTGATTGGTCGTTGCATCTTCAAATTGTCAGGGGACAGGTTGAACACATTTCAGTTCAGGCAGGTTCAACGCCCAGCTCCGCTCAGTCAGTGTCAGATAACATTTAACTGACGTGCTTAAGATGGCCAAAGCCTGTAGTTTTTAATGATTGAAATCAGTGACGGCTGTTAACAGCGGTCAGGGGCATTGATCACATAGACGAGTGTGTTGCCAAGCTGTCTTTAGAGCTCCCTTCATCATCTTTTCTTTCACATTTAGCACAGAAAAGGCTTGCATTAATCCACTCAGGTCTCTTGGGGCCGACACTAATTGGTTAAATTTTCTCTCTTCCTTCCTGGATTTTAAATGTTGGAAAGACGCTGTCATTTCCCGTCTGCTAGTTTGATATCTCTGGCCGTTTCAGCAGGGTTATGGATAGTAGAAACGTTCTCTTTAATGCACTCTAACCCTCGATTGGGATCATAGAAGCTACTGCCTCCAAAGTAAAAAAAAAAATGCCATCTTCTCTCAAGCCATTTATCTAATGGAATAAAAACCTTTATCCTGGAAGACATTTGGAAGTAGCAGAATGTAAAAAGTCGCTTAGAGGCGAGTTTGGTAATAGGTTTACTTTGCACATTTTACTTTTACAGGCTATTACTGTCTCTGTCTCAGCCGTCTTATCCTCCCTTTTCATCCACATCTCTGTACTTTCTCTTTCAGCCTCAAAGAGGATTTGTGATGTTGTGCAGCTAGAAGCTGGATGCTGACTTCTTATCACCTCAGCGTATTAGCACACCCTCATAAACCCATCTCACCTGCGGCTAGAGGTCCGCTTCCTCTCCCCCCCATCTTCCTCTCTCTCCCAGACTTTGGAGCGGCTATGAATCCTGGCCACTTAAAGGGAAGGGGGGGGGGGCAAAGATTCTAGAGCTAACACCTGCCCCCCCCCCAAAAGATCTGCAAAGCGTGACGAGGGAAGATGGGGCCTGTTATTTCTCATAATTGCTGCTTGTCAGAAGCCATTAGTGTTGGAGCATTTTTAGCAGAAGAGCACTAGCCGGCCAAGGAGTCAGCTGGGTTAGTGGGGGGAGAAGAGGAAGGGGGGAAACCAATCGAAAACAAGGCATGCGTGCCATCCGCTGTCACTCAATCCAGGGTGCCAAATCCCCCAGGTGGCACAAAGTATTTTACATACGCACCCTGACCTGTTGTCCAAACTCAGTGGAGCCACTAGGAAGACCGATTTACATGGTTGCATCCATCAGCACCAGCTGGTCCGCCTCCCTGCACCTGGCTCCCCTCGACTTTCACTGCATGGAAGCGTCTTCTCCTCCTTCTTAAATAATTAATTTTCTAATTTATTTCTTCTTCCCACAATGCTGTCATGAGATTGGCAGCAAAAAGGCAGGTGCTCTCGGACAAAGGGCACCACAGCTTTGAAAAGGCCTTCCTGCTAGATTTTAGGCTTTGTGCCCAAGGGGACTGCATTTTATGAAATACGCCCTAGTCAATTTTCAACATGCTGTGAGTGTGCTAATGTTTGGACAGACTGATAATAACTCCACCGTCAGGATTTTGCCCCTGTGACTGAAGCTAAGTTATTAAACCAGATAGCGCTGCGTATTATTTGATAACTTCATCGGGCTGCTTTTCTTCCTCTCATTCTAGAATGTGATCTTCCCTGGAGCCGGGGATGACGGCATCAATGAGTACAAGTCTGTCATCTACTACCAAGTGAAGCAGCCACGCTGGTTTGAAACAATAAAGGTGTGTCTTTCTCTATTATTTATTAACCTCCTCACTGCTTCATCTTTTTATTTAAATTCTTAATCATAACTGCTGTCCTTGACTACGATACCGCCCTTTGATATAATCGTCAAATCCATTATTCAACACAACACAGGTTTCCATCACTTATAATTTGTAGAATAAAGACTGTGGTGTCAGTTAATATTCAGCCGTGAAGCTTTGAAGCAAAGAGAGAGAGAGTGGTGAATACTAAACTAGACTGAAGTTTAGCAGCGGAAATGTGAAGTCAGTTAGTTTTTGACAATAGTTAGGATTCAGGTTTCACATATTGGCGCCAGAGTTTCACAACCTGGCTATTTGCTTAGTCGTTATTAGCTGCAGTTTTAGACATAGGCAGTGTGTCCTCCTCCCACAGCAGTTATCTTAAGCTTGCATTTACTCTTCTATACATTTTAGTGTTTCTAAGAATACCGGTGAAATACTAGATACTTTCATTGCATGCATTACAGGAAAACATGTCAACAGTCACACACTGTTGACCTGATAAAAGTTCCTCTGAAGCTCCAACACTCTGACTGGTGTCTCCTTTGTCATATCTGTCATTTTCGTTGAAATATGTTTACGCAGCCTAGAAAAAAATACCATATGGGCAAAAGTTATCTATTTGTACCGGAGACTTTTCAAGTTTTAGGAAAGATTTACAACTAATCACCCATAGTTTACAACACAAATAACCCACCTGGGTTGATCTAAAGGGAACTTCACCAGCGCTCCGATATTGTATCTGGTGTAACTTCTACTAATTAAAGGAACCAGTCGACAACTTTCTGTCCAGGTATTTACTCTTGATCTAGAACGGCAACAGTATGTTGACAGAATGTGGACCAGACGGCACCGTGCTGCAATCAAGGATTTTTATCAAGTAACGTTCAAGTACATTAGCAGCAAATAGGAAAACCTATACTCCAACAGAACTAACATAAACAACAGCTCCTCTTAGTGGGAGTCGGCTATCCTATGATTCACCTAGTTAGGTTTAGCTTTGTTTTCACAATGTTACACCAGTATCTGTCTTAAATCTCCAATGAGGAGAGTATGTTCATGAATGTCAATGTATGTGTCTGAGATGACCTCTGTCTGTGTTCTCAGGTTGCTATTCCCATCGAAGATGTAAACCGGAGTCACTTGCGGTTCACCTTTCGTCACCGCTCATCGCAGGACTGTGAGTATAAACACTAGCAAAACAAAAAACAAAAACAAAAAATCTGTGCAATTGGCTGCAGATCCATCCACAGCCCTAAATAATTGGAAATATCCAATCCAAGCAGATGTGTTGCACGGTGATAAATACTTTGAAACTCACCCTCTGTCACATTAATCAGAAAGCATTAGTCTGCCCCCCCCCCCCCCCTCCCCCCCCCCTGCACAAAGCAGCATCATGGAGTGGCTTGTCAGAGTCTACAGCTGGGATGTGAAAAATGCCTGAGGGGACTCGTTTGTTCATCGTGACGAGTGTGTAGCTGAATGTGAAGTTGTATGTCCCTCTGCTTTTTAACATCCTTTTTTTTAATTTTGGGCGTATAGAGGGCAGGGCGGCCTGGAACTGGCAGCCCTGCCATCCCATCTGCCCGCCACATGGCCCGACCGTTTCTCCAGCAGCAGGAGTGGAGCATGGGAAAGGGATTTCAGAGAGGTGTTAGAAGCCACGACAGGTGTATGTTTATTAAGCAATCTATTCATATGGCACGGAGGCTAAATTGGGAAGATGTCAGCATGGGAAAGTATACCTCTCCCCTGGTAGAGCAATCCGCAGCTGCTGTCATCATCCACCTCCAAATCCTTCAGCTCTGTTTGCCTCTCACTTGCATGCAGGTGGTTTGGAGGAAATAGCCAGGCCTCTGAGCTCATCACTGGCTTATAATCCACTTGGAGAGTTTTTCTTGTCATGTTCGGCACCTTGCTCCTGCAGCTAATGCCGTGACGAGACAAGCCTTAGAAGCTCTGCGGCACGCTGTTATCGGGCTTTAATGCCTCCTGTAGAAACGGGCTCACCTTAAGTGACTGGTGGGCTGCAGGGGCACGCTGATGCTGCAAAACCTTCACATTCAACTGACAAATGACAAAAGAGATACATGTAAAAAAAAAAAGATATGGTGGCTTTATTGTGGGGATTTGCACATGGCATATGCTCTGTATTTCCCTATGAGTGAGTGTGTTTACACAAGTATTCGATCATAGAGACATCTGGTCATTTATATCCTTGTGACAATGACAAAGTATGTGTGTATGCCAGGGTTGGGCAGCCCTAATTGGATTTTTTGAACCTCCTAATTCGTATAATAACAGTAATGTCAAAGTTCTATTTACAGTGCTTATGACAGATACAAGTAATTCTTGGTAGAAAAGAGGGAGAATTGTTGCACTTTTCACTGAAAACTTTGCAGGTGACATCCCTTATAAATACTGTGGCGCAGTTACCACCCACTCTCAGTAGATTGTAACATTTTCACTCTGACTGCTCGGGCTGTTAGGGCCGGGTGTGAACAAGGCTAATATGCATAAATATGGGCCAAGTTCAACCCAAATGACTGCAATATATGCAGAGAGCACCTGCGCAAAGAGGTGCCACTTTTTCACAGCACAGCTTGGCGAGTATTGACCTCTTTGGGACGGCTTTGAAAATTCAGCAGTGACTTTTTGTCTCATTGGGCAAAAAGCCATATCATATCTTTAGTGAATCAGACCCTAATTGTTTTTCCTTTAACTGTCTTCATTTTTACATCTGTGCGGACTATTTCTTCAACCACTCGCGGTCTCTTTTGTTCTGAAAATGAATCTCAATTCGCACATACAGCTTCCAGGAGGAGCTGTATGTGTGAACGCAAACAGACACATTTTTTTCATCTAGATATTTTCAGGAGTGTATATGTGAAAACGGCGAGTGGCTTACATGAGGCTCACACTTTGATTTCAGGCTGCCTGCAAAGTTCAAAAAAGTGTTTTCATTTACCTCTCTGCTGCATTTTGCTTCACCATTAGTTTACCAGTAATGTAAAAATAAAAGTGCACACTGATTCAATTTATTCTTCCTATCACCATGTGTGAAACTCATAATGTCATCCCAAAAAGGAGCGTTTTAATGTAGGAAATCTTCTAACTCGGATGTTTACATGTACAAAAACTATTCTGTCATCACTTACTCTGACGTTAATGACTGTAAAGCAACGCTAACGCATCACAGTCGTGCAGAATTTAATGTCTAGACTCCACCGGCAGTGAGGGGGGAAATATTTCACATGCCTATCGAAGGGTTTTTGGAGAAAAGCAGAGCGGAGACAGTTTGTCAAAAGAAGTCCTCTCACTCGTCTGCCTCTGCGTCATCGGCTCGTGTCCTTCGTGCCTCCTCCGCTGCTTCTAGCTAGTGCTGAACTTTTAGCAGAAACACGGAGTGACAGAGCTGCTCACTACTACAGCTCATGTGCTCAGTCTCTCAGCCCTCTGGTTCAGAATCAGGCCGGCTCTAACACACTGGATCAGACTACCACTCCTACATTGTCGAGCCTCATCAGACTGATGGCTGCTAACACAGATGCTGCCGTGGCTGTAAGAGATCTTGGACACCTTTTCCCTTCTGTTTAATCTGTCATTATGCCACTACCTGGTCAGAGGCGTACAGAGAGGGGTGTTAAAAATGTGGCACAGTGCACTCTATAAATCTAAAGTGACAGCACTCCTTAGAGGTGGATGTCTGCAGACTTTCCAGAATGAACTTGACTTTGATTTGAAAAAGTAGCTCTGTCCTGAAAGTGACCTTTTTTTACCATCACATTTCAGAGTTTTGAGCTCTCCATAGGAAGCCATTAATACATCTCTTCTTAACTGGGTGGCATGCAAACAGTGTTTTTCCCTCCACTGGTTCCTCTGAAGCCGGCCCAACAATTATTCACCGGCGAGGCTGCAGGCAGCAAACCAATGAGGGGATTTATGCAGATAGAATGCGCAAGATACCTCCATGAATCACGACTCCCCGCACGTAAATTTGAGCTTGTTGATCCGCAATGATGATATGTGGCCCTATCAGAAGGCCCGGTTACAGGACAAAGTCATAACTCTCCTGCTTGTTTATGCAGCGCTGCCCCTCAACAGCCCCCCCCCCCCCCCCCCCCCCCAAACGCAATCACACACATGAGCTGTGAGCACATACACACGAGCAATGAGGATGTTGTCTCCACATTAGTGGGATTATACAACCTGTTGTCAGATGCAACATGGAGATCAAATGTAATTCACCATGGACCAGTTGTTCAAATAGGTTTTAACTGGATGAGACTGATCCAGGTTGGAAAGTCTACTTTTTTGTCTTCCCATTATCGGGTAATCCAGCTCACTTTGTCCTACCCCCTCCCCCCAAAACAAAACTATATCTGATCAACGAGATCCATAACAAATTGAAGATGACCAGTCTGGACTGGATTCTTAGAAATCTGGACTACAAGTGTTCTCAATGCAAATTCATACTACACGGTTTGTCCAGAGGCTGCACCAAAATTTACACACATTCAAAGATCCTGGCAATGATCTTTATTTCGATAGTTCGATAGTTTTTTATTTTTGTTATGTCTTTTGAATGACCATCACTCTGAAAGTGTTGTTTGACCAATTTAGACGATTCATTACATTCTCTCCCTGCAAACTATCTTCATTCAAAGACCTCTGCTTCGATAATTTTTGGGATACATCTTTTCCCAAACCCACTCAAAATGTTGATTGTCACAAATTGGATTTTTTTATCCAATTTTGTAATCCTTAATGTCTTTTGAAAAACTCAACTTCATGATTTGATTCAATCCAGTATATTTCATTTTTGATTATCAGTTTGCTTCTGAACAACTGGGCCCTGCTGACAGGACATAGACACACATGATATCCTAATACACACCAGGTTGTTTGAATATTAATGATACACTCATTAAAAAGCTTTCTTTCTCTGGAAACAAGAGAATATCAATTTAAAAAAAAGGCGTATCACATGGCCAATGGTAAATGGAGTTGAGGTTGTATAGCGCACTGCGGGTCACACTGTAGAGTTTGCTAAGTAAAGTGTCCATCATTATTAACTAATCACATCCACATGCTGCCAAAAAAAACAGCAGGAGCAGCTTGGGGTTAAGTTGTCTTGCCCAAGGACACATTGGATATGTGGCTGAAGTAGCTGGGGATTGGACCTCTGACTTTCCAGTTGAGAGATGACTGACTCTACCAACTGAGCCACAGCCGCCCCACTGAGCCACAACCGCCCCACATGTTAATGTATGATTTAATCAACTTTCAGGTGCTGGATATTTCAGCTTGTGATTAATAATACCTCTCATCTTACCTTCTACTTGCTCTTTTCCCCGCTGCAATGAATTCACACCCGTGTGAATTGCTCTCACACGGTGGTTTCAGAATGAAGTGTGTCTCGGCCTCATTTAAAGAAAGCAAGTAAACAAAGCAGACACAAATACAGTCACAGCATTAATCCAGCCATCACAGGGGAACGGTAGTTTCTTGTGCGAACTCAGGAGCTGACTCAGGGCCTGCAGTGCTGAGATTTACTTTTGGGATTTTCTGTTTTATTCGTCTGCAAGTTTGCAAATGACTTGTTGTAAAGTCAGCCGTGCAGCAGGGTTTCACTGCATCAGAGCCCGCCTCTTCGCAGCCATCATGTTGCCTTTAAATGTCCTACAGATGCACACGAGATTTGTTGAATAGTTTGCGAGTATTCTCATCAATAACAAATGCACACTTGTGTAAACACAGGCAATCTCACATGTCATGAAATCCTCACATGGTTCTCGTCTTCCTCTCACAGCCAAAGACAAATCAGAGAAGATATTCGCCCTGTCGTTCGTGAAGCTGATGAGATACGACGGGACGACCCTTAGGGATGGCGAGCATGATCTCATCGTGTACAAGGTAAACGTGAACTATCCCACACACGGTTAGAAGCCGCAGCCAGTCTGTCGAGCTCTTTTGTATGTTTGTTCCTGCCGGCCCACGCTCTCCTCTTGGCATGGCCACACCAGAGACGAGGTGAAAAATTAGCCTGTCTTATTAGTAGCTGCACATAATTACAGCTTCACTGCCTTCTATAGGCAATTGTGTAGTTGGCAAGCATCAGCCCCCTCAGTGAAATGAAATTACTTTCCAATTAAAACCCCTTGTATAATGATACCTTTGTGTGACGCTTCTCATTTATGTTAATTAAAAAGTTAATGTGGGAAAATTTCCTCCAGTTACAATTTTTCTTTCACTTATTTTTTTGCATTAGCCTTGTCAGTCAAGGTTGGCAAAGTTAATGCTCTCACAGCAAACAACTGGCAGAAAAACATAATTGCAAAAGCTGGTTCAGTGATTTTATACGGTATACAAAGAAGAAGAAAAAAAACAAACACCTTAGAAAAACAGTTATAGAAGGAAACACTTTATCGAAACATAAACAGCAGATATGGATTTCAATTATTCTGCTAAACGCAATGAGCTCCCTGGACTACCTCGGTTGTAATTTGTAAAACTTGCTGTCTTATCCTCCAAAAAAAAACAAAAAAATAAACAGGCAGAAGTGAAGAAGCTGGAGGACTCGTCTTTGTACCTGAACCTTCCTGCCACCAAGATGGAGCTGGAGGAGAAGGGCTACTCGGCCACTGGGAAAAGCACACAGAACCTGGGCAACTGCACCATCAGCAAGGACTCCTTCCAGATCGCCACCCTGGTGTGCTCCACCAAGCTCACACAGAATGGTAACAGAGTCTGTTCTCAAATCGGCTTTTTATCTCTTCACTTTCTCTCATCTTGACCTTTTTTAGTTAGCAAATTGCCCCTTTCTTAAAGAGGACATATTTTCCCCCTTTACCACCTTTTCAAACAGTCTCATGTGGTCTAATTGAAACATCTGTGCTGTGCTTTGGTCAAAATATAACATGAATCAAGCACCAGAGGAGGTTTGTGACCCTGTATAAAACCAGCTCTCTCAGAACGCTCCGTTTTGGTGTGTGTGTCTCTTTAAATGAGTTTTCCCTGTAGACATCACTCCTTTGCTAGCGAGAATAAAAATAGCAGACCTGTGCAAAAGTTTTGCTCTAGGCTGGGGGTGGAGTCCAGGGCTGGAGATACCAAGGGAGGGATTTTTGTTTAACCAGAATCCCACTGTGACATCACAAGGGGAGCAGATTTGAAACTGAGCATTTTTTACCGTGTTGTAAGACTTATGCAGACCACAAACAAAGTTTTTCTTCACATTTTGTGAGTCCTTACCCAAAAACACATATAACACAACATATTTATCCTGCCTCCTAGAAGTTATCCTGTCTATGTTTGCTCTTAGAGATAATGTGTTCTTCTTGCAGAACAAAGGTCACTACAAGTGTATTTTGCATAATATGTGACCTTTTAAAGAAAGCATATATACAAAGAGTTTTTTTAAAATCATCAAACTATACTTACACATGTACAGCACAAGATCAGCAACGAGATAAGATGTACCGCTTCGCCAACAGGGGGCAGTATAATCGACACAAACCTGAAGTTCCTCACCGGAGTTTTTATGTGAAGTGTTCCCTGAGGTTTAAAACCGCTTTGGGCGACAGACAAACTGTCTGTGGATGTTAACTGTTTATCACTTAAAGCAGGACTATGGGAAGTCTGTCCTGCATCCTTCTGGTCCATATTCACCATTTGCTCCCTTCTTTAGCATTTTTCTTCATCCTTTTATCCTTGTTACCTTCCTCTACAACCCCGTCAGTAATCGTCAGAGAAGATTCTGTGCATCTTTGCTGAGAGTACGACGGCTCTGCTCTTTGAATGCTGCTAGTCTTGCTGTTTTTCTACATACAGCTGATAAGCTAAATAAATCCAGATCCCTCCTCTTTGGCTCTCAGTTTAAGGACTCCTCCACAGACATCATTATGAACCCTCTGGGACATGGTGATATTTCCACTCTGAGTCTGTAACATAACTGTTGTGTGAAAAGCGTGCCTGCTGCATGTTTGCGGTCAAATGCTCCTGGCTCTGATTTCACAGCATCTCTAAAAGAGAACCATCCTTCACGTCTGCTTCGCTTACCCTGGCGCTTGTTCTGTTTTTTGTTTTTTTTTGGTATGCACGACTGAGTCACCGTTCTTAATAACAGCCAAAATGCAAGCTTCCTCATTTCTCTCTGTGTTCTTTTTGAAAGCAGTGTGAGAATGAAGAAGCGACACATTCACTGCAGGCTTGCGTTGACAGGAATTGAAATTAATTGTTTCACTCGCCTCAAAGCAACACCCCGTGTGAATAAGGAGTGCATCATGTCCTTATGTTTTTATTCACGGTAACACATTAACAAAAAAAAATGAAATCGTCATGCAAGGGCAGAGGGAAAGGAAATGCTTTGGATGAACTGTTGGTGCAAAATTGATGTTGCGTGGTCCAGCACTTAGTGTTCAGAGCGCTCCATGAATAATCTTTTCTATGCCTGAAAAAGAATATTTCTTACCTTGAATCATTCACTAATTATGATATAATCCTGTTGAAACTCCCCAAACAAATACTCCAAACCCCGAATATCCAGATAATATGAACACCTTGTAGTCTACAAAATAAAAACAATCAAAACATTGTTTAATTAAAGAATAACTTCACTTGAGTGCAAATATATCTTACTTTATTTTAGTCTTTTTTTTTGGATTTATCACTTATAACAGGCCTCAATTCCTCTTCTGATCTAAGAAAATCTGGATATTATCTGTTCTTTAATATTTTATTGAAAATCTGAAATCAGAAAATGATCCATTTATTTCATTTCATGAAACCAAAAAACAAATACCAGGTCCGGGTTTAAATATAAAAGCAGATCAAAGAAAAAAATATGAAAATGAAAGAAACAGACCACAGGCTGAGTTTGATTCTAATATTTAATATGTCTTATTTGTTTGAACCGATGCCCGACGCCGGGAAAAAGCATATTTATTTGCCAATATCAGTGAGATCTTTTCTTGTAATGATCCACGTCTCTTAGCGTCGGTGCTGTCTGGTGTCTTTAAATGATCCGTTATTCATTTACATGGAGAAAAACTGGGCGAGTTTTGTGAAAATGAGCCTTATTGTAAAAAAAAAAACCAAAAAACAATCGAGCTTAAACGCGGTACGCCATGTTGCCACAGAAACGAATCACTCAGTTAGCAGGAAGGCTGTGCATGCTCAACAAGGGCAAGTACAGTGGTAGGTCATAGCTGTGTGCTTCTAACAGTGACTTGGAGGAATGACTTTGCTTCCACCTCTCATGACTTTCAAACATGTTGGGCCATCCTTGAGGTTTATTCAAAGCTCGTATTATTGTCTGTAAGCGCATTTCTTTTCCTGTCAGACTTTTCAAACTCCTCAATGTCAGCAGATTCACTTTAGGAGAGCAATCTTATTATTACCAGGATGGAAATAAGACCCTTAATAGTAACAGGTAGAATAAAGACCATGGCGTCACATAAATGGAAAAAGTCTGTAAACAGAGGAGCTGTATAGTTGATTTTTTCTCATTTAAATATGAAGGATAAAACTTTTGACATTTTTCCCCTCAGGTATGTTGACTTTATGTGTTTTACTCGCAGACAGGAGTGGAGGAGTTTCAAAACTTGTAAAACTTTCAGCAGTTATGAAAATCTCAGCACGTCTGCGCTTTGAAAAAAAAAAAAACATTGATGTGATTTGCTGATATTTTGAAAAAACAGGATTTTTCACCCTGACAGAAACTTTTAAGACGAGCAAAAGCTTTCTGTCTGTGTTGATCTCAAGAAGAAATCTTTTCTCCACCTGCTGTCATACTAATGCAGAAGCCTCATCTGACCCTGTGGTATTTTTTTTTTTTTGTAGTATAAAGAAGACCTGGACACTCTCCTGTAGAGGAGGTTGATTTTCACTGTCGCTCTCTATCCTGAAGAATAAATGTATAGTGTGTGTACATCACAATGAAGTCACTGTGGATCCCAGGAGAGGTGTGTTGTGACAGTCATGCGTTCGTACCAGACGGGCGTGTACCTTGTGTGTGTGTGTGTGTGTGTGTGTGTGTGTGTGTGTGTGTGTGTGTGTGTGTGTGTGTGTGTGTGTGTGTGTGACTATATTGAGTCTGCTGTTTAAGTTGTCGTTTAAATTCAGTCACGTGTGACCTCTACTCGGCTCAATGGGCGGGGATGTCCGGGGATGGGGAGCCTCGGTGTCAGAAGAAGAACCTGCCCACACTGATTACACAAAGCTTCAGGTCTCTCGATCTATAATCCAAGCTGCATCTGGACACTATTTCACATGCGACGAGAAAAAAATCAATCGCAACCCCCCCCCCCCCCCACCGAGTGAAAGAGATTGGCTGTAGTTTGTGTCTTGGTGCCACGATTCAGTCCTACAGAGCAGCTCCTCGGCTGATATTTACCAGGCACTTTGTGGTGGTAATTTGCAAGGCACCAATAGGTGCTCGGGGATCAGACTGCCTATAACCGCACACTGAGTTTGATTAAACAGAGAGAGGGAGATGTGTGTGTGTGTCCCCCGGGATATATCATCCCACGCCACAGCTCCAGGAAAAGGTTTGAGTTCTTTTAATAAAGCCACGCAGAGTGGGTCCGTCTCCGACTGTGCCGGAGCCTCTCTGTTTTTATTAAAAACCTGAGAGTTCTTTAAAACTCCGACCCAAAGAGTTGCTTACTCACTCAGTCACTCCATCACTCACTCCATTACACTGTCAATCTCCTGCCCAACATTGAACCCTTCTTTTTTCTTTTCTTATTATTCTAGTATTTTCTTATTATTCTAGTAAAATTTCAACACACCTTAATGAGTTATGGATTGAATATTTCTTGCACTTTTAATCAAAGGCAACTGAACAAAATGTCAGTCATTCATTAAATAACATTTGAAGATTTTGCCTTAAGCTTATGCGGGAATGATGGGTGCTTTTTCACCATTTATTAAACAAACAAATAATGCTAAAATTGTTTTTAATTTTTAACAGTTGTTAGTTGAAATCCAACTTTATGTGATGTGAAAAGATTGCTTTTATGGACGTATGGCATGAGGTGTCACACTAACTGTAACATACACTAGATAAAATCCGGGCAAGGGATAGCAACAGCACAGCAAGCAGCAGCTCAGCTAGCAGCAGCTCAGCTAGCAGCAGCTCAGCTAGCAGCAGCTCAGAAGGCAGTAGCTCAGCTAGCAGCCTCTTCTGAACCGTATTCTCGCTCCACCGTCACCAGCTCATTTCATACTCATCGCATCCCCAATGGTTGCCCACATCCAAACTCTCGCAAGCAAAGGTGGAAAACCAAAAACCGGACTTGAATCCCCGTTGCAACAGACTGCCTGCTTCACACATGTGACACCTCATCCCCGATCCCCACATCTGAGATGAAACACTCTTTTTAATTAAGCTGGATTTATGCATGCAGTCTCCCTGCGCAGGGAGCCGGTGTGAAGTGGCTGCTGGCTCGTCCCTGGGTATTTGCTGTGTGCTTCTCTAAACGGAGGCTGCAGGAGAAGCAAAGATCTAATGACAGCCGAGCGGGGAGAGGAGCCCGGCCGAGTGAAAGATGTATGAGCATCCTGTTCCAACCTTGGCTGGAAGGATAAAAATATTCCATGGAAAATGTGATGCTACTGTTACATCACTGTGTTGAAAGGCCTGCATTTTTAAAACGCTTGACCAAATACAAGGTTGTTACTGTGATGACACAAAATGCTCTCGGCGGGAAAAATGCGACGTCAATAAACGTTAAATTGTTAAGTGAAGTCGTTTGCATTAAGAGGTGCAATGACGTGAAATAAATGTAACCTTCATTCATATTACTCTGCTTTCCACATTTCAGTTTCTTAGCTTTCAAATGTGCCTGCACAGATATCTATTAAAGATATGTAGAAAGCAGCCGTTTTACCTTGAAAACACACTTAGTGCGGAAAGCTTAAGTGCATTTCTTTTTGCTGTACTGTTTAAAAAAAACAAAAAACCATAAACTCATTAATTTGACCCTGTTCCAGGGTTGTTAGTCTTTTGGCAGGGTACTTAGAATACTTTCTATACAGTTAGAATACAGTGAGAAGTCTATCTAAATCTCTTATTATCAAATTAAACAAAATATTTGATCTCATATTTGCTGCATTTTGCCAAAAGCTGATAGATACAGTAGACAGACAGACAGACATATACTTTATTGATTTTGTTGGAAATCTGCATATGTGAAGAAGAAATGGCTGCCATATAAATATAGTTAAGTCTGGAGCAGGTGTTATTTATTGAAGGCACACAGTCATTTTCTTGTAACACCCCCCCCCCCATGTGTTGCACACAGTGGGGCCTCATAACAGCATAACCTCCCATTTCACTCCATTTGTCTTTTCTTCTCCTCTGGGTGGGGGATCCCCTGTAGTGTAGAAATGGTCCTTTGACTGAGCCCTTATGATGTTGTCAGGTTTGACAATGATAGGCATCAATCACAGTGTCACCATGCTTGATTGGCTTTCAACCATAGCCGATTTGACATGGCCAAACAGACAGGCTAGGGTGCCAGGAAGGCACAATGCTTCCCCAAGTGTAGCTGCTTGATCTTGGCGGACAAGAAAAAATATTCAGGATGTTACCTTGGGCTCATAATTTTGTAAAGTTTTGTGACTCTTTAAAAAAAACAATATATCAAGTCACTGACATTAATTAGCGACCCCATCCCCCTGCTAATAAAATAAAATAAACAATACTATCAAATAAAATATGGAAATGAAATCAATGAATTACTTTATTTATTTTTATACAGACTATCTAATAAAATACATTTTAAAAAGTTAAATATCTAAATTGATAATGGGCAGTTGTTTTTGTAGTTTTTTTAATCAATATTGTCATATCATATTTGCTCACAATCACATTCCAGGAATTATATAATAATGTCCCATATTACCCCCTTTTTTTCTTTATTTTCATCAGATGTTAATTTCTCCAAAACATGACGGGACTCAAGTTCCCTCAAAGACCTCAAATCAGGTGAAGAAAAGTCGATACTAGCCTGAAGCAGGCCCATATTTTAAGGGTGATATGGATAGATACTTAGAAAACCGAACTTAACCCCAATTAGGAGCTCCATATCACACGCAGAAAGTAACCAGCATTATGTAATATATCATGACTTGCAGCTGTTGACTAAAACCACTCCTTTAAAAAAGATTTTGTACTGAGAGAATAAATTGATGCAGCAGAGACTGAGTTTTACCCCAACACAAGATAACCCTGATCTAACCCCTGTAAATGTAACCTCTTAAGACCTGACAAATCTTCTGTAAAGCCCCCGAACACATTGGACAGGTGTTGCAGAAGCTGAGGAGTAAACTCATCCTGATGGTAACAGTTGTTGAGGTGTGCCTCGGACACAGACTGATGCCTATCCAGCTCACATTCTTAAAAAGCAAACAAATGTCTTTTGTCCTTTTGTAAAGGTCTGACTGATGTGCTACTTTAGCATGTATACAGTTCTTGATAAATAGACATGAGGGGGTTTTAAGCTCCCATATTTGATGTTATAAGCTAGTGCTCCCATGAGTGTGATTAATTATATACTGATTCATCACCCTGAGCCTGAGTTCCGTTTTCATGATTAAAGTGAGACATCTAATAGAATGACTAATGCTGTTTTATTAAGGTATACAAACTGAGGTGTGTGTGGGTATCTTTAAAAAAAAATGTCTGACTCCATCACTGATTTTATTCAAACATTTCTTACCGCCTCTCCGTCATTCAGCAAATCTTCTGCCATTTGAATGCTTAACTTGCACCTGTGCTCCGTGTTTTTTTTTTCAGTGGACCTCCTCGGCCTGCTGAAGTGGCGCTCCAACACCAGCCTGCTGCAGCAGAACCTCCGTCAGCTGATGAAGGTGGAAGGCGGCGAAGTTGTCAAGGTCAGAGAGCGGAAAAAAAAAGAAATGCACGGTGCCTTCACTTCCCTGGATGTAATAATGTTTTTGTTGATGCTGAGACACAATGTCTTGGCGTCTTAAAAGCTAGATAAAAAAACGAATAATCATATTTAACCACTATCCACACACACAGACAAAACAATGGTTAAAGCTCCTGTGAGGATTTCTTATCTGGTTATGAAACTGAGCTGCAAAAATAAAATACACTCCGCAACAATATTGATATGTTTTTTTGTTTAAGATTTATTTTTTTAGCTCGACAGGACAGTGGATGGAGTAGGAAATTAGGAGAGAGAGGGAAATGACATGTGAAGGGAGCCGCAGGTCGGACTTGAACCTGGCCCACCTGCATAGAGGATGTCCTGTGTGTGGCCTCCAGCTAACAGCTAGGTTATCAGCACCCCAACTGCTGCCACAGGGAGGCTGGAGTTACACTGCAAAAACTGTCTTTATTTAAATTGTTCAGAGTTAGTCATACGCGTGACTGTTAGAAAATCTCATCAAGCTGTGTTTTTTTTCAGAATAAGACTTCAACAGTTACAGGACAGAATCAGTAAAAAAGATACTTTATCGAACTTTAGGTCCCTTTACCAGCAGGGGGCGCCAAAATTCAGTGAAACCTAAAGTTTGATCAAAGTTTAATTCACTAAATTCAAATTCCTAAAAATAAATTGAAAGCAAATTTAACATATTTTGATAAATAAAAACGTAAATCACATAAATTGTGCTTGGTGAGTTTCATTAACTCCATAACTTTCAGATACAATCTGAATCACTGTTTTCCAGATGTTTTTGAATTTGGGGCTGTCACTTACAGCTTACCCAAGGATGTCTTGAAGCCAGTGCTTCAGATAGACTGACGTAATGTTTTTTTTTATCTTTTAAAACCTTGAAACATTTCTCATCCCTTTTACTGGACACAAAAGTGCAAAAACAAAAAAAAGGTCTCAACAGCTGGTGACATTAAGAATTCAGTCACCATGTTAAGTGTTCTTGAAAGCTGCTTCTTCTTGGCAGCAGTTTTCACAAATGATTTCACCCCCTGTGAGAGAGAGAGAGAGAGAGAGAGAGAGAGAGAGAGAGAGAGAGGGGTAGAAGTGTCTCCAGCAAGAAGCAGCACACACTGCATTCAGACAAGGGAGGAGATGACCTGCTGTCAGGAGCATTACGCCGGCCCTTTAAGTACCCAGCATGGGGCAGAAAGTGTAACATGTTGTGATTGGTGGTATCAGGCAGATTGTAGTGGATCTGAAGAAGACCTCCACCCTGACAGGTTTGATCAGGCCTGATAGATCTGTAACACACAGCTTGGCCGCTTCATTAAACCGCAGGGGGTGGAGGGATTATTATCAACACAACATTAGCTTTAAACGCACTCCCAGTATGTCAGTGTTTAATTATTATTATTTATTTTTTTTTTAGATTTATTTTTGGGCTTTTTGTGCCTTTTGTGCCTTTAATTGAGAGATACGACAGTGGATAGAGTTGGAAACCAGGGAGAGAGAGAGAATGGGGAATGACATGCGGGAAAGGAGCCACAGGCCCGCTTGAGACTACAGCCTCCATAGATGGGGGCGCGCGCCCTAACCACTGCGCCACCAGCGCCCCTCAGTGTTTAAATTACACAACATTTACCTCTTTGCATTTAAAAAAAAAACAATCAATCAATGAGGCTTGTATGTTCTGTGCTTTAGAAGTTTTTGGACAACAAAAAGAAAAGGTTCTGTTTTTTTTTGTGAGAGAAGAGGCTTCTCCTTCCCCGTCTCTCTCCGCCCTGTCTCAGATCGAATTGTGCTTTAAACCACCGTATCTTGAGCAGTGTTTGTTTTCTCGTCTCTACATGATGAATCTCATCCATCCTGAGATGACAGACCCAGGCACAGTATACGGAGCGATATCTCTGTTTCCGTCACTTTTTACATCTGTTGTTGTTGTTTTTTTTCTTTCTTTCTTTCCGCGTTGCGTTGGAAATTGGCCGGGTAAATGGAGCATGTATCCCCAGAGAGGGAGCTTGTGTATAGTTAGAGTTTCTTGATGTACTGCTGACAGGGAAATTATTGCTGTCTTCACAGGACTATATTGGTCCAGTTAACAGCACTAAAGGGTGTGTAATGGGTAGCACTGTCAGAGCGGGACTTCACTTGTCATTGAGCTACATCATGCAGGTTTTCAGGGTTCAGATTCAACATGTTTGCTGTCATGATATCAGGGACATAGACATGTGTGGAGTTTAATGTCATGATCAGTGCTGAAAAAATCTGAATAGCAATTTCACAATCTGATCTGCTGTATTGGGATGAATGTGTTAAACAAATACTGTTACTGTATTACATCAGTTTGACTGTTAGCACATGCATTTGTTTTGTCATCTTACATCTAATTTTTTTCTTTTGTTTTTTGGGGGATTGGTTATTCTTAACATGATCCTACTTAAAAAGAGAAACATGTTCATCATCTGACTCAGTTCTGTTTCAAGTAGCTGTCAAATCAAAGATTGCCACGTTCCATATCCATGTTTTTTTTTGGTGATTGCTATGTTAATATTCGCCGTTACACGCTGTGCTTCTGTCATTCCAGTTCCTCCAAGACACTCTGGATGCTCTCTTCAACATCATGATGGAGAACTCTGACAGTGACACCTTTGATACGCTGGTGTTTGACGCCTTGGTAAGAAAAGAAGACGATGTTTCCAGAAGGAAATGTCATGACTCGGATGCAAATGTTTCTTTATTTAATATACTCAAACCCTTTCCCAAGGTTTTAACTCAAACCTCAAGGCTTGACAACCCTGTGCTCTCTGTTTCTGACATGAGTTTTACACCATAAACAGTGTTTCTCGCACATACACGAAACTTAGGCAGTCCGCAAGGTGTATTTGCTGACCATTTTTGCCTTATGAAAAAAGTAATCCTACAGATAAATATAACCATAAACAATTGTCATGAGAGAGAGAGAGATTGTCCGCTGCTACTTCCCTCTGTGACGTCTCATTTTAAAGCTGAAAATTCTCATGCCATACATGTAAGAATTTATTTTAAGCTTCTAGCTGCAGATGTTATTCTGTACTCTTTAGTTTGGGATGATCTCTGCAAAATGCTTCATGGTCAACAGATACAAAGTCTCCACACATGGATCACCTGTCATGAGAATGGAATATGGAGTGAAACATTTCTTGAGTTGGAGCTGTCTTTATAAACGTTTTGAGAGTCTTCATGAAAGAAGATAAAAACATTTTTTGTCAAAAGAGAAGAAACAGAAAAAAAAATAACCTACAGGAAGAGACAGGGCGGGATAAGTCACAATGTGTATTAAGAGAGGAGAGGAGAGGTGAAGACACACACTTATAGAGATGTACTTTCAGAAGTACTGACCCCCAAACACCCCACCCCCTCACACTCACTCACACAATGGGGGAAAAAAAACGGACCTGAAACACAATTCATATTTGAACTCTTAAAACAATCAGTTCTTAAACCTCAGTTCCTTTTCCATTGTTTTGCCCTACATGCTGTGTTACCATGCAACAAAGATAGAGAATGTGACGCTGTCTAAATACTGTTTACTTTACAAACCGTTCCCTGCTGTTTTGTAAAGAAGCACCGGGCTAATCATCTTTCTATGGAGGTGTACACACTGCATCTTATGTAATATGGATGCTGCATTAATCTGCATGTATTTGTAACACTAGGAAAGCATTGCCATTAACGTTGTTTGTCAGACATTAGAGGTTTCCAGATCCTGCAGCAGAAGAAGACAAGAAAAGAAAATCATCTAGCTTTGTAATTTGTATCACGCCTTTCAAGTATTTATTGCAAACAAGTCGACAAAGTATTCGGCCAAAATTGTGTCTTGCAAGCCGTTGCCTAACAACCTGAGGTTCATCTCCAGAGCACAGTTTTCCCTCTCTGCCAAGGCGGTAGAAATGCTGTTGTCGGCTGTCCTAGATTTTCTGCGGGCTACAGAATTGAGAGAAAATGGCTTTGTGCTCAAATGCAATCTTGGTTAATTTCCCAATCTATTTCGCCATATTGAGTTAGACGGGCAGTTTTTTTTTCCTCCTCCTGCTCCCCACAATGAGCCTTGTGGTTTACATTTTAATGAATGTGTCTTTGTTCTCTGACAGGTCTTCATAATTGGGCTTATAGCCGACAGGAAGTTCCAGCACTTTAACCCCGTTCTGGAGACCTACATACGAAAGCATTTCAGCGCCACGCTGGCATACACGTGAGTTCATTACCCTCAGAGTGAAACGACCAAGGACCATTTCATAACAAATGATTCCTCTTTTTTCATTAGAGGCAGGTTTACAGCTTCTTTGTATGACTGTATTTATAGGAAGCTTACCACGGTGCTGAAGAACTACGTGGACAACGCTGAGAAGCTGACAGAGCAGCTGCTGAAGGCCATGAAGGCGCTGGAGTACATCTTCAAGTTTATTGTCCGCTCCAGAGTCCTCTTCAACCAGTACGTTCTCGTGCTCTCACAATATTAACATTCTCATTATATCCTGGATGTGCTTAAGAATCATCTGTACATGTGACCACATGACTGAGACTGTGAATAAGAAGTGGACGTAGACTGTTGGATTCCAAAGTGAAGCCTACACCTCAGTGTCTTTCACCTTTCTTCTTTCTAATGGCCAGCAGGATACGGCTTGCTGTGATTGTGTTTCTCACAGCAGACGTAAACACCTTCTCCGAATACAGTCCCTTTTGGTTCCAAATCAATATCTTACTTTTATAGTCCCGACTATTGCAGACTCTACTTCTTCCACCATCCTGCCACTGGTAAATGGTGTGTTGTGTTTTGTTAGGATGCGCTCCACGTTAAAATGTTGCCATCAGTTAGTCTGTTGTGTGAGTAAAGATTTGTATTTTTTTTTAAGTGGTGTGGTTCACTTTTTCAGTTTGCAGAAAAGTCTTGTAAGAAAAACTACTTCCCTCCCCCTGTGGGAATTACATTTTGACTTCAATTTCTTGGCATTGGTCACCTTGGTTGTCCATCGTTAATCCGGCTAAAGAGGCTAATAGCTAATAGCACAGAACTCCTCACATAAGCTCATCCGACCAACTAACCCTAACTGTCGATGCTGCACTGCTGTGAGTCTCAGGCGTTAACAAACTTGTCAGGCACATCACATTTTTTTATGAGGAGCTCATAAGCCTATCCTATGTTTCTGTATTGGAGGAGGTGGAGCATCTGTGTAGGTGATGAACTGAAGAGGGAAGGGGCTTTCACATTGCATTTATTGTTGTTGGATTTTTGTTGTTGTTGGATTGAGCTACTTAAAATGCGACTGGATGAACATGTTAGAATCTCCTGCTATATACTGTCCAGGTTATTAATAATAACCACACTTTTACTGTTTTGTAGATGTGAATCTCGGTGCTTTATGTAGAGCAGATTTAGATTGTGTACGGTTATTCCCATAACTAAGCGGCCTGGGTGTTTTGTGTTATGCTGTCAAATAAATTGAGATTGAGTCAACACATGTATACAAACAGTAATGCATGCAGACATACACCTATTATTTATACTTTTTTGGACAAAGTATATTCAATGGTCTTGATAGATATTCAGCAGAAACAGGTTAAAAGTCAAGTTCTTTTTTTGAGGCACAGTAAAAAATCTGTGGAAGCATTTTGAATTGTCTGTGAGGATATAGAAGTGGCCATAATGTTGTAGATCCACAGAATGAAGCTGTGGGCGACTGAGGGGCTGATGTATGATCCTGTTCTAATTGAGTGTGCAGAGTTTGATTGGTTTTCTATCCGATGTCTGGAGGACACTCTGTCCTCTGCCTCTTATGTGAAACCAGAGCACAGTCACTCTCACTTGTAGAGCTGTGCATGTTCACAGTGTGCGCTTCAAATGTCTCTTTCACAATCCGAAAGCAACCGGCTCACAACGAGCCCGACCGATATGGAATGGTTGGGGCCAATACCGATATAAGGAAGAGAAAAAATCTGATACAGATAAATCATTAGTGATATATAGATATACACATTTATTGCGTTTATCCCCTCACGTGCAGTTTTCAAACACTTGTGGAAAAGATATACAATGAAGACACATCCCTCAACTGGAAAGTAACTGCCCATGTCAGACAACAGCGCTTGACACTGGAGAGTGACACTGCTTGTTGTAATCCATAGAGCACTCTCTGCTGGTGAAAGAGAACTGCTAGTGTAATACAATTCAATTCAAATGAAACGTCTTTGGACTGGTGAATAAATCTCGTAATATGGGCGCATATCTGCGATAAACTTAGCCGATACCGATCGGCCGGCAAGATTTATCAGTCGGGCTCTAAAAAAACAAACGTTCTTTTCCTATTTACAGAAAAAAAAGAAGAAAAAACAACAACATCCACCTTAAAATGGATCAGCCATCTGTGTTTTGTTGTTTTTGAAGCCATTAGTTGGTTTCCAGAAGTTAATTTGTTTTTTGTTGTTGCTGCTGACTTCAACTCAGAGATTGAATTCTAAGCTCTGTAAAGTTTTTTGTGTGTGGAAGAAGTGGTTCAGGCAGCTTGTAAAGAAAGGTGCAAAGGCCACACCAGCATGTGTTCAGCTTTTCATCGCGGGCCAGTGGAACATTTCTATGAAACAGCAGAGACATTCTAATCACACAGCCCCCCCCCCCCCCCCCCCCCCCCCCCTGTGATTTGAAGCTGCTTGTGGCTGTCCTGAGCTCCCTCTGCTCCTCGTTGCTGCAGGTGAGAAGCGGCTTTAAGTAATTGTTGTCGCGGGAGCCCTGAGATGGATGCCTCTAATCCCACGATTCCTGTAAGCCCTCGAGAGTGACTATCCCGGATCATGTAATGCGCGCGGCCCCGTGGAAGATTGTGGCGCCCGCAAAACCCGCCTCTCCAGAAGAAAAAGAGACATCTGATGCAGTGGGGGAGCAATCTAAACACTTTACCCCTCTTATAGTTAGACAGGCCCCCCCCTTTTTGCTTGACTGTGTGTTTTCAAACATTTTTCAATTGAAATCCGGATTCCTATTTCTGTAAATCTGAGATGTTGACACACTTAATTGCTTCGCAGTGAGCACAACATGGCTCATTTGCAGTTTATACCCAGTTTGTGCAGATTTATGAGCTCTGTAAGTGGGATAAAAAGCATTTGCATATTTCGGGGGATTATGGAGGAAGCCCTGCTTTGTGTTCCCATGCACTTTGAAATCCGGGGAAGAGTTTTTGGTGCAATTGTTGTGCGATAATTGGCTTTTAGTATTTACAGTCGCTGGGGCGGCTTTTGCTCTACATCACCCGACTAGCAGAAGAGGCGTTAGTAAAGCTAGGACCCAGCCACATTAGAAAGTAAAGTTAGTGAACCCCTTCCTGCTCCTTCCTCGTATCGTTTCTCCGAGAGACTCATTCGCATGGATCATTAGTTTTTTCTGATATTTGTTTTTCAGCATTACAGCGGGCAGTTGCTTCAGAGTCTTTGTCATTTTGTTTTAAATGCTAATCCTGCTGGCCGCAAGAGGGATGTCTGAAGTTCTGATCCAGTAACATTTGGACTGATAAAACACGCACGCGGTCCGTTTCTGATGGCGGCTTTGAATCATTTAGAAAGGAAAAGCATCAAACTCTTTTTCACAGGAATGAAACAAACAGCTGCCTTGTGATGATCTGCCAATTTCATCCTCCACTTTATCTCACGGCAGGCTCTACGAGAACAAAGGGGAGGCCGACTTCATGGAGTCCTTGAGGGACCTTTTCACATCCTTTAATGACATGATGAACAGTAACTCCGAGAACACTGGCATGGTGAAGGTAGGTTTAAAAACACAACAGGCCTGCTGCCTGCTAATGTTCACCCTCAGTTGCCAAGAAAATATGGTGCTGTAGCTTAAATAGTAAGTAAGTGCTGCTGTGTGAAGAGTAAACAAATCTGCTGTTCAGTTTTTTTTTTTTTTTTGGATGACATGCTCTGTTATTGCGGATACTTGAGCAAAACAGCATTCTAGTGCCATAACGAAAGGTTTCCTCTACTTCCTGCTGTTTGTTTTCTTCATCTTTGTCATGTGTCTTAGTGCAGATTTCCCTGATCTTTACACTTCTCCGATCTCAACTTGACCTTGTTAGGGCTGCACATAAAATAAAATGAGGTATTTTGGGGGGAATCAGAAATGAAACGCTTAAAGAATGAGTTCAACTTTTTTTTAAATTCAACATTCAGAGCTGTAAATGAGAAGATTGATACCAGTGACAAGTTACCTGACCCTCACATTAACTGTTGGGTATCTTAGGGCCCGTGTCCACCTAGCACCTGGAGTGCCAGCTTCTTTTTTTCAATGGTTTCCAATGAGTAGAGAGCATTTACTGTGCTTCTCCTATGCCTGGAGAAGAAGCACAGCACCCAGCGTCTTTTTTGTTTGTGCGGCTGCTCCAGCCACTCCAGCTCAAGTTGAAAATCTTTCATTTTTCAAATAGGCCGCTGTTGGTGTCACTGGCGCTCTTTTCAACCAACCAATCACGTATTCTAGTAAATCGCTCAGCTCATTGCTTTGTGTCCATCACCCAGACATATTAGGAGGGCAAGCCTTCTCTCTTTGATGCCCAGAGTGAAGGAAAAAAACAATGTAAATATAAAACATACAGTAAAAAGAAACAATGGTGGTTGTCACCAGACTGTTATAGTAGAGATAAGACGCACGCGCAGCGCTTTGATTATCAGTTCACAAGAACTTTGTCCAAGCTCTCCCGAGCGCACAGCCAATGCGCTTTTCTGCCCAGACAAAACGCCAGGTGGACACAGGGACTGTAATCCTTGTGGCCAGCAATGCAGCACCCAGTGATTTGTAACGGTTCCTTCAGGTCTGTCTAAAAGAAAATTACAAAATCATGCACAGCATCCAGGACTCTCACAATACCAGGATTTTAGACTTAGATATGACACAAGTACAAGATATTAATAACTATTTAATTACCACGGCAACAAAAATATGAGACCCCGGTACCTATATTGGGTATTTTTCAGTTTAAAATGACTAAATTCCTGCACTATCTACATTGCACAAATACGTTGGCAACGCTTTGGAAGAAGAAGAGGTTCTGCTGGACTGTTTACTGCACCCAGGCGGGAATGAATCGAACACTTTTTAGTTATCGTATTACTCTGCAAGGCCACGGTAGAGCTAGGTTAGCAGTTTCAAATATTTACGCTAAGCTAAGCTAAACTTCTGAACCTCTTTCGATCCATTCATCAAGTTTTAACCGTTCTGCAATGTTCATATACGACTTCTAATGTTTAGACTGCATCCTAAAGTGACACTTTAAAACAGAGTTTCTAGTTTTCTCAGATGAACAAAACATAAAAAATAAAAGTGTCGTGAAGGTTTCCGACAACAATACGAGAACTTAAACCTTACAGTTTAGATTGTGAATGTGTTTTGTGCAGCAAATAAAGAAAAAAGCCGGAGTCTTCAGCAGGAGATCGTGTGTTTCTTTGTCACCAGGGCTTCTCAGGCACAACAGATTTACTTTGAATGCTTCTGAAGGTCAGACACTGGATTCATTATTCATGGAACAGAAGGAGGGTTGTATTATCAGACATGTTAAACATTTTTTGTGCAGCCCAAACATCTCAAGTCTTTTATCTCCACATTATGTATGTTTGTTCTCTGTTGGTTTCTCTTATCCTTCTGTACCTCTCGCATGTTGTTTTTCTTCTCTCTCCTCTCTGACCTTGACTGTCCTGTGGCCTGCGGCTCCTCTGGCCTTCTGCTCTTTAGCTGCTCCTTAAGGTATTTATTTCTTCCTCCCTCAGCCTTTAAGCTCTCTCCGTTGTGTTTTTGTCCCGTTCTCCTTGACCCTGAACTTTGAAACCAGCACACCAACATACTTTTTTTTATTATTTTCTTCAGGTTCTCTCAAATGCCACACATGCGCGCACACACACCCACACACACACACACACACCCACACACACACACACTCTAGTGTTCACCCACCTTTGCTTTCAGAGATAACATAATCACAGTGTACATGCACCTTGGCACACCTACAGTAGATCCATGTGCACGCTCAACCATAGGAGAGGTTCAGGAGTCAATTAGGAGTCAGCTGCTGTGTAATTGGGTGAGATATTAGCTTTACTGTCAGTAAATTAAAAACTGATCTTGAGGAACGGGCAGGAAAGCGAGAAATACAGGTTTCTTCCCCGGGTCCGCCCTCAGTGGAAGCACTGTGACAGGTGGAGGCTAATGAGAGGTCCCATCATACCTCAAGTCTTTACTCTGGTAAACATCTGGACACACATGTTGGAGGAACCCTTTGGCATAGGCACTCCTGAAAAATGTCTAGATTTTGATTATTATGTCCCTCACACCATGAAGTTTCCCCCGTCAGCCTGGAGGAGGAGGGGGGGGGGGGGGGTGGAGGAGGTCACAGGAGGGAAGACATGATTTAAAAAGATGATGCAGAAATCCAGGATGGCAGACTAAGCAACAGAGTCAACACCATGTATACGGTTTTTGCCTAAAAAGAAAAAAAAGTCAATGCTACGTGTTCAACATATGAATGAACGAGTGAAAAAGAAACGGCAGAGAAGAGTTTGAATCGGCTTCATGACGTGAACAAAGATCGCGGCGCTTGATGTCAAAGGTCATCATCCCGGTCCGCTCACTCGTGTGGAATTGTTCTGAATATTTCTTGCCGCGTTCACTTATCAGTTAACCTCGATTTAACGCTGAGATTTCATTTGGGGGCCTGGCAGAAAGATGCAGGATAATTCTGGGTGAAAATAAGGCCGTCTGCATTCAACCATGCAGCTCACTCAGATGAATTAATTACATTTTCAGGGAAGTTAGTGCTTGTGTGCAAACAGCTGTGCACTAACACATAAAAGCTCTTTTAGGTGATTTCAAAGCAAAAAGAGAGGCACAAGACTCCAATTCAAATTGGAGTGTGCTTGGGGGGATTTAAGTTAAGGTTTAAGACCAAAGTGGAAAAGGACATTCTGTTCATATATCTTCTTTAAGAGGTAAACAGGTGCAGTTTGGTTTTGATCAGAAAGTGCCAGGTTGTTTCACTTAATCAAGGTCATACTGCAGATTTTCTGTTTGCAGGGAGAGGCAGAGAAGTCTCGGTATGCATATTAAAGCACGAGAAATAAATTGAGGTTTGAGTTCATTAAAGCAGGAATCTATTCAGAGGACTAAATCCATACTCCAGAAATAAAGGAAGGTGTCCCTCAGTTCCCCTGCATGCAGACATTTCTTTTTTTTAAATATTCTCTTGAGACCGGACATTTCTAAAGAATTAGCTCTTATAAAAACACATTTTAAAGTCTGAGCAGAGTGATTTCTCATTTAAAAAGGTCACGGTTACCTTTCTTTTTCGCATTTTAGCATTAAACTTCCAGCATGCTACATGTGAAGAGCAAACCAACCTGTATACGACAGACTGGCACTGCTGCTGATTTGCACAGATGCTGTGTAAATACCACAACCCACCTTGGCTGGTGTTGAGCAACAGTCGGTGAGAGAGGGGAAGTGTCAGCCTGGTTAATCATTCCCGTTATTAATGGATGGCTCTGCCGTCAGCCGCCGGGTGCACGCACTTGATGACTTTATTATCATATCCATGGGTGAACGTAGGACCCCGTCTGGCTGTATCTATCAAAGGATCATTACGGAGAGATTCCCCTTTGGTCCCGGGTTATTTATTACAAGTTCAAACAGCACGCCCCCCCGCCCTCAGGTTCACTCGCTGAAATATACGAAGAGAAACAAATACAGTATGAAGAGTTGTGCTCTGATGTCAGGTTCATTTATAAACTAGCCAGTTAGCATAGGGACATTCAACCAGTATATTATATTCTTTCAAACAACCTAGTCTATGATTAATAGGTTGTTGAAAGCATATCATTACACAGCAACACACAAACCTGACATATTTCTCATAGAAATAATTTATTCTTGATCATAAACAGTTAAAATGTTCCAGTTGGTGGCCCTAAGAAGGCAAAAATGTTTGGACTACCTCAGATTTTTTGCTGATGAAAAACATGGCCTTCACTAGTCTTCATCAGTTGAAGCTCCTATCAGGAGTTTTAAGCTGGTTATGAAACAGACTGAAATGAATATTACTGCCACTTCATGACCTTCTAAACAACATCAGACTATCAGCAATAAGATCGACTGTTTCTAGATTGTCATAACTGAAGTCTAGACCGGCTGCAGCAGGGTAGGTGTCACATGAAGTGATTAACAGCGTGCTGCCCAAATAGCATTTATTTATTTTATTTAAGACAATTAAAGACTGTCAAAAGGAAGCAGGTGGAGATATTTGATCAGAAAACAACACCTGCAACTGAGATTGATCTGCTTGTCTTGTTTTTTCTTGAACAGGGTGCTGCACTGAAGTACATCCCCACCATCGTCAACGATGTCAAGCTGGTCTTTGATCCAAAAGAACTAAGGTAATTAAATGTTTCCAATTGCATGATTCCAACCCTTTTGTTGTTGTTAAACAGTAAAGGTTATACACCACTATAATACGAGGAGAAAGTGTTCAATTTGAGAGAAGAAAATGCACGATGCTGGAACAAACATCTTTCTGAGTGTCTCAGACTTAGAGAGAGCAACAACATCACAGCTCATTAAAGCAGATACTTATCGTCCAAATTGGCCTTAAATGTCTTTTTGCTGCAGAACAGAAGAACAAAGATCTATAGCTTCGTCTTCAAAGCATCTGCTCGACTTCAAAATGTCACGTTACAGATGTATCCCTCACAAGTTAGTCGGATGCTCTTCTGACTATCAAGACAAAAAAAAAAAAGCATTATTATTTCTGTTTTGTCGCTACCTCTAGTCTGTTTTTATTCAACAACTCAGCATTCAGTTGTCGTTCTGCATTGGTTAAACATGCTCAGGTTGCCTTGGAAACCCACTGACTACTCCACTCAAGTGTCCATTTCAGTTAATGTCGCCGACCGTGAATGTCGAACCCGCTGTAGCTGAGAAATAAGACTTCTGAGGCAGCACATGCTTTTGTTTAATGATACTAAAGAATCAGTTCCTATGAAATTACAACAAATGGTAGAACATTGAAGTCAATAAGGGATTTTTCAATGAATGTTTTTACCCTTTGTATAGAAATGAATGCTTCCAAGCTTCACAACCTCTGTTTAAGTTCCACTTATTTTTGGAGCCTTTTTTTCCCAAATCGGAAGGACATTTCATTTCTAACTCACGCCTTGTGGGTCTGCTCTTGATTTTGGTCCCATTTGACATCTTTAATCTTTTATGAAAGGACACAGCATACAAACAAAACAGCATGGCCTCATTCATGGAGCATTTTATTGCCAAATAAGTGCAGAAGGCTCTTTTTAATATATTCACTGAGGTGCTTTTTTTTTTTTTTTCATCTGCAAATGAATAAACAAATATTTCATTTGCATTTCCATCCAACATTTTCTCGTCTAAGTCGAGTGAAGGCAGTCAGAAATGAGTCAGGAATGAAGCCTTGATTCTCTCAAAATGAATTGTGCACACAGTGCTATCACTTGGAAGGACACATTGGTATATTAATGTTTTGTCATAAAGTCGAAACTATTTATTCCAGATGGTCAGATTTTCTGTGTTGAAAGTCATGAGGGATGCTTAAGTAAAATTAGAGTTTGTTTAAAGAGGTAGAACCGAGAGAAGCCAACGTTCAGCTCCTTTTGGACCAGTTTTAGTCGAATTATCTGAAAATAAATCCATCATTCTTCAAACGCTTGTTGGATCAAAGTGGCTGTTGACTTTTAAAAAATGAACAATGTGTCCATGGTCATATAAATAAGTCATGCTCTGCTCATAATATTCTGTCTGTAATATGGTACAAGGCTTTTAAATCTTTGCTCTTGTTCCCATTGAGCCACAAAACACAACACCTTTTCTTTGTTAGCTTTAGCTAATGAACACCACAACGTTGAAAGAACAACTTCCTTATATTGAAACACTGGACCATCTGATGAGCTCATAAAAGCAGCGTTTAAAAACACTCTCGACACTGCGGGTATTCTCCACACCTTGAGAACGGCTTTGCCTGTTTATTTGGAAGCCCCTGACATGGCGCCCATTCTGTTTGAACACCTCCAACACCTGGGCAGCTGCCATTTCCAATGCAGATTCACGGCTACACAGGCTCTTTTCTCTCTTCAGTCCAAAAAAAGATTAGATTGAGTTAATTCAGAATCAGTTTTGTGATCGCTGATTCTGTTTCATGTCAATCAAAGCAAGGCGCTCATTCTTAATCATGTCACTCATGATAACATATTTTGAGAAAATTGACTGGTGATAACCCGATGCTCCCTCCATGAATTCTGTAAATAAAAGAGTCTCGATCAATGCAGAGATATAGTTTAAGTAAAACACAGAAGCTCAGCTCAGCTGGTTTGAAGGACTGGAGTGTTTGGGAGTATAATTTAAACTGCCTTTGATAAAAGTTTAATTAAGTGATGGATCGCACATGTCCTGAAGTGAATAATAGTACCTTTTTTTTTTTTTTTTTTTACCAAAATTATCTGATAAAAGGGTTTTATGGTTCATACCTCTTCTACAAATGAGGTGAGTCAAAATGAAAAGTGCGATGCTCAGGCTCTGCCATCATTCTCCGGTTTTGGCACAAGAACAGCTTTTGATGTGAGCTTTAATTCTGAAAGCTGGGCTCCTTTATGAACCATTCACTTAGCTGTTAATCACAGGCCGGGCTCTCTTCCCCGCCTGAGCGAAGGTGGCATCAGCTGTTCCTGCTGTTAGCACAAACCTGGCTGAGCGGCTGAGCTGGAGGCGACTAAATTGAAGCCTCAGGGGCCGGGGTGTTTCATCCCCTGCCAGAACCTTTTTCTTTTTCTCTCCTCCTTGAGCCTCAGCTTGCCAGCATAACGAGCAGCCAGCCTCCTCACAGAGGAGGAAACTGTCAGCGACATGTGTGCACATGAATGTGGATTTATCTCTCCCACACTGAACTGTTGAATGCGCATGGGTTGATCTCGCTGGGACAGATGTTTGGGGCGCCTGTGAAGAAAATGACTCATGGGTTCAAAAAATATTTACTTGAATGCCATTCAATGAAAACCAAGGCTCTATGGAGAAAAATAGCATTCAGAATAGCAGCTCTCTGAAACATAGAAGAAACATTTTAGGTCTCTGAAGCTAATAGAAGTGAAGATCACACGTCCACACACAGAAACGGGTGTTCTCACTTGTGTGATCTGTTTTGACCCTTCCCAGGACAGGTAGGTGTACAGTTGACGCCATTGACTTTCTGAATCGTCAGTATTGTTCTGGGTTAGTAGCGCGCTCACTCCATGTGCTCGCTTCCAAGACTGTATTCCTCCCAGCAGTAGGTTCAACTCTCTTCCTTGACCCAATGCTGCAGACCATCTCACTCTGTCCTCCAAATGTTTCCTGCCTCTCCTAAGCTGTCTCCTCGTGATAAAAGGCTAAACGACCAAAAACCAGGACGGACAGCGCCAGGAAATGTGTCTTCAGACATCACAAACTATAACAATTGGTTGCCCGGGTTTAAGTACGACCTGTGGCTTCCCACATGTCATTCCCCACTCTGACTCCCCTGATTTACTCTATCCACAGTTCTATCAGAGTTAATGCAAAAGCCCCAATAATAGATTTTTTATATAATGACAGAATCTTTAACCTTAGGGAAACTTATTGAATATTTTTAGACTTTAAATCACATGTCGGGTTATGCTTGTCTTTTGATCTATTTTTTTTTTTTTTGAGTAACTTACCTTGACGTTTTGGTTCATAACTTATTAAAGTTGTGTAAAATATTTGTATGATACAGCAGGAATGTGCTTTATAATGGGGTATTAAAAGATATAAATAGAAAACTATTGAACATTTCCTGATTCAGTTATTTGAAGCCAAAAAAATTACACTACAAACAACAACAAAAAAAAAGTAGACTTTGGACTCACATAAATAAGTCACTGACTCTATATTTGATTTACCACATCGATTGGATCCTCTAGCAACATCCATCTCAGGTAGCAAGCTTCCTCAAAGTTCGCCTGAGGTCAGATCGTCTTTGAGGGTGACACATCTTCATCGTCTCACACTATTTATTGTCCATTCTCCAACCTTATCCAGAGTGTCTGAAAAGCAACTGGGCGGGTGTTCAGGACCTTAATTGTGTTTTTTTTTTTTGGGTGATTGATCATGATGGGAATCAGTCAAGCAGCCCAAGAGATCTGATTGCTTTGACCTTTTTGTCTGTATTGTCCTCTCTCTGTCTCCGTAGCAAGCTGTTCACCGAGTTCATCCTAAAGGTTCCTCTGGGTCGCCTGGTGAAACAGAAGCTAGACTGTCTGATTGACATCGTCCACAGCGATCTCTTTACTCATCACGGTGAGAGTGCAAAACACACACACACACACACACAATGTACTCACAGTTCTTTGGTGCATGCACCTTTGCTCACGATGCAGTAATGTAGGCAATCATACCCACCACCTGCCTCCTCTCGGCAGCCCTGTGTGAGCCCGCAGTAAAGGTCATCAGTGAGGTGTAGTGGAAAGCTTTCCTGTTATCTTAGCGAGTGAAGGATCCCCGCTGCTAAAATCACATGGACTGTATCTGTATCAGAACATCAGAATCCCCATCAACCCTCAGCCTCTTCTTCCTCTCCATCTAACACTTCATCCTTTTTCTTGAAGCGTGTTCATCAAGTTAAACCTGTCATTTTTTTCTGTTCTTTTCTAACCGCAACAGGACGTATTATTTCCTATTTTTTTTTGTATTGCGCCGTGCTGTAACATATCATATCAGTATGGTTTGGTATGTTGTGGTATTTAATGATTTTGTATGTTATTCTATCGTTTCATTTCTGGTATGATGCTTAAGGGTTTCATACCATATCATTCCATTCCAATTAAATCTATGGGATGGTATGTATTGGGATGTAGAGATGGTTAATGTGATCCTTCACCAAAGTTTACATCTGCAACCAAGCTAGCCATCAATCGAGCCAAATGAGCCATTCTCTTAAGCCATGTTAGGTTAGATCCTGATTTAGAGACAAACACCCTCTCCCACACACACATTAAGTGTTGTGCTGGTAAATTACATGCAAAGTTCCTAACCCAATTAAACAGCAACAGTGATTTACTGTGGCTGGCAGGCACAACACGCGCCTTAGAGCAGACAGCTAACCAAAGGAAGTGGACAACAATTATCCGCCTGTGTGGTTGCGCTCAGCCTCATGCATCAGCGGATGTTCAGTTCAGCATGAATATACAAAAACATGAACGATGATATGAAGCTTGCACAGGGTTAAAGAAATGGCTCGTTTTTTTCCCAATGGAATAACACTGCTGTGGAACGTCACACTTTGATAGAAGTGTACGCGTAATCAACTTTTATCCAGATCTTGTGTTTACTGAGTAACCACTGAAGGGCAGTGCTCAGTCCTTGGTCCTCTGGTCATTACTATTGATCTTTTAGTTTTAATTATGGGCATGCAAGCCTCCCTGATGTTTGTGAATGAGCTGCTGATCAGCAGGGAAACTTGTTGCAAGGTTGTAGATATGGCTTAACCCGCTGCTTAGTTCTTATATGGCTCCACAATCTGGTGCTTTTAGCCTTTTGAGATGTATTCAAGTTTTAAAACTCCATAAATAGCAGCTTTGTTGCGAAGTAAAAATGTCCAATCATAATCAGAATGGAGAACAGCCTCACTTTCACAATGTTCTAGGTCAGATAATGACCACAGTGGTTGCCTTAAGAGTCAGCCAAGGGTGTTTTGAAGGTTGGAAAATCAGGTGTTGGAAGTGTATACACTTTTTAGACTCAATCCTGATCTGCATGTGCTCCCTGAAAAGTTCTGTATTAAAGTGAAATGCACTGTATGCTTGGAAGAAAATGAATGCCCAGCAAGGTGCATCTACGTGGATGCTCAAATCCCAACATGGGGTCTGAGCACGCTCATCATTATGCATTGAACATGTTCAGTGATTGAGCTGTTTTCTTACCTGAAGGCTGCGCAGTGATTAACATATTAACAGTTTCTGTGTTTAAGCATGTCTTACATTAGAATTTCCTGTCCCCAATGGGGCCTCTTTCTGTTCAGCTTTAAACAGCAAGATGGCATCCCCTTTTCTCTGTTGCTTTTCTTCTTTTACCTTTGAGGTTGAAATGCTGTGTGTTAAAAGTGATTGGTATGCATATGCAAATCCCCGCCGCGGAGGAAAACTTAATGAACTCGGAAAGAAGAGGGGGAAGTTTATTGTTTCGTTTTCCTATTTCGGAGGCGCAGCGTCGTGTCACCTTGGCTGTTGATGATGTTTAAGGAGAGTGCAGGACGGGCACATAAATCACTTGCAAATGGGCTCATTGGAAAAGAACAAATATGTCAGCTGCTCTCCTGGTCTGTGTTAAAAGGGGAAAATCAGTGTAGCGTCTAAAATCTGTTTGCACTGAAAGTTTGAGGAGAGCGCTCATGGCCTGGCTTGATAGTTCCAGTCTGCTTCACTTGCTCCCATCCTGTTTCTAAAGGGACTGTGCGTGCATATGTACACTCACATGTCTACGGCCTTTAATGTGTGTGTGTGTGTGTGTGTGTGTGTTTGTGGGTGGTGTTACTATCTGTGTTTGTGTTTGCAATTTGGAGCTGCAAAGAGAAAACAGGATTGTCCCCTCTTTGAAAGCGAGGTATTAAACACGCCACACAATCTTAGACGCCCTCAGATTGAAGATCTGCTTTTGTGTTCAGACCCTGGGAGGATACTAGACAAGCACACACGGTAAATACACACATACATGCACACCTTTTTTTTTTTTTTAGCTTTAAGCTGTTCAGGCAGATATCTCGGTGCTCTATTCCACAGCACCAAAAAAATATTTGCAGTGCAGACATGGTTGTCACTTTGTATCAAGCTGGCGTACATTTGGCAAGGCGGATTCTTAACATCCAAAACGTGTCTCTTCAGGAATTTGCCAGTGAAAGCTTCAAGTGAATACACACTGTACTGTACAGCAGCCTGACCACTCAGAGGCCCTAAAATGAATTCATAGATGGGCAAAATGACACTCCAGTGATGTTTGATGTGGCTCTGGGGATGGCCGGGTTTATAAATCAAATATTTTGGTCCAAATTGAAATATCTAGATTAAATTGGAAAAAGGTTGACAAATCACCAATAGGACTACATATTCTTGGTTGTGATGACCTCCTGCTCTGTCTGGTAGCACCGAACTCTGGCTAGCTTTTTAAAACTTTTCTAAAAGAGCAAATAACTTTTATATAATAAGTTTTTCATAATTAGATTTTTAGCCCTCGGTTACAGCTGCAACCTTTCCCGGTGTTTACGGTCTGGATGAGTGACGCCGCTGCACACAAGATGATGATATTTCGTTGGTGTTTCTGGTCTTGGTCTAGTCTCTGTCTCGCCCTGCCTTGGTCTTGGTCTTGACTCTGTCTCGATCTCCAAATGTCTTGGTCTTGTCTTGGTTTTGGAGCACTCTTGTCTTGGTCATTGCTTCGGTTAGTGTGGTTTTGACTGCAACACTAGGAAAAATGCTTTTGGTCATAACTTTAATGTGGTGCAACATTAACGCCAAACTTTATACCTTTTCCCCACAAATTCAAATTATATGGATATTAAAACATTTTCTTTCCATTGTTTTTTTTTTTTAATTCATAGGGTTACTTGTAAAATTCTCCCATATCCCCACCCTCCCCCCCCACTCATAAATACTCAACATATTTCTTGAGAGATTTCTTTTGACTCGTACAGCATCTCGTGAATTGAATCTTATCGTCTACATCATTGTGAAGATTTATTCTCTGGAATCCATAATTGGTTAATTTACTTCTTTTCAACACAGAGCTTTCCTATAATTATTTTTACATTAAATTTGATTAAAAGCAATTCAAAAGGAGCACAGGAGCAACAAGGGATTTCCCAGATTGCTTGTAGAGAATCGTTGTGTAATTGATGAACTAATCAATGTGTGAGTTATTAAAAATGAAGTCTCAAATCCTCCACAAGTCTTTATTTGTTAGATTTCTAATGACTATGTAATGCATTTACGACCATTTAGTTACATGTTCTCTGTGTTTAAATGATGCTGCCTAATGGCTTCTGATGGATTCTAGTAATAAACTGAAATGATATGAAGGCATTTACCTCAGTGAAACAAATCTGTGTGTGCGTTTGCATGACACTTTATGCATGTACTGTAAGTATTAGGGCCCGACCGATTTCAGATTTCTAGTGCCGATATCAGTATTGATATTGGGGAGAGAAAAAAATCAGATAAATCAGCCGATATCTTTCAAAGATCTATTTTTCGATCTTTAGAAATGTATAGATATAGATATGCACATGTATTGCATTGATCCCTCAAATGCAGTTACCAAACACTTTAGGAAAAGATTTGCAGTATATTGAAGTCAGGATGGTCTCTCAACTGGAAAGTAACTGTGCATGTTCTGTACGTGCATCACCGCTTGACACTCTGGAGGGTGATGATGGTTGTTGTAATCCACATAACTCATTCTGATGGCGACAGCCAGAAAGAGAAGTCTAGCAATATCGGCACATATCTGTGACAAAGTTAGGCAATACGGATAGTCACTACGTTATATATCGGCCGATATTATCGTCTGGCCGATTAATCGGTCAGGCTCTAGTAACGTCTTTCTTTCTTTTTGTCTTCTTTCTGTTTTTTTCTGACTGTTTGTTTTTATTTCTATGTCGCTTTCTATGTTTTTTTTCTCCCTCTCCCTCTCCCCCTCTCTCTCTGTCTGTCTCTCTCTCTTTCTCTCTCTCTCTCTTTCTCTCTCTCTCTCTCTCTCTCTCTCGCTGTCTCTCTCTCTCTCTCTCTGTCTCTCTCTCTCTCTCTTTCTCTCTCTCGATCTGTCTCTCCCTCTTTCTCTCTCTGTCTCTCTCTGTCTGTCTGTCTCTCTTTCTCTCTCTCTCTCTTTCTCTCTCTCTCTCTCTCTCGCTGTCTCTCTCTCTCGATCTGTCTCTCCCTCTTTCTCTCTCTGTCTCTCTCTGCCTCTCTCTCCCCCCCCCCCCTCTCTCTCTCTGTCTCTGTCTCTCTGTCTTGATGGAATTGCTAGTTAAAATCTCTTGGTCTGATATGCCGCCCCCTTTAAAATTGATTGTATATTCATGTTTGGTACCTCTGGGTATTGTTTATGAAGAGGTCATGAAAGTTCACGATATTAATCAAGCCTCACTTCCTGAGTTTTTTTTTATCATCCCTTCTTGAATGATTTTGTTATTGACAAAGCTTTCTGTTTATGTGTGTGCGTTTTGATGACATTTGACTTTGTGCCTATTTTGGCCTAATAAGGCTGTGTTATCAGTATCTGTAAATTAGAGAGACTGTATTGATTGTTAGTGGAAATCCATCTCTGGGTTGTGATCTAGAGAAGCAGTGAGGGCACATCTTTTCATTATAGGGAGTGTTATATGAAGGGTACTGTTTCCCAGTGGACTGCGTCTGTATTCATGATCCTTTAAGATCCTTTCACTCAGTGTGCCTCAGCTCTGCTGTTCTCCTTTTCTTTTCAAATGACTTTGACATCAATAGTCTGCCTTTTTGTTCGTCACAGACACTAAGTGCACTGCATGGGGGCATTAAGTGGTGTTTTGTTCCGACAAAGGTTTTCTTTTCTTTCCATGCATACAGTCATATGTAGATATGTGACCCACCCACACACACAAATACACCTTAGATCGGAATCAGAAGGTTTAATAATAATATCAAAAAAAATGTTGGCCTCCATTACCTCAGACTCTCACCAGATACGTGTGCGTTGAGTGCCAGCTCCGCTCTCGTACGGCTCCATGCGCCCTCGTCCGTCACCCGCAGGCTGCGTTTACACGTCGCAGCACGGAGCAGAACCGCTGGACAGCTGGAGTCCTGAGACCGAGGAGTTCCAGCAGTAATTACAGAATCACACGAGACAGCGTGAGATAATATGATGCACATAGTGTGAAACCATTATGAACTCAACGACAAACGCACATCAGGTCATTGGACCCAACCGTCTCAACGGAGGGTTTTATTCTGAAAATAAACCGGATGTTTGAAAGTTGTTTTGCTGTCTGACTTCCTGTCTCGCTCGATCTGCTCTGTTGTAAATTGATGCTAATGTCTGCAATATAAACTGTTTAACTGCATTTCTTCTATCTCCGAGGACGCTGCAGTAACAGCCTGTGCTGCGCTCCCTCGTCTCCTCAGTGTGCTGAGCTGTTTTGTGATCGTGTGTGTTTGACGTTTTTCCCCGCAGACTGTCGTGAGATCCTCCTGCCGCTGATGACGGAGCAGCTGAAGTTCCACATGGAGAAGCGGGAGGAGCCGAAGGCCTGCTGCCAGCTGCTAAGCGACATCCTGGAGGTGCTCTACAGGAAGGACGTGGTGAGGAACACAGCTTTTATTCCCCTCCAACAGAAACGTAACAAGGGGATTAAGCCATCTGAAGTACAGTTGTGGTGATTTTACTGAATGGCTGCTAATCAGTGTGCTGTTCTGGATTTATTTTATTGCCCCGCATGCCCTGGAAGGAACACATTTAACAGCGGTGTTAATTTACTCACCTGTAGAGCTGGCTGCTCTAAGTAATTCATTGCTCTGAATGGCTGGAGGCCATTTTCAACACCATGATCATGTTCCAAGAGACGGGAGATGAGCTCTGCTTTAGCCCTCTCTGTTTCCATCCAGAGTATTTCCTAGCAATGAGGTCTGTAACGTTATGAAGTAGGTCAGAGCAAATACATTTTTCTTGCTTTTGATTCTTATGTTTGCTGTTTATGCAATAAATTCAGTTTATAAGGTGGCAGAAATTTGCCACAAATGTCCCTTTTCACTGTCCAGGAACCCAAGGAACTTGTTTTTGCAGAGCAGTCAAACCTCCCCTCAAACATTCAGTTTTCAAGAGTACATGAGTTAAAAGGAGCAGATTTTAACACTTTCAAGGCTGAAATCATCCACTTTAGGCGATTCTTCCCACTAAAATGACTTCAATCCTTAATTCTGAATTCTTAAGTCAACATTCAGCGATCAACAAAAGATGAAAATAACCTCCTCTGAGTTCTTGGAGTGAAATTTTGACTCTAAAATGTCCGAATGACTGCCTAAACAACTAAACACTTAGTCGCTCTGTGTCAGTTTAGCTTATTAGTTAAATCGTGCGTCCCATTAACAGAGGCTGTTAGCCCTCATATAAAAGCAGCTATGGGTTAAACTCCCACACCTTGATCACTGGCTGCATGTCATCTCCCTCTCTTTCTTCCCCGTTTCAGACTCCATCCACTGCTCAGATCTCAAAATAAAGACATGGAAATACCCAGAATGTATCTAAACAAAATCTTGTGGGGAAAAAAACCCCACATATCTCTTGAAATGTCAGCAAACTTCATTTTATGGTTACCATAAGGTCAACTATTTGCTGAGTAACTTTCCATTTTCTTACAGGAACTCGTATCCTTCATTCTCAGGATTTAGTCTTAGACCTCACATGCACACATGATAACAAACACAGAGACACACACAAACACTCAGCTGCTTTACAAGTGTTTCATCCTCTTCCATGGCTAGACTCCTGATGTCCTCCCTGAGGCCCTCTCAAACCCTCCACATTGATCACCACTCAGGCCAGGCCTCCCACTCCTCACTCTGCGAGGGGATTATCCACCTCTTCCTCTGCCTCTCTCTTCCACACTCCTCCTCTCTCTGTCTCTCATTTCACTGCTTGCTATCCCTGTGTGTCTCTCCCTCTTATACACCTCTCCTGCACTGCACACTTTTGTAGACTTCGATTTAAGGAAATGATAGAGATTCTAGATTCAACATAAAAAGAAAAAGAATAATCCAGGCTTTCTCATCATGCACTGCTTTTGTTGTTAGTTGGAAGTTTAAAGAGGCCAGGATGTTCCTCCAAAATAAAACTCCGGGATTCCTGTGGGTTTCTCACAGAAATGTGTGTCACACTCGCTGCGTTGGAAGGCAGTAACTGAAACTCCCTCCTCAGATAGTTTTCTCTCCCTCAGCGCTCCTCTGCGATTGCGTCAGCGCGCGCGCGTTTGTGCGTGCACGGACGGGCGTGCACAAGTTCTTCAGCTGCAGAAAGAACTGAGTAAATTATTGAAAGTTTAGCTGCGGTGCTCGCTCTGCTTAGAAGTTGACAGGGAGAGAGAGTGAAAACAGCCAAGAGCTCACCGCGACTCGCTAATAAGCAGGTCCAAGTAAAAAAAAAAACACAAAAAAAAACGTCCTTCTGATGATAACGCTGTGTGTGCCGAGAGGGTGTTTACCTCTCCAAAAGCCTTTACACTATCATCTGAGTTTGAAGCTTTTCAAGACAAGTTTTCACATTTTCTTACATTTTTTTTGTCTAATCAATGGATAGGATTCTTAGATTTTTTTCCACGTGTGTAGATTGTTTAGTTTGCCCATTATTTTTTTTTGTTGAAAAGAGTAGCAGAGAGAACCACTCCCATGATTCCCCGCTAGCCTCGACGTCATCTTTTGCATCTTACTGTGTGTTTAATTCCCTCCTCTACTCTGCATTCGTTGAACATCACTGCTACAAAACAATTAAATTACATTTACACATGAAAAACTTTTTCTTTAAAATGTTACTTGATATATTCTGTGTCCTATTTCGTTTCTTTCTTGACACATGTGTGTATTCTCTGCAGGGTCCCACCCAGTGGCACATTCAGATCATCATGGAGAAGCTGCTGAGGACCGTTAACAGGACGGTCATCTCCATGGGCCGAGATTCCCCTCACATCGTAAGTTTGTTTGATCTCTGCAACTATTAGCTCTACACCAACGCTCCTTCTTTTCTTTTTTTTTTCCATTTCTTGTTTTCCTCACACACACACACACACTCATGAATACACACATACACACGCATTCCAATTTGGAGGCTCCTATTCCGCAACCACTTTAACTCCCAAAGGCCCTCTGCAACTCCCAATTCTGCTCTGCAGCTATCATTAAAGGTAAAGTCTACCTTGGCAGAAAGCGCCATCTGAGAGTTTCTTTGATCTGCTCGTATCAGTCTCCAGCCAGCTGTTTGTGTGCCAATATGTGTGTGTGTGTGTGTGTGTTTTGTTTTGCTGTGCGTTTGCCTGTTTGTGTGTCTGATCCCTCATTTATTAAAAAAAAAAAGATTTCTGATGCTCCACACTGAAATCTAATCAGCACACTCCACCTTCTGTTAGCATCATCCCCCCCCCCATCACTCTCTTAGCTAGTGCTCAGGTACAAATTAAAGCACTTCTCCTCATGTCATAAATGTGTCTTCTGCCAATGAAGTCCAATGAATGCCAACTTCTTCATCCCTTCACTTCTTCTATCGCCTCCTGTTGATGCTTTTCATCCATTAGGGCTGCGTCAGCTTTGTGATGTGACTTTGAAAACAAGACGTGGGTAATAATACGCTTATGTCGTTTTTTTTACGCGGCGTTTTTATGACGGGGAATCCTCCGAGGCCACTTAAAGTTACTTTTACAGCCCATTTAAATACAGCCAAGTGATGAGGGAGACAGTTGGTCATAACTTCAAGTAGGACAACAGTGAGTCACATGATATTGACTGATTATATTGATACTGTAACATCCCTCCTCCTCCTGCCTCTGCTTCTTTATCCTGCATTTGTGTGTGTGCACATGCAGCAGCCTCGCCATCTGGGGAGCAGCAGGAAGCAGCGTCACCTGTTTAAATAGAATCTTATCTGCTTTCATTAGCCGTCGCTGAGCCACACCGGCAGAGAGTGATTTAATAAAGCCAACAGTACCCCGAGTTATCACACACTAATCATCAAGTGTGTGTGTGTGTGTGTGTGTTTGTGAGCGTGTGTGTTATGTCACAGTGTTGCAGCGCTCGTCCTTTGTCCCCCGTGTCCTCTTGCTCTCTCCGTCTCTGTCACATACGTCTTCTCTTTCAAAGTTGCGGTAAAGTGATTTCACATTTGTGAGATCGCCCAGGTGTTCCTGAATTCCATCTCCCCGTCTGTTTGAAGCTATTTCAACACTTCACTAAGCTAATAGTGTTACGAGGAGGAATATATATATATTTTTTTACAAAGGATCACTACTGTGTATCATGCTGCATAATGTGGAGCTAATACAGCTGTGAGTTTAACGGAGGGCTCTCCTCGCTTTGCCAGCCGCCTGGAGGGGCCTAGGACTCCCACTTTGAGGCTCTCCAACACTTCCATCGTTTCATTTCTGCGCCGTTAATGTAATGGATCGGAATGGCGGGGACTCGCTTTTTGTTGGGATGTTATGATCCGAAGAGTTCAGTAAATCTTCCAGTGGTAATTTAAAAGACAGTAAAAATCGTTTATTCGTCGGTAATCTGACACGTGCTTAGATTTGTGGCTGCTGCGGTGGTTCGGTCCACAGATTTGGAGTTGTTATTCAAAGTTAAGAAGTTTTAACCCAAAAAGTTTACTGATGTTGTTTATTTCTTACGTCGCAAATGAGATTAGGGATTCATGAGCGCAAAAAACAAACCAGCATTTTTTGCTGATGAGTTGATGCTGGGCTAAATCTGACAAATCAGGTTGGACTATCAAAGTCCTTTTGTCGGGGACGGACCTAATATCAATAATGAATTCCACTTGCAAATCCTTTTTTTTTTTTTTTTTCAAGCATTTGTTTTAGTTTATATTTCATGTTACACGAGCAGTCAGCAGTGCTAACATAGAGTCAGCTTTTAGTCTGAGCTAGACTTTTCTGCCTTGATTTGATAGGACAGTGGATAGGGGAAGAAAGCAAGGAGCCACAGGCCAGACTCGAACCTTGGAGGACTGTAGCCTCGAGCATGGAGCGCGACCTAACCGCTAGGCCATCTGCAAAGGGTTGTTTATTGGTTTTGGATTCCATACTGGCACTGGTTAGTTAGTCTGTCTTTGGTTTTCATGATACTAAACACTGGGTATTGGAATTGGTATTAGGTAGACTTTATTGCCAGGTATATTTACTTCACCTTCCAGTTTGTCCAAAAGGCTATCAACACTCATGGAGGCAGCACATAATGCATGAGCATATTATCCTAAGTGCATCCATTTCAGCATTCACACCCTGTGGTGGACGTGGAATTGTGTCATATACTTCCAGCAGCGACTGCTGATTGGCGGAAAAGAAGGCGCGCATCCTTTCTTCTTAATAAAACCGCTCCAGCTATGACCTCTTGTTGAAACCATCTACTTTGTATACATGCGCTGACTGCAGCCGTCCTTTCCCTTACTTCACTCGCCCTATACACAGCTTGCTTTCATTGTCCCAGCTGACCGCTGCCTTTTTGTCAGCTGCAGTGCTCTATAGGAAGCGCGCCATTGTACTTGGAAGTTTGCTGCATAATAATTAGCATCAGTACACAGGGTGTCATTTTTCACCAGAGGGGGTTGGAGGTCACATCAAAGCATTATCCTTCTTAAGCATTTTTTTTTTTTGCTCTTTTACTCAAAGGCTCTAACCAGCTATTGCTGCAGGAAGTGTCATCGCTTTCTAATCAGGGGTCTCTTGTGCACACTGCTGCCTACTCTGCAGGCAGATTGCGCACCACTGCTCACTCAGCGCAGCAGCCAACCAGCGACCTTGCTCTTCTGAGTGGCAGCCTCTTACATTTAGATTTATGCATTAATGTTCTACTCTGTCTCCCTGCTCTCTTTTTCTGTCCCCTTTTTCCCCTCTCTCTTGGCAATGCTGGACGCAGAATGTCGATGAGGGTGACCACAGTGCAGGCTTGCGGCGCGTCATGTTTTTGTTGAGTGTTGTCACCGGAGTGCTACGCCTGTTAGCGGCGCACACTCGGCAGTCTCCACACATTTGCATCGCTGGACATCCTGGCAGGCTTTAACATTCCTGTCCACCCTCGAACAGGTTGAGACGAGTCCTTGTGAATACATTTACATCAGGATGGTAGCTGAAACGTTTTGGCTGTCCCTACTGGAATTACAGCGTTCTGCCTTTTACGTCCTTGAATTCATTTTCTGTCGTGTAAGATTCAGGATGAGTACTGAATGATAAGTACACTGTATGGATAGAAAGGTGAAGATGGGGGAAAAAAATCAGTGTCTCTGCAACCAGGGCAGTCACACACTTCTGGCCGTGAGAAAGAATGCAGGTTTCAGGCTTTTAAACCGGAGCTCAAGTCCACTTCATGTAGAGTCTGTGGTTCCAGCCACTCCAATGAAGCAAACATTTGCTCTGTCAGCAAATACCTGAACCAACAACTAAGCGAAAGTTATGAAAATGGTGTCCCTTTCAGGTCCCAACTGCTACAAATACTAGACAGTACTAGCTTTCCCTTGGGCGTTTTCCAAAGATGTATTGGAACTTTTAAAAACTTTGATTTTGAGGATATAAACTAAAACAAAGTGTCTGCATTCTTTCATCGATGATATTCCTGCAGATCACAGACTGAATGGAGTGTAAAGCTGCAGGGAGGGGGGGGGGGGACTTGATTTTATTGATTGACAGCATGTCGCTGACCAGCCAAAGGGGCTGAAGTGTGTTCTCCGCTGCGTGCATTCACTGACTGAACATATTGCAACAAAGACATGCCAGTGATGGCTGTTCAGATCTCCTGTATCTGTGTCCGTCTGCATCAGTCGCTCTCTTTATCTCTCAATCTTTATATCTGTTTCTGTCATAATATTTCTCTCAGCATCTCTTTTCTATCATCTCGCCCTCGCCTTCTCCCTCTCACTCACTCTCACTCTCTCTCTCTCCACTGCCGGCCAGACTGCTGCAGAGCTCTTACAGAAAAAGAAGCATAGTGAGATATGGCACTGCATCATAATGCTTCCCAACATGCACTTTTCACTCACTCCCTGCACCTCTCTGCTCCTCTCCTGTGCTGATACTCTTGACTCTTGAGTGTCCTCTTGGGTTTATTGACCCTGCGACAGCTCACGTCAGGCGCGTGCTCGCCGCGTGAAAACCGCCAGGAACCACATGGCGATGGCCCTCATCTTCAAACCACAGAGGACTGCGGCTAAAGGGTTTGACACTGTGCCTTGTTTTGGCCATTAGTAATGTGCTCTAAACATCCACCCCAGGGGAAGCCCCGCGGAGGTGACATGTTAGAGAACGGGAGGGGCAGTGTTGCCCTCGAGCAAAAAAAAAAAAATGACTCCTGCAGCTTCCTCTATTCTGAAAAACAGTGACTCAGCAGCTTTTGGGGCTTTCACTCCGAGCTTTGTCCTCGCTTTACCTCATGGCGCTCTGGACTAACATCTGTCAGGTGCACGTACAGGCTCGTAGCGAAAACGTGCTCCGAAGTCAAAAGACAGAATTAAAGTAAGGATGACTGGGGCATGAAATGGTCTCTGAGTGTAAGCTTTGGATCAGAAGCAGGTTCTCAGGCAGGTTGACTTCCTTTCAGCGGAAGGCCCTTAGCTGCTTATCCCCCCTGGTGGATTCTGCCCCTGTGTCGTTCCAAGTAAATTAGTTTGATTTTCAAATGTTTCTCCTGCTTTTTCATCTCACAAGATTACAGAGTTGACTTTTTTTGCATACAGATTTTTCAAATTAAAGTTAAATATGCGGCGAGGAACTTTCAGTCTGTGTCAGCTTTGGCGCCCCCTGTAGACAAAACAGAACATTGTCCTGTACATTTATAAGAAGTGATTTTTGTTTTTAAACATAAAGCCTCTTCCTTCCTTCATTTAACAGTCAAAGACATCATTCCGTGAGAATCAATGCTGTGGAAAACGTGAATACAAAACTTTCTGCAGCTTGCGTTTAATCACTTCCTCTGACACCTACCCTGTGGCAGAGCGTGAAAGGCATTAAAGGTAGCAATATAAGAATAGTCAGCCTTTATGCTGATGGTCTCATTTGCTTTTGTAGCTACTATAGAGGCATGAGTCTTAATTTTAGTCTGTTTCATAACCAGTTTAAAATTCCTCACTGGTGCTTGAAGTTAAATCCTGAATTTCATGGTTCATCCATTTTATACACAAAAAAACATTCTCTCACCAACCGGTGACTCTCACTTAATTAGTGTTAATGAATGCAGAGTGAACCTGTTTGTTTGAAATTTTGGTGTCAGGGTTTCTGCTGACGTCTTAGTGCAACTGACGTTCATTCAATTTCATTGAGTCGCTCAAAGCAACGACCATGACAGTGGATAATTCAGCCCAGGATGGTTGTAATTTGAACTGCTGCTAACACTCATACACCATTAAAGTTAAGTGGGAAAAAATAGCTTTACGGTATGCTACTGTACGCTACACAAATGACTCTCAGTCTTCTTTGGCTTTTGAGAGCTCTGTAGATGTCTGTTTTTATTTTTTCATATTTTGCATATTAAATATCTTAATAATTATGTTTTCTTTTTTCTCTTTTTTTTGTAAAAACAGTATAAAATACACAGTATTGCACATAATAAATCAATTGCACTTCTTTAAGGTACAGATAAAACATCTAGTTCTGTCTCGGTGCTACAGCGTAACTACTGAAAGAAAAAAAAAACCAACTGTGCATGTACAGGAGTGATGAAGTGAATCACATGAAGCCAACAGAAAGCAGCACGTTGGAGCCTGTGAAGATCAAACCAGTCGTATCAAGTAGTCTGCGAGGGGTTGATTGGGACAGAAGTGTTTCTTTTTTTTGCCCTTGAAACCACTCTGGTGAATTTCCTGTCTTTCGGGCAGTGTTTTTGGCTTTGAGAGTGACTTTACTGTTCTGCTCCTCAGCGTAATGCTGTTTTTTTTCTTTTAGATACTGGCTGCTTTCCCGCTCATTAAAATGGTATTAGCCCTATTTTCTGCTATACAACATATATCTATACTGTAGATAGTAAAAGCAAATATTCTTAGGCTATACATAATCTTAGATCCCTGTATGGAGTTACTAGATGAGTTTTTACTATACAGTTGAGTAGATGTGGAAGCGATGAGCAGGAGCTAGTCATTTAAAAAAAAAACAAGTGTTGGGGGAGGGGGAGATCAATTGTTTTTCTCTTTAAAAATTGTGTCTTTAAAAGCTAGAAAATATCCCGCAAAAGCAGGGGTGAGTAAAAAGCATGCAGGGCTAAGCTGCTGCCACCCTGCACTGTAGAAGCCCTGGTTGTGATCAGAAGTGGCACATTCACTCTTTCTGGCTTAGTTTGAGGAGCTGATGCAGGACACTGCGGCAATACAATCACAACTATCGGCTGTAACCCCTCACATGTGCTAAAAACCAACATTACGTAATCTGCTTGGTGTGTTGACTTCAAAGAGACAGTTAGCCCACTTTTTAAAAAACTAGGGTTGTATGAGGTATATGTATCATCCACAGCTGGTGCCAGTCAGCAGGGCCCCTTAGTGGAAAACAACTGGCCAAAGGAAGGGAAGCGAAGCGATGTACAGTGCACACAGGTACAAAACATATTTTAGCAACTTAAAAAATGGTTCCACATAAAGTAATATGAATCTCACTTTGAATGGTGTTGTGTTTTTGAACATTTTTAACACTTCTCCTGAGCCTCAGACAGCCCTTTCTCCTATGACCTTTAACCCTACCACACTCCTGTATTCCTAGGCGTGCTGCACACTGTATCAGATTAGCTTTTCTGATTAGTGCTTAAAGAAATGAAACTAAAAAGAGGCAGTAAACTAATGATGGAAGTGATGAAAGGACTATCACATGAGAGACAAGGTGAAAAAAAAAACTTCTTAAGATGAATCGGGCCGAACACAGAGAGAGGAGGAAACTTTCAAATGAATTTGATTTATTTATCAAAGGCTGTCTTCCTGATGGTTTGGTGCAGCAGCCGCAGCAGCGCTCTGGAGCTAATGTCTAGCTAGCTTTGTTGCTACCGTAAATTTGACATAATCTTCAGAAAAACGTTCTTCTAACGTGAAGTTGCCTCAGTGTATTACCTGGATTGTTGGTGTTTAAAGACCCAGCTGTCTTAGAAGAACACAGTGAAATCTGAAGTCCAGTAAATTCTTTCTTAAAATACTCTAAATGTTAAATTTTATGGATTTTTGAAAGTGAACATAAAGTTTCAGTTGAGCTTGCCACAGACACATTACGCACACATGAAGTGATATGGTGTTTGTTTTGGTGGAAGTCTTCTCAAGTACAGTTTTTCTTACATACCCATGTACAGCGGTCCATAGTTTAGCTGTAATGTCATTTCTCAGGCAGCTTTCTGCAAAAGCAGGAGCTGTGCTAACCGTTAGCATGCTCACTTTTGTCATTTACCTCATACAACCCCTCTTCAAAAGAAACCTTTCCCTTTTTAAAGAATAAGCTGTTTTCCTGTCTTGAGACGGACAACTCTATAATTTCATACTGATGCATTTTGAACGTATTGGTTGTCTCTTTTCTTTACGGTTTAATGAGCTTATGCATCGTGAGGTTAGTAAAACTTCTTTGACGTATAGCGAGATATCAAGAGTCTTAATTTCACGTCTTTTGCTCTCTGGTTAAAAATGCACAGCCTCCTTCACAGCAGCTCAAATAAATATATCCCCTTAAACCCTAAAGTGAGTGAAATAGATATATATATATATATATATATTTATGTAGAAAAAAGTACGTTGATGTCTAACTTTGCAAATGTCATTAGGAAAATAAGTGTTATTTATTCATTCTTTACTTCAAAGTCAGTTGATTCAAGGAGACATTTTAGCAATGGATAGAAAGTTGATCATAGAATTCCAATAAACATGTCTGACTTCTTTGTCCTTTGGGTTTTGTTTTTTTTCTTTTCCTTACATAATATGAAAGTCTTGAATCTGTCATGGTTGAATAAGTGATCTAGACAGCGTGAGTTAATCCTCAAAATAGTTCTTTTGAAATATTCTGGAGAAAATGTATCCTGAACAGTGTTAATTGTGCTTTGCTGTACGGTCATATGCTGTAGACCTCAGGGGCGCGGTGGTCGACGTGCCGGCCTCTCCTGGAGGCAGCTGAGAAGTCCCAACTGGTGTGAATAGAAACGTGACGATCGCTGAACCATTATCATAGAACAAATCCCCGAAGACGTCGGCTAGAAAAATATATGCAAATAGACAGAGGGAAATCAAATTCATCTCCTCACCTTGCTGATCTCCAAATATGTTTCCCTGGTGTAATTTCACACCCTGTTTGAAGGAATTAGTTCAAAATAACTGTGAATCCGTTTTTTTTTTTTCTTTTTCTTTTTGGTAAGCGTGACGTTTTGAATTTTCCATGGAATCCACTCATGTGTCCCATAACACATCCTGTCTTCTCCGAAAAAGGGGATCAGTATCCAGTGGTAGTACTTTCCATTCTTTTGAGCCAAGTAGCCGATGTGAGAGAACAGAAGACGGTGGGAAAACCAATAAAGTATGGGCGTTGCGTAAATCCTGTGCATTGGTAGCGGGTGAAAAAGTCCGTCCTGTGTTTTTTTTCACAAGAACCAAAGTTTCCAGCGAGCGTGCTTCTTGGAGTCCGCTTTGGACTTGCGTTTTGGGGTGGAGGTGAAGGCCTCCTGTGGGTAAGTCAAGGGGGGGAAGTGGGTGTCATCTGTAGGGCAAAGCCTCTTCATCAGCGGCTGCAGCTTGTCCTCCTGCAGCTTGAAGTCCAGCTCCACACTGCAGCGAAGAAAGGAAAAAAAAATCAGGGACAAAATCAGCTCAACAGAAGCTTACTGCTGCAGGGTTATCATTGATTTCGTTGCATTGCCTGTTAAAGATTTCCTCTATGTTAGGTTTCTGCTTGCTGCTGTAAATAAAAAAAAACCCAGTATTTTCACAGGAGTACACTCAGAAGCATTCCAGCTCTCAGGAAGACAAAAACAGTCAAGTAGACTAAAATGGATGAGAAGGGCAGCATTTGAAAATGAAAACTGTGTTTATCTTATACTCACAAAAAAATAGGCGAGGTAGCAACCCTAACCCCAATGGTGTATTCATGGTTTAAACCTACTATTTCTCAGTCTCCATTTCGTATACCCACTCACTAAATCGCATCTGATCGTTCAGTAGTATGCTGCAATGTCATTTCCTAGCATGGTAAAGGCCTCACACGCCCGCCCCTGTTACTAATTTGCTGCCATCTTTGGTTGGTAGGGTACGAATACAAAGGTAAGCCAATCAGAGTCTCTAACTCGTAACGTGCCGCTTTGCGCAGTAACTCACCAAACAGACTGTTTTTATTGCCAAATCTGCACCTCTACTGTGGCTTAATCTCATTGTATAATGACCCTTAGAGTTAAATGTGCATGACAGTTAAAGGTTATTCTCTACTCACTGTTTTCTACAAAAGACCTCGATCAACAGCTCACCTTTAAACATATCATTGCAACAGAAATGTTCCCCGAGGTGTTATAAAAGCCACTCTGCCCATCAGAATCATTACTGAGCTGCACTTACTTGGAGTGTTGTGCTGAAACGCAACGTAGAGTAACTTCTGTGCATTTCTTTGAAAGAAGAAACCTTTGTGTTACCACAGTGTGAATGACTAAACTCTATCTATTGATGATACGGTGTGCTCTCTCACAGAGAATGGTAAACATGCCGCACACTAAAGGCCCATTTTTAGGATAATCTAATATGCAGTAGTAGTCCTACATGTCACTGTTTTTAAAGCAGGGCGTTTATCCTTTGCTGGACTGCACGCTTAGAACAACATTTAGTGCATAAAATATGAGTATACTCACTTCTCCAGGCTCCACTACACCACTGCCTTACCCTAACCCTAACCCTACACTCAAATATGATTAAATAAATGTTAATTCAACACCTGAGTCATCCAGTTCTTTCACGAGTCAATTACTTTTTTCCTACTCGAAGTATAATGTTCAATTAGGCTGTCATTATTTGAAGTCTGGCTTTTATTTGATACCTTGTCGTCTCTATACGTTTCCTTCCTCTGCAAGAAAACCACTTAGTTTTCTTTCCCCTTCCCGCCTCTTTAAATCTTGACATGTTTTGACTACCAAACTTCCCCTCTTACAATATTAACAGCCTCACATTTTGGCCTGTTCTTACCTAACCCTGGTACAGGCATCTACTGCAGACTGGTAAGACGACCTACATTTCATCCTTTACTCCCTTTAAAACCGCCAATTTTGGACTGCTTTCATCTGACCACTTTTGATGCTATCGCCTCTACTTTCTTTTTTTTTTTAAATGTTCATTCTTATTGTGATTCATAAAGCGAGAGGGAAGCCCATTAGTATTTCTCCTGGCGAGCAGGATGCTGGGTCACCGGCGGGGGTGTTGAACCAAAGATCATTTGCTTTGCTAAAACTGAGATCAGAGCCTGAGTATTGATGTGAGCCTTTTCAGAATTGAGTGCACATCATGTTGCTTTGATGGCTGCCTGATTATACAACATAGGCAAAAAGATAATGGGGGGATGCAGAAGATTTAATTGTGGGGGTTTTGTCAACACAAACACATCCGTTTTTTTCTTCTTCTTCTTGTTGTACTCCACATTTCCCCCAGGGTGCAAAGAGATTTATGTGCACCAGCCATCTTTGTAATCCCACACTCGTGCACATGTGACTGTGAGAGGTTCCACTAAGTGAAACTCAGATTACAGTCTCAGCCGTGTTAAGTGTGCAGGGACTTTAATCTGCTAAAGCTTCCTCCAGCCACCAGTCCGGCTAGTGGGAACTCTGACGGATAGTCTTACATAACAGATCCAGTTCATGAATAGAGCAGTTTGTCCGGCTAGACTCGACCAGTTATTGCTGTCTGAGAGTCAAGGTGAGCGAGGGAGTAAGCCGCCTGCTTTGATTGTATACGAAGGCGAATGATGATTGCTAGTTGCAAATACTGAGACATCTTTTCTCTGAAATTTTAAAAGCGCTCCTGGTTTCCAAAACGTTCAATACAGTGAATAAAACTCCATCAATACAAGTGCTGGATCTCGTGGGCTGTCGGTGTAGAACACTCTGAATGCTGCAGCTCAAAATCCAAACAAATTCAACATTTTAAGGCCATTTACATAAGGATGTGAAGATGTTTCAGTAGACTGAGGTGTTTTTTTACTATATATATATGTACATTGGAGTTGGCATTGATTAGAAGAGAACAGATGTAAATGTGGGTGTCTTACAGTGACTCAAGTGAATGTTGGGTGCTGAACCAGACACTCAGCACTTTGCATTTGTTTGACTCAGGCTTTTACACGGGGCCAAGAACACTGCAGCTTTTAGCAATAAATCACAGACTGGTAATTATCTGAATATAAATCCACTTCACTTTGTGTGAAGTCTGTTGGAGTGCGACATTTGTCTGCCTGTGGAAACAGATGCATGTGTGTATCCAGAAACTGAATGTGCATTCTCTTCCAACCTGTTCTGCGCAGCTTGGACTATGTAGGGTTGTGACCACCAGAGTTTTTAAAATCTTTGATATGATAACATTATCAATGCCGGTTTCAATACCGCGGCAACAAAAATTTAAGTCCTAGGTGCCCAATATTTGGATTTTTTCTTTCCATTGATTTACCTGAAAATACAGGCAAACTGCTGCCCGACCTTTCATTGCTGGAATGTTGCCAACATATTTGTGCAATTTAGACAGCGCTGTCTCTCTCTCCTTCACTTGTAGCAGCTTTTGGTCAAGAATACGACCAAAGACCTGAAGCTTTTTAAAGGCTTCAGTACTCTTCAATTCTTTCAATCATTTGAATATGTGGGATTGTATCAATTTTAAATATGTGGGTTTGAATGGTTTCACTCTGTGTAACGCTTCCTAGCTCGTACAAAGAGACCCATCCTGAGATGTCTCCAAAATAAAACCCCCAACATTGAACACCTTTTTAAAACACATGCAGCTTCAAGCCAATATATCATTTTACAGATACTACTTCAGCTCTCTAAACTCAAACTCATCCTGTTCTTAGTCTTTCTGGCAGGCAACTGGTCCCAAACTAAGGCGCCAGGCTTCCAGCAGCAGGTGCCAGGAAGCAAGAGACTCAATTTATTTTCTTTTATAACTCAACTCTAGTCTGTAATTATTATTATTATTTTTTTTTTTTTTGAGGATTTACAAATGCGTCGGCTCCAGCCTAAACTCACGAACAACCAAAACTCTTCTCTCATTTCTGAAAAAGCATCTTGTGTGGACGGATAATTTAATCAGCCGATCGCTTTAAATATTGATCCCCCCGCCCCCCTTTCCTTTCAACACAATTACCCATGCCTCCCTATTGCACATGTAGACCCATTCCTTTTTGCCTGCCTGCAAAACAATCCAAGTCCCGCCATCTTGCTGACTCGTACCTCCTCTACACCTGCCCATAATGATCATAATGTGTGAAAAACATCGTGACGTCTTCTGAAGTGTAACGCAAGCTCACATTTAAACACATAATCCTCACGTTGTAAAGACTCAGCTCAAACACAGAATCACAGCATGCTGGGATCAATGAGTGTGTGTTTGTCGGAGAGTTGTGAGTGTGTTGGTGTCATTTGTGAAACAGCGACTCTTTTGTTGTTTCCCTTTTCATCTCTTCCTAGGAACTCCAATTAATAATGTGTAAAGGAACTCTGACAGATCTCTTAAGTGTGTTTTGGGGAATCTTTGGGGCTTCATTGTGTGTCCTTCTCTGTGAGAGATGTTTCTTACACACTAACACACAGTCACACATACATCCACACTTTTATGGTGATAGGATTTTCATCTCTCCTTGAGGAAAACTTCAAATAGTGCTGAGTCTGTTGGTGCCTTGTGTTTAATGGCTACCTGTTATTGCCCTGCATGGACTCAGAGCTTTCTAACCTGTTTACATTACACTTAAGTTGTACTTTACCTGAATTCTCTCTTTTCAGTGACTAACTGCTTACTTTATAGTTATTGTTTGTGTCGGCCTGTAGTCGTCCAGGTCATGGTAAATTGACCAGTCCAGAAGCCTTTGGATCACGCTTCCAATAGTTATTTTTTAAACACCTTTCTTCTTACTTGCTTACCAACTCTGCAATTTAGAACTTTGAGTATTTTTATTTTTTTTTATTGGATCATGTATTGATCTGATCTGTGGCGGACCGAGGCGCGCACAGAGCATGTGGAGATTAGCAATCAGTGTGCTAACATTGCCATAGACTGATGAGCAACACAAATAGCCCAACCATCTGCCAAGAGAATCATAAACAGTAGAGGTAGATTGGTCCATAGCAAGAAAACTTAAAAAGGCCACTAAAAAGATAAAACATGGAAAGATAATAATCTAATCTTTAGGACATACTAAAAAGGTCCTTTAATGAAAGATTTTATGAATCTCTGCCAGACCCAGTTATCAGCTCCTCCTTGTAAAACTGTCACGGGCTCGGCAGTGTCCCTCTAAAATTTGATTTTCTGCTCGGAGAGAAAAGTGAAGGGCTGTTGGCATGTTCCCCCGTCCCGTTCCTGCCACTCCCTGTTCTGTGTTGTTGGATCAGAACAAATTGAAGACGACACTTTGGACCTTGTCTGTCGTTAACCTCTCTCCCCCACTCGTTCTTCCCTCGTTTCTTTGCTCCTCTAAATCACTCTCGTTTTTTTTTTTTTCCTTGTCCAGTCCTGCGCCTTTTGAAAAGTGTACAAAAAGAAATGTGCCTAATTATAACCACCTCAAATCAACCCACCACCTCTCACCTTCTCCTTTCCTCTTGATTTAAACATCTGTGAGTCTTTATCTCCCCCTTCTCTCTGTTTCACATTCTCCCCCGCCTTCCTTTTTTGTTCTCTTATCTTCCCCCCCCTGAGTGTTAATGTGCTCTTTCCCGACTGTCCTCACTGTCCCCCCTCAAACTGTCTGTCCTCCCAGAGATCCGTCCTGTAGCTATGGCAACCGGCGTGCCACCATGTTGGAAAAGATCATTATGCCAGCACACACAAAAAAAAAGAGAGATATCTTGCCCAAGCAGAGTCGTGCTGTGGGGCAATGATTTCCATATGTTATAATGTAATCAGCTCTTCAGTCTTCAGCCATGCTAAATTGATTTTCATGGTGTTGTACGCTAGATTGGAGATTATTTCCTCCTTTTAAATAGCCATTCCTTTGTCCTTTTTTCTTTCCTGTATTTATGACCTGTTTTCACTCCACGGTGTAATAAAAGCATTTGATGGTAAGATAGTTATCACTAGCCGCTGTCCCCTGTTTGATAATGAATGGCAAGAATAGCCAACTATGACAAAATTCCAATGACTGCAGAATAATAGGGGACCCCGTGATGGGGACCAATCAACTTCTTTAATCGCAGTCATTTAAATCTATCTCCCTGTTTGATCAGCAAATTACTCCATACCAATGCAATGTGAGGAAAATGAGATTACAGGCTTTTCTGCAGCAAGACGCACCACGACTTAACGGCTGTGGGCTCAAAATAAGCGGAATTCATTTCAAATCCCTCCGGCTTTTCTGCACCATCCTGTCTGTCTCGTCTGTTTTTTTTTTGTTTTTTTTCTTCCTCTTCAGCCTCTCCCTCTCTGTGTTTGTGTCTCATGCTAACTCTCCGAATACTTTTATTCTTCCACGACTCACTTAGTCAGAGATATGACATCACCTGGCCGGATGGGATGAAGTTGCACTAAACTTTTCATGGCTTTTTCTTTGTGGCTATTTTGTTTCAGTGTCATGCATGTTCTATGAAACATCCTGATGCACAGCTTCATTTGAACACACACCGTTAACTTGGAGGAAACATTTTCAGCTGAAGCGGCTACAAAGAGAGACGTGGAGTTTACCGGGGGAGGGGAGGGGAGGAGGGGGGATAAAAGAGAGCCAGAGTGAGTTCAAGAAAGTGAGGAAAGTGGATCCAGACAAGGACAAGAGCACAGCAGCTTGTGTATTCCGTTTGAAGTCCATGCCCCTGGACTACAGCGCCCTATTGATGTGCTGCTGTTGTTATGCTAAGGATGGGCTCTGAGATGGTGCCATATACTCTTTGGACAAATTGATTATTCTGAAGAGTGCATGGCTGGCTCCTGACCGGGGCTGCGTTAAAATGATTTATAGACCCCTATGTCCACTTCGGTCATGAGAGCACCTTCGTCATAAATGAGGAGTTAGGACTTTGTCCCTGGCTCAAAGACTCAAGCACACTCACCGAAAACATTCAGATAGATACCCAGCGGGATTTCAAATGTTCACTGTGTGTTCTCTCTGCCTACATTCCTGTGTTCCATCATCTCCAGAGAGGTTGTTTTCATGGAGATCTAACTAATTAGATTGCCGTTTAATCCTGCCGCCTGTGTGAACACAACTGCTATATTTGATTCTGTGTCAAATCAACACAATTCACCATGCCTCTTTAAAGGAGGCTCTTTTAAAGGAGAAACTCAGATCAATTTAACAGATTTCAAACATCTCACTTTTCAAAATTCCTGCCCTTTCATGAAGCTTTGAAACCCTGCCAGGAGCCGGCGCATGGTTTGTCAAAGACGAGACGTCTGTTTCCTGTCGAGTTTCTGTTTTTCTGCACCTCCTCCGCAGATAAAAGTCGTTACAGTCCATTGCGGCAGGTCTGAGAACGCCAAATGTGGAGTTGTGATGATAATATAGCGGCCTGTTTTTAAGAGGGGTTGTCAAAAGTGAGCGCACATGATCAGTTGCGACCAAGTCAAGGGACAAATTGGACCTGACTCTGTCTGAGTCCCTTTGTATTATTTTCAAACGGTTTCTCTCTCACAGGTAGAAGAAGGTTCTAGATTAGAGAGAAATGTCTGAGAACTCACTGACACGTTTTTAATTGGCAAAAATCCAAATGAGCAAACGTAATCATCGCTTTTAGTGCAGCATGCATTCTGCATAATTTAAACCCCTTGTTAAGAATTAAAGTCTCAGAGATATCTAAATGAAACACCTTCCCCAACACAACAGTGATCATTATAGGTAGACTGAGCTGCCAAGAATATCTCGACAAGAAAGACCTTATTTTGGAAACGCTGTTATTTTTTTAAATTTAGACGTGTCATCACACTCTGCTTGTTCTCACAGACTTGGAGGGATGGTTAGCAAATCTCGAGGGCTGGCACAGCAGGGCAAGAACAGCTGCTATTTAGTCTATGTGGCAAAGCAGAATGGATAGGCAAAGCATGTGAACAGAACCTTCCATTCCTAACGACTAAATGGCACAGGGTTAACAGTCAACATGCTGCTTACTAATTCATAATTCCTGGCAAGCTCCAGTTTCATCAGTAATCCATCCTTTTACTGGGAACCCAACCCACTGCCTCCTCATGCCACGTTCTTCTCTTCCAGTGTCCTGCACATCAATCTATCCTGCTGTCATTAAAGAGGTGTTAAGCAGCCCATTCTTGTAATGCAACGCAGGCGACTTCCATTTGAACACACCATCACAGCTATTCCTTTTTTCTTTATTCAGGAGCTCATTGAAGTTTGGCCGCTGGCTTATCAGCTATTGAGGGCAGTGGATAGAAAATGATTTAAATGTCTCTTCAGGGGTTAAAAGTCTGACTGAGAAGAACAGCAGCGTCCACTAAAAAACGGTTTCATTGATCGCCACTCCCCCTCCCACCCTGTAAATCTCCTGTCTCTCTCATCTGCCACCCACCCCTCCCCCCCTCCCTTCTTTTTTTTTTTTTTTACAAAACTTGCAGATTGTCTGTCATTATGTATCAGAAGATTTAAGCCTGACAGAGGTTTCATGACCTGCAAGGTTTTTAGAGTGTCGGGGGCCTCTGACTGTGATGGTATGCTGACCCCAGACAATGGCTGTGTCAGTCTGTCCGTCCAGTAGGTTCATACCCTGAAATAAAGGGCAACCCAACTAATAGAGTGATGGCAGTTCCTTGGACTTTCATAGTCTCCAGAGGAAGCATTCTAAAAACAATTCCTCGTTTTTTTTCTCCCCCTAATCAGGTCAAAATGGGACTTTTTCACTCATTTTTGTTATTGGCCAACACCTAACACCTGCAAGACTATTGACATCCTTAAAGTACTGTTGTGATTTTCATTATCGCCCAACTTGTTTGGTTTAAAAAAACAGTTAAAAAACAGTGACTGATAGCATCAACCACTATGAGGGCCCAAGAGGACCACCTGTCGAATACAGGGAATTCAGTTTACAGCAAAACCACCACATTAAGTAGCTAAAAACACACTCTTGTGACTTATTTCTCAGACTAAATTTAGTTGAAGGTCTTATTGACTAATTGTTTCAGAATCATTTCATATAAAAACAACACATTAACATGAAGTGTTTGCATTCACACAAAGAAAGCTTTCTGATGAATTTGGACTCGTGTCTTTCCTGGCTGTCAAATAAATTGAGCTGAATTTGATAGATAGTACACAGAGGTTGTTGAAGCAGCTGATTGTGTGCAGCCCTTTAAGTCTGAAACAAATTTCCCCAAGGGGACAGTAAAGTGTATCGTGTCGTATCGTTCAGTTGGCTTGGTAACGGCACACAGTGATGAACTATTTTCACTTTTAGTGTCACCTCGCCCACTCATTCCATAGCACTCTCCCCTTTTCAAGTTGAGCCTTTTTGTCCAGAAAGCTAACGCTCCATCTGCTACACGACCTTGAGTGAATGAAGGGTGTGAACATGTGTACATTCAGAGAAAAGGACATGGCCTGTAAACGTCACATGTCCCCATGTCCTCATTAACAGCGTCCACATTAGTCTTGCATCCCCCTGCCTCTCTGCAGTCCTTTTTTTTCCTTCACTTGCCGACTTCCCCCTCAAGGAAAAAAAAAAGGACGAGGCACATTTAGATCGGCGTGTCTTTGCAGAGGAATGGCCACTGACCTGTAAATAATGCATGCGCTGTTCCGGCACGTGTCGCAGTTGGCTGTGTCCTGTCCGGTTCGATAGGTGAGTCTGTGGGGAAGATAAGAGTTGTGAATGAGTAATTACAGGACTCGTTAAGCTGCTCGCCTCGCACCCCCCCCCCTCTTTTCTCATCTAGTTTTTCATCCCTCGTTAGCAGGGATGTAAATGAGGATGATGAGGAGTCACGCCGCCCTCCTGAGTGGCTTGTGTCCGGCAGCCGGGGCAGAGAGAGCACGGTGTCGGGCCATTAGCGGTGGTTGAATGATTAGAGGTCACATACGAGCAACATAGTTCTCCGAATGAGTTTCAGGGCTGCATTGAAAGGTGGGTCTGTCTTTAACAAAGACTTGTGGCAGGATTGTTTCATTACCCAACAATATATTAAAAAGATTCTCATGAAATGATATAACGTTGAGGAATTCAATGCCAAAAACTGTTTCCTGGAACTCGATGTATCATCCTCCGTCCTTTGTTATTCTTTCCAATATCAAGCCTTTTTATACTCACTAGAGAAAACCCACAATTGATTAATCTATACTGTTGAAAAGCAAGGGCCAGGTTGTTTTTTTTGTATAAAGCATTATTACCTGAAAAGGGCTGAGAATCATCTGAAAAATAAATGGCTTTTTCTAAGCAGATCAAATTTGACAGTTTTATTTAGGACTGCGGTGCTTCGGCTTTATGCATTTGCCAATCTTTATTTCATTGCCAATTTGATTCACCAAATTCTAAACCATCTATATACTATCATATTGAATCCTGCATGTCTTTAAATCATTCTATGCCGCTGAGATCAAATATCGGCATTATAGATGCTTTATTCCCACAGGGCAGCTGAAGAACAAGTGATGGCCTTGGATTGGACCATTTGATTACATGCTTCAAAGGCTCCATGGCTTTCTTATTGGATGAGCATGGGAACATTTGAATATTGATTGACAGTAACTGTCTCCATGTAATTTATGACATATTTTAATGAACATACTGTGGACTCACTTTAACAATTAAATGGACTACTGGGAATCCTCTGCTGGTTGGGTTTTATGGTTGTGACCTGCAATGCTGAAGCTAGAGCAGTCATTTAATTTCAGTACAAATGTCAAGTTATCTGTAGCGGATATTCAATTTTTTGTCCTACATCAACTCCTCCCCTTCTCAATTGGGTGGTTAAATAGAGTCATACATATATATCTGAAAGATCCTTGAAGTATTCAGATAGTTTTTTTCCTCTCCAATGCAGGTTTTAAAACCCGAATCTTTAGATAATCCAAAGTAATGGGGGCATGGTTATCAAGGGAGATGATGCTATCAAATGTAAGTTTCCATCTTTTGAGCAGCACTAATACACTTCCATTTACCTCAAATGAAGGGGATATTTAAGAAGCAGTTTGCTACTTAAAGAAGTATAGAGAAAGCGCTTTTTGTAACTCTGATTTCTAAAAGGAGCACAGCTTGGAAAGATCCTGACTTCTGTGCATATGTGCTTTCACATTCATAGAATTCATTTATAATATACATGAATTTCCCATGTCTTATCTTAGAAGTAGCAAAGACACGTTGCTCAAAATTCTCTTGGCGCCTGTTGTCACGCTGCCAATACGGTGTAGCAGTAGCAATAATAAATTAAACTACTATCATAAATTTCCACTTCTTATCTACTCCCCACCATGCTATGTGGTCTGACAGGAATACTACAGGTGTTGATATCAGTACAGTTATTTAAGGCTGTCGCAGAATGAGGTAATGAGGAGCTTCTCAAAGAGGATCTGTGAGGAAGTAAAAAATTGAAGATTGCAGCTCGGATTAGTTTTAATTACGGCGCTCTCCGTTGAAGAGGAGGTAAAGGTTCTGTGGAGAGGGGGAGTTCAAGGCCGTCATAACTTTGGACCCTGATGGTCCGATCAATAAGCGGTCAAATCTCTCTCCCCCTCCCATAGCTCTTCCTCAACTTGGATTGATAAGAGAAAATAAGAGAGCACTCATCCATCTGCAGGCTCCTTGGTGAGATCAAAGTCAAAAATGCCATTAACAGTATATTTATACTCCCTACTCCCTATTTGCAACTTGGTGATTTTTCCCAAAGTTCACAGAGTCGTGGGAAGTCCAAGAAAAGAAGTGCACACATACGCAGTGCTACATGACGCACTATCAACAAGTCCCTGTGAGTGTAATTAATTGTGTCTAGCATGCCAGTATTTGCTGATGATACTGCAGTATTTATTTGGAGTGCTTTGTGATGCTAGATACTTCTATCAAACATATGTACTCCAAAAACTGCATTTTACTTTTAACTATGTGGTGGGCAGCATTTTATATGGGATATGAGTGTGTGCTCGCTTGAATGCACTGGTTGTCAAGACATGAGGTGAGGCAGTGTGCAAAAGTCAGCAGTTTTTAAGATCTGCTTGATCAATCTGGAAGATTTTAATACAGTTACTAATGGAGAACCTCACCCTTCCTTGTCACTCTCACTATCTGTCACATGTTTCCTGTATAACTGTTTTCCTTTCAATAATCTCAATCTGAGGTGCAAAAAAGGTTGTTTTTTTTGTCAAGGGTGTTCAGGACATTGGAATTCCCATCCTTTTTCATTATATTTGTTGAAATGGACTTCCTATAAATCGTCCTTATTGAATCATCATTATGAAAAAAGATGAACTATCCAATATCTAGATTTCTCATAAATGGGGCAAAGGTACAGAGGTCAGCTATAAAGACAATACAGCAGTTTGGTTATAAAAATCCACAATGAGCCTTAAATTCTAAATAAGTTGGTAAAATTACTGCAACATGGTTGGTTCTTTTTTTTTCAATTTTTTGATTGATTCAGCAACCATGGTGTCAAGGTTGGTTCGGGATTTGCAACAGCTTCGATATACTCCTTGTTTTTTAACTTTAAAAAACTTAGACGGAAGATTGAGTGTTTCCTACACTCACTGAGGATGTCATACACTCCACTAAAAAGTTTGGCATATTCTGTTCCTTCCACTACAGGAAACTTTTTCAGATTCGCTTTTTCATTTCCCATCCCACACTCTTCCTGTCATCCTCCTGAGGTCATACAGATCAGGGGATCAGGTGGAGGAATAAAAGTGACAATTTTAAGCTTCATTACTATGTACATTTTCAAGCTAAAATAACTTTAAGACCTTGGCTGATTTGAATTGTGGTACGTTGTTTTGTCACAAAAGAGATCAGTGGAATTTTCCACTTCTTTGTAGTAAGAGCGCCAAAGCTTTGCTGCCATTTTTTATTTTTTCTCAACATGTGTTTGGTATGTGGGGATGGGTTTTGTTTTTTATTGGTCTCAGCACATTAGCCATTGAATTTCAATTTGTGCTTGAGCAGCGTGACATGTCACCACATGGTTTGTGATGAATGCACACAGCGTTGCGTTTTCGTTCGATGAAAAATGAACGTCGTGTACCATAAGCAGTTATATATCAAATGTAATTGGACTCATGGTTCACCTATAGCCTGTGGGCGCTCCTATTTGTCGTACCAGTGACATTTATGTAAGGGGAGTCCAAGGCTAATGTGGTGTGACTAAAACAGCATTAGAATTTTTTTGCTTGGCTCAACTTTGAAAATGGAAAAAGTATACAGGAGGGAAAGGACCCTGCTTGTACAAAAATTAGAGCTTGGCTCAAATGGATTACAAGAGGCTTATTCTGCTCACTGACTTTAAGTCAATGTAGGCATTTGTAATTAACACAAGGCAACACAATGTGATTGTTTATCTCTGTATTAGACCAGATGGCACCATTAAACAGCAGTCACTAATTTCCAGTCACAAATTGAGTCTCTCCCCTCCGCTTTTATTTCCTCTCCCACCTGCCAGTTTAGACACATTGGATAAGCCAGATGTGTTTCTCGACACGGTAAAGTTGGTTCCCTATGCTGCACCACATGTCCACTTACTTTTCGACTCACAACACACATTTACGAGTGAGGTGATAAGGAGATTAAGGCGGCCTTTTGCATGATTAAAGGAAGATAACTGCCTTTTTAGATTTGAAACACGAACTGTTGTAAGATCTGTTCCTTGCCGAATCCCTGCTGAAGTTGACTTTAATCCTGTCATCTGTCAGGTTGATATCGAGAGTTGCTCTTGTGCACTTTGGAGGCTGTTCCTTGGATATAAGCTGACCAGGGGTGTGCTTAAACATGTTATTCCCACAGGTTTTGGACTCTAGGTTGATAATGTTTGGACCTGCTGTATTAATGTCATGCAGCTGCATAAGGCGAATTATGAGATGTCTACTGCAGACTTTGCTTAGAATACCAATACTGTAATTGGCCTCTGATACTCACTAAAATAAACCGTTGGGTGATGATTGGGTGCGTGCGCCAGTCAATGCAACAATCCGATCCCATAAATTATTACTAAAAAAAAAAAAACTTGTTTTAGCTAAATTATCTTGTGACAATAACAAAAAAACAAACATCATTTGCCCAAGTATTGAAGGGGAACTCTGTATTGGCTCATTTTATAGTCTTAAAATTCTAATCAGTTTCAGGAAGGAAAAATGGTATCAGAACATCTCCAATCAAGGTTCTTGAAAGTGTTCCTCCATGATTTGATTGGATGTCCTCCCAAAACGGCTGCTTTTGTTTTAGCGTAGACAAGGAAAAAGTCCTGACACCCAATATTTACATTGACTTAAACTTTTCTGCCATATATTCCTGGAGAAGAAATTTGCTTTGCAGCCAGGCACAACCATAGAACAAGGAAAATCTAGGCACATAGTCGGGTATTTCCTTGTTTTTAATTACCAAAGAATTCAAGTAAGCTCATGCAAAATGTCTCGATTGCACGACTTTATAGAGCAATTTAGAGAGTGCTCTCCTTCTCTCACTTGCAGCATCTTTTGGTCGAGAATATGACTGATGTTCTGATTTTTTTTTTTTTGTTCAACGCTTGTACTTTTAATCATTAGACAATACGGAGATCATCTAAAGGACACCACTGGCTGGTAAAGGCTGCAGTACTATAATACAAATGATGGCATGTCTGCCAGTTCCAGCCTTGGGTTGAATGTGGTTTAAAGGCCACATTCATAGTGGCAGTCTTTCATATGCCGGATCATCGAACCTCTTGGGCCAAATTGAGCGAGACCATTTGTCTGTAAATAAGTTCTGCAGCAGCTTTGTCATTTCTTGAGGGAAATCATTACAAAAGGACATTGTGCTGTAATAGCACTACAGGGAACATCAGGTAGCTGGTATTATCCCTGCTACATGCCACTGTGATCTCTTTTTACACACTCTGGGTGGTTCAGTCAGGGCCGTGCTGAACTGGTGTCACACATACAAGCTTGTCTCTAAGATGTAAAAATAATGTGACAGATCACGAGAGTACTTTACTCGTTCATGCTGAATCCTAAATGTGTTCTGTTTCTCTGAAATTTCCTTGTGAACGACATGTTCTTTTCTGAAATTTGATCTTTAGGTACGTTACATTTCTCTTTTTAACATATGCTTGACATCAGAGTAAAGTAGATCGTCACAAATCCAGCTCAGGTTACAGAAATCAATGTCATTTATTTGTCATTGTCCTTGCAAAATAAGTTTAAATTCCTAGTTTATCATGTTGTGCAAACACCTCAGTCTTGGTCCTTAATGACAAGAAGAAATGTAGTGATCACTGAAAAGAGTTCTATGCAGTTTTCAGATTTTGGAAAATAAAGCATTTGTGTGGATTGGTTCTCCATATTGGCAGGCATTTAATGTATTAGGAGTGCATTAAAAGAGATACAGTCACATCTCTACATCTCTAGTATACTTCAGAGGCGAAAAGAGAGGAAACTTACCCTTCTCTGTGGGCCTCGCCCTTCTCCAGTTCCTGGATGACCCCCAACAGCACCTTGATGGTTTCCTGGCTCGAGCTGATGAGATTTTCCATCGCCTGGAGCTGTGCTTTAACATCCCCGTCCTTATTCATAGGCACTATTTGCTTACAGACCTCCTGTGGTTGGTCAGGCGTCGCCCCAACGGCTCCAACACCACTACAGGGTGACAGAGGCTCGCCAATGACCCGCAGAGGCCGGGCAGATAACTGTCCCGTGTGGCACTGTGCCTGTGTCGTACAGCCTCTGCTGGAGCGTGGTAGCGTTTCACTCTGCAGCCCGTTGAGCTGCAGCGCTTTCTTCCGCTTGCTCCGCACAGACGGGCTGTCCAGACACTCCACCTGGGTGAGCGAGTTCCAGGCAATGGGGCCTGTAACCTTGGAGGCCCTGTCCGGCAGGGTTCGGGACGAGCCCTCCTCCAGATTTAGCAGCTGCCTCCTGGTCAAACGGTCTGTGTCGGCCTCTGTGTGTTGTAATCCTGTCCGGGCTTTAGATGGGACACTGCAGAGCTGGTACTCCGCCTGGGCTCCTCTTCCTCTCTGTGTGTCTGCAAGGCAGTCTGTGTCTGCAGAGCAAGCGAGCAGCAGAGCGTCAGAGCACAGGCCATCAGGTGCAGTGTGCTGCTCCACTGTGGCAACGCACTCATTAGTATGGAGCAGAGCCCTGGTCCTCCGGACTCCACTCCCCCCACAGGCTCCCTCCTCCTCCTCATCTACACCCTGCTCTGCAGCCTTGGACTGCTTCACCTCCATGACAAAACCGTTATTCTGACCTTTATAAGTTTCCACGGCAGCCACGTGTTTAAAGGTGTGGCCTTTCTTGCGCTCGAACGGAAAGGTCTGATAGCGTTTTTTCAAGTCGGGCGACGTCTGTACGCCGGTGCTCCTGGTAACATTTGGGATGGATCTGCGGGCGGGGACAGTCATGTACCTTCGGTATGCCACTTTGTACGATAGCGGCTTGCCACCTCTCCCCGCCGCTTGCAACTCCGCCTCCCTCTGCTCGTTCTGCGCCTCACAGATATCCTTGAAACGCACTTGCAGGGCCTTGTTCCTCTTCCTCACCTGTCGACTGGCTTCCAGGGAACACTTCACCTCCAGTGCGAGCGAGGTGGACGGTAGGGGCGCTGCTTCCGAGTCAGACTCTGAGTTGGTGAGCATGCATTTGCCACCCTCCTTGCTCACCATGTTTCCTGTGAGGTACGGAAAGAAAACAAAACAGTTTTAATTGTCTGCAATGAATAGCTTTGTGAAAGATGCCATGCCTCACATTGACATCCCGTTTGACAGAAAGAAAGTTCTCCAAGGAGCATGTGCAGTGATTTAATGAATATTATTTAAAAAATGCCTTAATCCAACTCTTTGCATTATGCATGGCAAAGAGCATAGCAAGTATGAAATTTAAAGCTGCATATTATACACATAAAGTTACTGCATGATAATTGGAATGGTTGGATTTGACATTGAACATAGTTTCCATATTTGACATGAAAGATGTGTTTGAGTCGAAAGTTTCCTCATGCATATGCATTCAAGAACATTTCAGTTCCATTTTGACACCACTTTCCTCAGTCCTTTTCTTTATGCTTGCCAATCAGTTGTGTTTATTTACTCAAATCTGGAAGGATTTTAGCATGCCCTGAATATAATCCTTGCAGATTTCCATGATGCATTTAATCTTCTTCCCTTTGAAACCAATAACTCCAATTCCAGCAGAATTTGAATTCGTTTATCATCGCCGGTTAAGGCATCTAACACTCCCAGCTACTCCTCCTCCGTTTCCTCCCCCTCTTACAAATATCCATGAACTCGTGATGAGTTTTTTGCGTCTCTATTTGTAATGGAGCTTTGCAGTCCCTATCAGACACTTCAATCGTAAACACTCGCACACATAAACACCCTTATTTTACAGTGGCTATATACTGTTGGCTATACTGACGACCGTTTCTGTGGACTGCAGTTTATTTCAATGATTCATTAAGTTCAGCAGGACTCTCCACCCTCTGACCTTCTCGCTAACAGTTTATAATGAAGTCAGAATGGGAAATTGAGCCTATTTGGGAGCACATTTGCATTCTACTGGTGTATGAGAGTAAGGCCTCTGTTTATTTTCCGTTTTCTAACAGACATAGGAGAGAGAAAATATACATGATGAGCAGAGATAGTCTGAATAGATTTTCCAACCTTCTAAAGGTTGGAAAGGTGATACAGCATCACAACTCTGCACTTTCCCTCTGATGCTCTGAGGGAGGATATTATTTGTTCTGATTGTTTGAGTTCCTAAACTTTAACATAATTATGATCCCAAAGCAGATTTGATCCGGGACCTCCACTATGAAGCCAGTTCAGCATACTCAGTTATCTAGCTTCACTAACCCTAACAAAGAAGATCAGCCTAAACAGTCGCATGAAGCTGGTTATCATCTTGATAAATCAACCCAGAGTTTTCATTGAGTCGAAACAAAAAAGGAGGTGTTGTGAGCTTTGAATAACCGTATCGTATCATGAACAAATCTGACGTCAGTACATTGTTATGTTTTTCAAACTTCGAGCAAATAAAGAGAAAATTGGAAAAGTGTGACGTTAAGCACATAATCCAGACTCAGCACAGTTGCAGCAACAAATGCAGGAAGAACAAGTGTCAAAAAATGCTGACTGTGTTTTTTTTTTTAACTCCCTGCAAATTAAGACTTATAAAATCATCATTGGTGCTCAATAGATCTGAATATTATATCCCCCGTTTCTTCCCTTAAACTAATTAGTTTCTCATATGTGGTGTGTCTGACAGCTTAAGATGTAACTTTTCAGCTGCCGCACTGGTGGTGTACAGAGAGCTACGGGGCTTTAAAGAATGGATAAGAACACATACTGTAATTGGAAGTGGTAAATATGCTTAATTATCATATGGACAACAAGTTGAAGGCTTCAGTGCTTGTTTAGTCTCTGTTGCAAGACGATAACAGTCGAGCTTTAATAATATATTTCATGATCATATAATTTGTATGAAAAACCATACTGGAAAGTGTTTCAGGCTCTCTCCTTCCTTCCCGCTCACAATCAACTTATAGATCTCCATCATCAAGACACCTGGTTGGTTAGCCCTAACCCTAACCCCAAGTTACCATGGTGATCTACCTAGATAAAAAGTAAATCACCTTCATACTATTTTAAACCTAGAGTAAACCCTGAAGTAACCTCCATTGCTGATTGTCTTGCTTAGTAGTACAGGCCTCTGATCTGCAGCAGGCACTGAGACTCAACAGATACAAACAGGACATCAGATATATCTGACAATAAACCATCACACCTTATGCTCATGGAGGTGTCATATCAGGCTGATCAATCTTCCTTCTCTATTTTCTTCCTCGAATGGTATCTGCCAACTGGGAATAATTTCCTTTTTAAAAGTCTTTGTTTGCCTACCTTGGAGCTACAGCACGGTCATTGTTACCCACTGTCATATCATATTATCACCCTGGCTCTGTTTTATGAAATGAAAGGCTTGGTTGTTGACTCTGTTTGGAGAGAGAGAGGCCTAACTGTGTCCATATTAAATAAGATATAATATTACAGTCTAATCTACTGACATTCATAGCCCCTTCGAGACACATTGTATCACCTGTTAATATGCCAATTTTACATCTTGGCATAATCATTCATCAGTCTTTTTTTTTCTGGGAAAAGATGCTCTGACGATCTGCCTCCTAAAGGTGTAGTAAAATCTTTAAAAAGCATGAATATATGTATGAAAACTGTCCTGATGTCCAACATTAGGACATTCTTCTGTATACTATTCTCTGATCATATTCCACAAACAGGGACGTCTTTTGTTTTTTTTATATTTAACCTTATTGTCAGAGTAGCCTGTCACATCACACATCACATTGGCAGTGGGAACTGTCTACAGTCATGTTTATACCAACCCTGCTTGGGAGTTTTTTTGAAAACAGCAGTCCTGTTTGGGACTAAAAAAAATCCCATTACAAACAGATGGACCCTGCAGTGCAACAGATTGACAGTCATCGCCTGAAAGTGTCCAAACCCTGCTCAGTAGTGTCACTGAAAACGAGTGTCTAATGGCAGCACAGTATGTACACATTGACGGGCAGTTTTCTGCTGTTCAGGCAGATGTTTGTTTGATTCAAAAATACACAGGTAATTACTTGTCGCCAAATTACTTTTTAGTACAGTGCAATGCAGCAGATTTCTACAGCATCCTGTCAGTCAACCCTTTTTTTATTTATTGCCTACGCACAGCAGTGCAGGCCAACTTTCTACTGCACAACTTCTTTTTTAACTCCCTGTGAAGAAAGTGGGAACCTTCTTTAAGAGACGAAATAAGAGTGGAATGGAAGGCACCATGGCAATAGTGAAACGAAAAGCAGTAATCCACCGAAGACAAGCTGTTCACAAAAACTTGGAGCATCAATTATCTATTTGTCTTATTTGTGCCATTAGGTTGATTGAGCTGTTAAAGTAGAGGAACGTTCACAATGTAAAAGGACAGGTTGCATATTGCGATACCTAATCCATTTACCTTTCCAATAATAACCCAAGCTGAGCTGCATTTTAAGCATTTCAGCTGAAGACAGTCAGATTTTTTTCCTCCTCCCTCTGACTGTTTGACCATGTGCCCTTTTATTCCCAGACTATTATCTATTCACCAGCCTCGCTGTGCTCTCCCAGTCCATCACTGTCACTGTCCTCTGCATGTTTGTTTAAAGGTTGACATTTTGAACAAGTCTCTGTTACCCTACATTCCTTCTTCAAATTAGGTCAATCATTTGTTCTCTGTTATAAGCTCGGCTGCAAATTCAACATTGCATTTAATTTGTGCAAATTTTGATCTGATAACAATTCCAGAGGCCGATGTGTTGCAAAGCATTACATTCGTAGACATGAATCTCCTTTGTCAGCACAAACAACAACTGTGTTTGGCTTCACAATGCAAACACCCCCTTGGTTTTATATCATATCCTTATTTCAATTAGATCCCTCTTGACATAGCAGCACTGCAGGCTCAATCATGTGTCCCTGGCTCCACATATCTCATTTGCTACCCATTGGGTTCAAGCCGGGTTGACTGTGGCAGCACTCGAATCTCACCTCCGGCTGGAACACCACCCCTTTAGCCTCTTGCATAAACCGCATGACTCATCACACTAGGCTGTAACAACTGCCCCCCTTTTTTTTCTTTTTCTTTTTTTTTTTTAGGGTGGCCGTTTTGGAGTTTTGGAGCCAGCTAGTGAAGTGAACTGACCCACTATTTTCTACCCATTAGGACCTCACTGGATTTTGTGCACATGGCAAAAAAACATTAGACATGTTCACATCTGACCTTATTCTAGCAGCACAGCTCAAATTGGTAACACACTGACACTATGGGTCATTATTTGTTTTTGTTTTGTCAAGGGACAAAAGTACATTTTGTCCATAATGAGAGCCTGTCACAGCGGGTTCTTGGGCGTATTTCCTCTGCTAATTATCCATTCTACGAAGCTTTCCAGCACTCAAGGACAACCCAGATTCCGGCAAAAGTGCAATTCGTTATTCCTTAATGGAACAAAAATGCTCATTTTAATGGCACACACCTTGAATCTAGACACCAGTCCCTACTACATGCATTCAAACAGCACATGAGTCGGCAGTTCTGTGAGTGGCGGTTGCCTAATTGAACTTTGGTCGCTTCAGGTGAAATGTTCAAAGGTGGAAGTTTCAGGGGGCCCTGATTCAACCTGGGGAATGTTTACCTTAACTTTTGAGCCTGACTAATTTTGTTTTATCACTTCTGCTCCACCGAAGGGAAAATTCATTAATATAGCACGCATCACAAAACCAGTGAATTGATTATAGCACGCATCACAAAACCAGTGAATTGATTAAACACTGGGAGTGTGCTGTACATGTCAATTAGCAATAGCTGCATAAACAGCCTTTCTCGTTCAAGTATTGGAAAAGGTAGTTTCTTTGCGCTTCTCCATAATCACTTTATTTTATTTACATGACTTAAATATTCTCCTCATCAATGCACATGTATATCTAGCTGTAAATTAAGCTACTTAGTCATCTATTATAGGCAGTTAACTTTATTAACCTTTAGTTTACCTCTTTTTTTTTGTTTGTTTTGCTTCTGACTTTGTGGTATTACCTTGTAGAAGCTCATTCTTGTAGCAGTGCCACATCTAGGAAGTCGTTATTTTAGTCTTTTTTTTTTTTTATAGGTTTAGTGTTTGATTTTTTTTTTTGTCTGCCTCAGGGCTGCAGCATGTAGCAGGCCTGGTTAAACCCATGCTCGCCAGCTTGCACACAGCCCTGAGTTCAACACCACCCAGCACCTTTGGGATGAACTACAACTCCATCTCTGAGCCAGGCCTCAACACTCAACACTAGTGGTCAACTTCACTCATACTCTAGCTGAATGGGAGCACATCCCTGCAGGATGGTCCCCTGCAGAGAAGATGCAGTTATATTAACATGGTAACATGCTCATGTTTTAAAATGCAATGTTTAACTATCTCATATCATTTAGGCAATACTAGACCAAGATTGTTTTTCAGTCAAATCAGATTTAGCTGTTTAACACAAATACTTCCCAGGTAAGGTGCCCTACCAAACTGAAGTACAAGCCTACATGAGCCTCATGTTTTTACCCGTAAAATGACACAATTTTCAGAAATTAGGCATCAGTTTTTGGCAGGGCAGTAAGCGTTTCAAGCACGTTGTTTTCTTAGAGTTTCATGCCACATCAGAGGCAGTTTTCACCACGTTTCAAAGATAGCTAAGGTTAGCTGCAGCTTGGCTCACAGCCCACAAAGCCCCACCAAAGGGCATAGGAGAAACTTTGATTTTAAAAAGTAACTGCTTCACATAATGTTTATACAACTTTTAAATCAATGTCTGTTTATTTCTCAGAGGTAGTAACCTCTGATGATAGTTCAGCTCAGAACAATAAAGCATTTTTAGACTTAAAAAAGGATTCACGTACGGATAAAATAGAAGCAGCTCAGCTCCCAGCCCCTCCTGAAGTCATGTAGCTGACGAAAACAGTGATTCCGTCTTGTCTGAAGATTTCAATGGTTAACTTTTTGTCACAGCCCAAGATGCAATATTTCGCTATTTATTTATTTATTAAATAAAAAAAATGACTGGAAAACGTTAGCAGCCAGCATTTAGCTTTACAATGATTCAGTGAAACGAATCTTGAAGTCTGCCTTTGTGCTACATGATCAATAGAAACATTCTTTCTACGCAGTTCTATAGAATAACAGCTCAACATCTCTGCTTGAACAAATGAGTGTGGCAGCATCATCCCAGTCATGGTACTTCCAAAGTCTACTGTAATCCAGCTTTATCTGCTCCTGTTTTGTTTTCCTCTTCTCTCTCCTGTCAGCCTCCTCTCATAATTACACGGGGCTTAGTAGTGTTTTGAAAAGTCCTTTGATCTGTCTCTGAAGAGCACTGATTATGCTTTTTTTTTTTTAAAAGAAGAAGACAGCAGGCTCGTAGTTTTCTTTCGATTGTGTCGGTGAGGTCATTTGACAGTGCAGGTTTATTGTTCGATTTTTTTTTTTTTTTTTTTCTGCCTGTCTCAGGGCTGCAGCATGTAAGCAGGCTTGGTTGCACCCATGCTCCCAGGGCGTGATGTGAGGGTATATATAGCCGAGTGATTGACTGTACAGGTCAGCGTTGAGGGATAACAGCAGTGAAGTGCATTAGGCTGACTCCAAACGCAGCAAATCCTTTGTCAGTTAATGGTAGCTTAATGCTGTAAGATGGAATGCCACTGGAAATGACGGGATTTGAAGGGATTGTCTTTCGAGTAATTGTTGCTCAGTCATCATGGCCCAGTGTGCCGTTGCAAAGCACCATTTGACAGATTTCCCCGGAATCATCGTGGAGGGTTACTTTAATGACTAACATCAGGGATCTTTTAAAGTGCTTGTATGAAACGCTTTTATCATTTACTGCGTCCAGTTTTAACCCGCATTACAACTGGAATCTGAGTCATATACCAATTCTTCTATGTTTAATTAAAGCACCGAAACCAGTACCAATCTTTTGTCAAACCAATACCGACAGAGAATCTAGAAGGGAGAGAGGGGGATTCACCGATCATCAATATGGGGGCCAATTTAGAGACATATTAGCTTGAATGAAAACATATCTATCCATCGATTTTGGGAATTATGACTGTAGAATGGTGCTCATCTCTCAAACCAAATAATGCTCTCTTGCTCTTACAATAACATTATAAACTATTAAACCTGTTCTTGTGCATTGTCTGCTCAGCTACAGACCATGCTGAGGGGTTTTAGAATCTACTGTATAATCCACCACCACCCAAATATGGTTTGCTGCTTCTGCATGTTCTGCAGAAGCTTTAACATCCATATATAATGGCAACATACGTACACCAATAAGTACTGAATGGACTGTACTTGTATAGCGCAAAAGCACATTAACACGACGTGTCACATTCACCCATTCACACTCTGATGGCAGATGAGTAGTTTTGCAAAGTGTCTATTAGTATTAACTAATCCCATTCATATTCATTCAAACACTGCTGGCTACGCCACCCTGGAGCAATTTGGGGTTTAGTGTCTTGTCAAGGACACTTCAACATTTGGACTGCTGAATCTGGTATTAAACTGCCAACCTTGAGATTGAGAGACGACTGAATGACTACCTCTGAGTCACAGCCCCCCCCCCCCCCAAAAAAAACCCAAAAAACATAAAAATAAATCCCAAGTTATTTGGTTTTTATTAGGCCTATGTTGTCCAGATTTATGTTGTTCTAGCTCTAGTTAGAAATACATGAAGTATATATTGAAGTAAATGAAGTATATATCTTATATATGTATATATATATATATATATATATATGTATATATATATTTTTTTTATTTTTTTTTTTTTTCCCCCTTGTCACTGTTACTTTGCACAAAGTTGCTCTGCTCATAGTTGATTAATGTTGGGTCTCTGTAAATGATATATGGTTTAGACCTGCTGTTTTTTTAAAGTCTAATGAGATTACATTGGTTATGAATTGGTGCTATACAAATAAAGATTTCTTTATTGTTTGATTGATTGATAAATGGGGTTGTTTAACCTATCGGATGAATCCAGGTTATGTAGCAGAAATGATGATCAATAGTTGTACCATATTCAAGAGTAATTCATATTTACTGTAGAGAGAGGCTTCAGACGTTTACTGAATATCTATATAAACGTGTTTCTCTCGAGGTCAGAGGTCTGACACTGTGACAGATTAGCTGTAAATCCAGAGCACTCAGAATCTCCCTCTATGTTAAGTTTCTACCATATGCACAGCATTACACGGAAAGCTTTGTGTGCGTTACACATGTGTTTTCACATTAATATTAACATTAACATTTGTATTCTTTCCTGTGAGTGAGTGTGTGTGTGTGTGTGTGTGTGTGTGTGTGTGTGTGTGTGTGTGTGCGAGAGAACGAACAGCTGCGAGAGACACTGCAGTTATAGCACAAGACATTACACAGGCCAACAGCCTCTCATTGAGCCTCTCGAGCCTTCGAGTGTGTGCTGTATGCATTCTTTGTGATTTCTTACCAACCTAATTGTGTATTCTGCTAGAAGTGAAGATCATGGAACATTTCAGTATACTCTTTGTCAGTCTGATGCTGTTTCCATCCTTGGACTGCAGCCTACGGACATTGCGGCCTTATTATTTTTCACTCACTTTGTCCCCGCTGAATCCTTCATGTTTTCTTTATTTCCTCACTCTCTGTAGTTAGTTGGCCTTGTTTTCCATGCTTTAACCCAGGTGGGTTTTCTGGTTACTAAATGAATTCACATAAAGCCTGTCAGTGAACATACAAGCCGGATGGAGATCAGACCTGAGGAAAGGATGTGTGCTGCAGAGGCTGCCTGTTCTAATCAGAATGCATTGGATCACTCTCTCCTCTCCTCTTCTCCTCCTCGTTCTGCAGAACATAATATGCCTCTTCTTTTTGTTTGTCCTCTTTTTTTGTTCTCTTCCTCTCTCTGTCTCTCTTTGCCTTTGTTGCTTTCTCTCTTGGTATCTCTCTCTCTCTCTCTCTTTCTATTTCCCCTCTCTCTTTACCTTCTAGACACACTGAGGTTTCAAAGCTGATGGGTAACTAGAGATCTCCCCTGCTGCTCTCAGATTCCTTCCAGTCATCCCTGGCAAAGGGAAAAATAGACACACGGGCACAGCCACACACTATGATGGAATAGAAAAGGGGAAAAGACTAGAATAAACAGGTGCAGGGAGGAAAGGATGTCGAGTTTTTCGCTGTGCTTGGATGGAGAAGAATTGAACATGAGTGAAAGAGATGGTGTTGGAGAGGGAAGGATTAGCCATGGAGAGGGATCCATGGACAAATTGAGGAAAAGACTCGAGGGAAGGGAGACAGCAAAAGCCATCCTGTCTTGTCGATAAGATGCTTTTTTTTTGTCAGCTCAAGTGAATCCTCGGAAAACCATACAGGCATTGTACAGGGAGAGACTGTATGCAGCGGCTTTACATTGAACAAAGCTGACATTTTAAAATGTCCTATTAAGACCTTCCTCTGTGTGAAGAACTCTTTATAGATCATGGATAAGTTAAGGTCCAAATTGTATATATTTGGCAATAAGGTGGATCCACGTTTTAATATCTAAAACTTAGTTTGAGTCCATAAAGTCATTCTTAACGACAGGCCACCTGTTCTTCTTTTTTTTTTAAGTTTCTGGTAATGATTTGATAATAAGGCTATGTCACAAGATTTCAATGATAATGTATCTTTGACCAGAAAATCCCAAAGGCAGCGAACAAAAGGACTAACAGATGGAGGTAACATGTTACAACATCGATGTAACAGTCTTAAGGATGTAACAGTCAAAGACAGGAAAAGGGACGCGCTGTATATTATAACTTCAGAAGGACTCTGGTCAATATCCCTATAAAGGTTTATATTCATATTAGACCTATCATCACACATGATAGTTATCTCTGTCATGTAAACCTCCCACTGCAGAGATCATTTTTTATTTTAAAAAAAATCAATGTTTTATTTTTGGTTTATTTTTTTTACAAGAGCTTAGGGCCACAAGTGATCAGTATTGAAATGATGAGTCGTCTCACAGAAACTCACTTTGACAGTGTTTCTCTGAAATCGATCAGTAGTTTGACTGTAATCAAGCAAAAGTGCAAAACAATTCCTAGCGTAAGCTTCTCAAATGTAAGAAATGTCTGATTTTTTTCCTCTCGTTTATATCAATGGAAATTGGCTTTCTGGGCCATTGGAAGACGGAAAGAAGGAAATTTTTATCAAATACAAAAACAATCGGATACATTTTTGATGCATGGGTTGTGTCTTGCAGCTTCAAACGTAATGAAAAAGGACACTCCAAATGTCTGCAGACTTTTCTTATTCCCTTTAAAACAGAAAACTCCTCAGTTGTTCTGCCTCTGGGTCTGCAGGAGCCCCAGCTGACTAGGCCCTTACTGCAAAGCAAGGGGAACACACAAACACATACACACACACACACACACCAGTGAACACTGATGAAAACACCCAGGTGGGATCAGGTGCACAGCAGCTTCTTCTCTGTGCAACAGATGTACCTTGAGTGGCGTTGTCTAAAGGCTCCGAGGGAAACAATGTGACTCTTAACAAGTAATCCTATTAGCAAATAAAAAGTAACATCTGGCTTGTTCCAGAAGCAAGACATTGTTTTGTGGGAATTTGTTTTCTGGTTGAATTAGTACACCCTTCCCCCACAAAGCATGCAGGACCACCAGAGGCAAAAGCCCAAAAAGTTCCCCAAAATTCACTGCCATTTCTTTTGCTGTGTGTGTGTGCAGGACATCCATACACTGTAAAAAAAAAATTAAAAAAAGTTTTAAAAAAAGTTTGTCATAGTAACTCAAAATTCTGTGTCAAAGTTAAAGGTCATAATTATTCTCCTTTTCAACCAGTTTAAATAAGTCTCCGAGCTCCCCAAAACATGTCTGTAAAGTTTCTAGCTAAAAATCCACTTGGATCCTGTATTTGATCATGCCTGTAAACCCCTTTAATTCAGCCCTGCTCAAAACAGGCTGTTTCTGTGTCTGTAGCTTTAAGTGTAAATGAGCTGTGTTCACCCAAGCCCCTCTCTGGAAGGGCTTGGGTGGCTCAGGTGTTCCTGCACCATGCCCTTTTGTTTACGGTGAGAAGGCAGACTCAGAGGGCAGAACAAACACCTAGCTGTGGGAGTATTACCCGCCTGGGGGAGGGGTTACTGCCCTTTGTGATGTCACAAAGGGAAAATCTCCAAACGGCCTGTTTGAGCACACATTTTCTGAAAAGTGGACTTATCTCATAATTGAGGGCTTTGTAGACAGACGAGCGATACATATTAGTGTTAGAAAAACATGGTGAAGTGTATTTTGATAATGTGACCTTTAATGTAAACATTATGATGACTCAATATTTTGTGTTAGTCATCCCAACCGATGAAAAGTCTTCCAACGTACAAAAATTATTCATCTGAATTGAAGAAAACAATGACATACCTTATAATAAAGTTAACTCAACTACCACAGTATAATTAAGAGGCCGCTATCGTCAGTGGCTCTATAGAGCAGTGATTACTGATGTGTCTTCACACTCAAATGTTCCATAGTTTTAGTCCTGCTTGGACATGGATGATCTTAAAAATACAAGTTAAGTGAAATAAAAATTCTGAGTTTAAATTCAGTCAACTTAAAATCTTTCCTACAGTGTATTCCAAAAAGCTTTGTTCTGCTGTTTTGCCTGCATGCACGTCTGCGTGTGGAGAGATCGTGCACCTTTCTTGTGTACGCATACGTAGCAGAACACTCTTCTTCTTCCTCCTCCCTTTTGGTTTGAGGTGCACACAGATATCTCTGAATCCTAAAAATAAAGATTAGCTTTGAAGCAGTGGGCCTTTTCACGCCCATCACTCCTGGACGGACGTGCCCAGTGCTTAGAAGGTTAGAGGATGACAGGTGGTGAGGCAAAAAGGGGAACATGTCAATCTATTTCCATCCTCACCTTGTAAATGTTGTCTAATTGTATTTCCGTTGGCATAAATCAAGCTGCAGGTATGAGAATTCTCTCCTGCAGCAGCCCTATCTGTTCTTTCTCACAATCTCTTCTCCCCTTCCTCTTTATATCTCTTTCTCCTTCTTTATCTGCGTCTGTTTCCCTCAGCCCTGCTCTCGGTGTGTGCAGAAAGTGAAATAGAGCAGAGGGGAGATGGTATCAGAGTGCTGATGTACGATATGGTCGGGGTGGAGGAGCACAGAGAGCGATGGCAGGAGGTTTGCCGGGATGTGTGGGAGTGACACACGTTTTTGCGCGACTGAAGGACAGAGAAGATGAGAAGGGGATAGCAGCAGGCAACTGACGCTCCTTCCCTCTCTCTCTCCCCCCTCACACACACACACACACACACACACACACACACACACACACACTCGGGGCTTCACGTACACACCACATGCTTCAATAATCTGTGAGGAGATTGTGACTTCGACTAGTCTATTAATCAAGATAAGGGCTTAGTTAAGGTCCTTGATCAGATGCAGACACCCAGCTCTCATTACCCATTCATCTGTGCTGCAAGCTTCCAAAACACTCTTGCCCTCTAACATGCAACAATTCTGCAATTTGTCTCCTGGTTTAGACATCAGTGGCTTTTATGTAACGCTCACTCAGCCGCAAAACTGAGAGGAAATGCAGCATCATGCAAGCTCTTGACAGAGGCACTGTTTTTTTTTGTTTTTTTTCTCCCAGCGATGCGAGTCAGGTGAAATCTGGATCAAAAACCCTTCTGGAAAACAGGGAACTTAAACTGCTAGATGTGAGCATTTTTTACCTGAGATGTTTGAAGTTGTTCAAACTGCCTGAATTTATACTTGAACTCCAGCTCATCCCACAACCACAGCCTGAAATGTCCTCCTCCCACTTCACCCCAGCAGAAACAACTAAGCAGATCATTCAGAGCTTTACCTCCTGTCATTCTCCACACGTCTTTGATATCTGCTCACCCGACTAAAAGGGGAAAATCTCCCCGGAACACATTCCCATATGTATTATCCCGGGCTCAGCCCCGCAGAGCGAGCAGAAGATCCCCCTCAGATTTCCCTCCTCCAGAGGTTATTGAAGTGACTTTCCTGTGTGCAGCTGCAGACTGAGAGGTGAAACACAGGAAAGAAACTGTGACTCACCTCAGACTGTGAATTACTGACGTGTAGGATGCGATAGCCTAGATCCCTTTTTGTGCCCATGCATGCCTGTTTCCCTGGTGGATTAGAGGCTGGAAGAGGAGGTTATGCCATGGCAGAAGTTAAGAGGACCGGCGGAGAGGCGACGGAGCAGCTGCAGCAGCGGTGGCAGTAGTTGGAGGAGTTGTTGCACATCGGTGTCCGCTCATCCAGAGGCGTGAGGTCCCTCTCAGCCCCAGTCAGACAACACTCCCCCCCACCCCACCCCTCTCTCTTTTCCTTGGTTCCCCTTTCCTTTCCTTTCCTTTCTCTGCACGACTCAGACAGGAGCTCTCTCACTCACTCACTCACTCACTCACTCACACACACATACATGCGCACACACACACACACACACACACACTCTCTCACACACACACACACGCACGCACACACATACGACGGCTGAACTCCGGGCGCCTCAGCGACAGAGCCCACGCAGGCAGAATATCCCCATCATGCCGCCGCCACAGTGCTCCTCTCTGGCTTTCTCCGCTGTTCTGCGTGTGTGCGACCGAGTGTGTGTGAAGAGAGAGAGAGAGAGAGAGAGAGAGAGAGAGAGAGTAAGAGAGAGAGATTAAGCGAAAGTGGGAGGGAGCATTGGAGAGAGAGTGTGAGGGAGAGGGAGGAGGGGAGGTTGCAGAGGAGAAAGTACTGCTCCGGTTTTTTGGCTACATCTGGCAGGTCCATGTATCATCTCTTTTCATCTCGTCATCACTTACAGCAGTTTTGTCAGTGTCCTTATATAAGAATGCTTTAGTTTCTACGTCAGAAGCAGAATAATTGGTTTCCAACTTTTAGCGGATCTGTCAGGGCTCTGTTTTTCATCACAGGTGTACAGCCCTGAGAGCGAGTATTTGTCCTTCGAATGAAAGACACGGTTCAGTTCTTAAACATTTGAGGTTTCACACACACACACACACACGTACACAAATCTCCTGAAAAATTTCAGGGTGAGCTGCATGTGTGAACTCAAATAGCCAAATTTGTCACCCCGGGGGCTACCCAGACTTTTTCCTTACCAGTCCCTTAGTCATTTTTTATGCATGAACTCGCGGGTTAGCTGATGTGTGAGCACAGCTGGAAGTACAGTATTCAGGAAAATTCACCGTGAGCAAGTAGGAGGGGCTGATGACGTCAAACGACAGGTATCATTGCGCCATTTCTGCGTCGTCCTTTTTCTTTCCGTCATGTCCTGCCTTCTGAGATCCCTCGCCCGTCAGACTGTCGGGGAAAAAAGGTTCCCGCTGGGGAAATCCAGATGTCAACAAGCAACGCAAAGAGCTATTGAGTGATGTTTTATTCCAAGTCCATTCAGTCTCTGGCATCACAACTTTATTCTTTGTGTGGGAAGAAGATTCCATCTGCTTGTTTGCCTAATCTCCTCCTTGTTGGTATCCATCTGTCCATCTGTCTTTGGCTGGTTAGTAGTAAATACAGAGAATGAGTTTTGCCACTTTAATTTTTGTCCTTGCTTATTGGATTTGTTCAGCGAACAGCATAAATAAGAGAAGGTTTCAGTCTTGTTTCATAGCCATGATCATGTCGAATTGGAGCTGTTAATGGCTGGTTGGCTCACCTTCACTCAGAGGGAAACCCCAAGTCCTCCTTTCAGCCTCAGGTACCATGGTAATGAGCTGCAGCTCTCCAGACAGCAGCTGCTGCTAGATTTATTTGCGTGTTTCTAGATGTGTGTGTGTGTATTTCTTATATAACCTCTGATTCGGGGAAAAAAACTAAAACATCACACAGCCAACAATTTCACCATAGCTCAGACCTGAGGGGAATTAGCTGGTGTTTATGGTGGAAATCAAATCCACTCGTCAAAATTAAGATCTTGTAAAGATTCCAGGAGTGGCAGAGATAGATCATGTAAGTCAACGATTTATAGATAAATGCGAAACCTTTTACAAACTTTTCAGCATCAGCTCGAAAACCCATTTGGGCCTCTTTCTTCTGGTGGATCCCCCAAGCCCCCTCCCAACCACCTAGCCACTAAAAGTAAGCAACACTGAAGTTGCCAGAAGGTCTGTATAATAATAATTATTATTATTTTTATAATCGTTTCAGCCACCTAGACATATGGAAACTAGGAATTGAGGGGAAAAAAATGTTTTACATGTACTTTATAATACTATTGAAAATGGATTAAGAAATAATGGATCTTTTGAATAGGTGTCTTGTCTTTAAACTCAATGAGGAGAAAAAAGTATAACCGTAACCCTAACCCTAAAATAAGCATGAGTGAATTCCAGACCCTTTTAATCTAGTCACGATAAAGTCGAGATTATTTGCACTTACACCAAACACAACATGCTTAATGAACATCAGATAAAAGACAGTTGGAAATTACCATTTGATTTATGGTTCACGTATATTTGACCTAATCTATTGGAAATCGAAAATGTAGCTTCAACAATGCCAGAGAAAAGTCATATATTACCAATATATACCAAATATGTGTTGTCTTTTTTCCCAATATTCCTTTCTGCATAATCAATAAATAACTGAATGATGATTTTTATATGGCAGTCAAGTTAAGCTCATTAAATGATCAATCAAGCTCCATCATTGTCATGTTCAGACCGTACAATTGTAGCATAAAAGAAGCAAACAAATAATTGAGCATTGCAGTGGTTGTTTTATTTCTCTAAATACAGAGAAGAGAAGTTGTCTTGTTTTGTCCATTCTCTCTTGTTTGTAGTAAAAGAATACTTGACAGCTCTGTGAATGTCAAGCACACAAATCTATTGCAGGCAGTTGGGCAGCAGCTGATCCAGCTGTGGAAGAAAGTCCCAAAGAATTGTTTGAAGAATAGAAAAGGAGACGTGACTGAATCGCATTTGAGTCTCTCTTCAACCTTCAATCTATTAGACCTCCTTCCTTGTTTATCCCTCTCTTCCAAACCTCTTTGCCACACGTTACTAATAGGAAAGATTTGTTATTCTTTGCCCTCCCTGCCGCCTCATCTCACTCCTACAAGGTGACATAAAAAATCCCTGCTTTCTGACTTGAAGGTGCTGAACTCACACTCTCAACATGATTTTGCTTCTAGTTCGGGAGTTACATATTTGCTTCACAGCCTTGTTATAGCGCTGTGAGGCAACAACAAGCTGCACTTTTGACTCCCAAACAAAGCTGAATGATGTTTGTAACAGTTTGACCTTGGAGCGTCTTCGTGCTTGGCAAGTGTCTGAGATTTGAACCCAGGGTTAATGGCATTTGTTTAATGGATCAAACTCCTCTGGGAGGCGATGACTGCTGTATTTGGGGGGGGTTAGAAAACACTGCCATTTTTCTTGTATTGGAATCTGCTCAGTGATCTGCTTGTGTAAGCAAAGCGTTTCTCAGATGGATAAACTGTTGGCGGTGGAGAAGTCACTGAAGTGACTCTCCTCTGATATCGATTCCATTACCTCAAAGCCCGGCCCTCAGGGAACGTGTCTTTGATGTCCTTGTCCTCTGCATGTTCGGCATACGTAAGGATGTGGTCTATGATAGACCCACATCCAGAGCCTGTTGGCAGTGTGACGACCCCCGTTAAATACCACAGAAGTGTCCCTAATGTTCGTTATCAAGGAGATGCAACAAATAATACAGAAGTTCTTCCTCTTACATTCGCTTTTATATCATTGTGTAACTTGTTATGCAATACAAACACCTTTAATGATATGGAATATTTATCGAGGGTCTCTCTTCCCGGAGAGCAAAATGTATTTTTAGTTTGTAGTCACCTTTTCTATCTTCTAGACTATTTAGGGTCATAATGGCACAAAAAGATGCTCCAAGCAAAGTGCAACATGGGACCAAATGTAGCAGTTGGCTTACTGTACGTCACATAAATATATTGGGATGTTAAACAGTATAGAGCTTAAATGCGGCGTTGCATGAAAAAACAGATTATCGGCCCCTTAAACGCCCGGGAATATTTAAGATTCCCGGCAGTGAATGGCCGTTTACATCGAAGTTTGCATATGCTGTTAATTGGCGTGAAGGTACCTGGGGGGAGGGGCAGAGGTTCAAGCAGCAGGTGGGGTTCGAATGGCTCTCAATAGCATTTCAATATCACTGGTGTCCTGCCTTCCTGACCTCCCCCACACCCTCAACCCTTCCTTAATGACCCCCCCACCCTCCTCCCCAAATGTAAGACATGTTAAACCCTTTTGTTTCTGAATAATTGAATGATGCAATCCTGGATGTTCTTTACTAAAATCAGAAATGTTGGATTTTTTTTTTTTTTCCTCAGAAAAAAATATTACAAATGTTTAGACAAAAGAATCCACCTTTCACGACAGCCCCATAAAATACCTTGGCTGATCCAACAGACTTTTCCAAAACAAAACTCTTTTGTGATTGGACAGTAGATCTGTTGCTATTGTTCTTCATTATGCTGTTTCCTTCCATCATCCCAGTGTCTTTTACTCCTAAGAAATCTGCTATGAATCTGTTTTCCTGAGAACAAACACAATGAGTTCCTAGAATGCTACTTTTCTACTGATACAGGTTCGATAAACATAAAACTTATCATTTTAGTACCCTCACAGTTTCTCCAGTCTATCCTCTGGGATGTGAGTGCATTCGTCCTCACAGAGAACCTAGAGTGTGGTGTATGGAGACATATTACTAGACAGTGGGGGAAGAGAGCTGTCAATTTATTATAGCTCAGATCTTGTGGCAATCGTATAAGAAAAAGGGAAGTTTTCTGTGTGTGTGTGTGTGTGTGTGTGTGTGTGTGTGTGTGTGTGTGTGTGTGTTATTCTGTTTGCGTGTCCCTGTGTGTCTATTTCATCTTGACAGCCAGATATGATGTGTCTGCCGTGCAGCAGCGTTGCCCCAGTGAGTCTCAGAGTGAGAAGCTGAAATTGTGCCTAGCAGATACGTCAGCCACAGTCTGTCCTCATCTGCTGCAGTCTTTTGGTCTTTTCATCAAACATGTGTACAAAGCCCGAGCTGTCCCAAAAAAAACTGAAAAATTGAGACTTGAGATTGAGACAAAGTGATTAAAGGGGATGACTTCAACCCAATTTTATCCTTTTAAGGTTTTAAGGACTTGGAAATTAAACATTGGTGTACTGGCAGCACAAGAATGGTGTATTGCCTGTAAAATAAAGGGAGCATTTTTCCAAATTTGATCATTTTAATGGTTTAAGGAGATGGAAATTAAGCTTCAGGGCACTTGCAGGTTTTTTTTTTTGGTTTTTTTAGCAGATTTGGTATCACCAATTCTAATTTTTTCTCAGAAATGTCAGGACAAGTCTGAATTTTGGGTTCTGCTTCAGACCGGCTCTCTGTCAAATTCTGAATTTTTCCAAAGACATGTTTTTTTTTTTAGCTGGTTTTGACCTTTGATGACAACTAGTCTTTGTTATCTGGACAGAATGTTACAGGTACCAAGGCCTGACAATGCAACACTGACCTACAAAAAAAAATCCCCGTCATGCTTCAAGCCGTCCACACAATCTACCACACTCACTGGGAAATTGCCAAAAACACGCTTTTCCTTTCCTGTGAATGATGTATGCTTGGCATTGGACTCCCAGACCCTTCTTTGAAGAAGAAAAGAATGTCCTTGGCTCAATGGGCTTTCCTGTTTAAATTAAGGTGTCTGTTCAGGGAAGTATAATGCTTTGATGTGTTCGAGTGTGAAAGTGCTTCCTGGAGCTTGTCTAAGTTGGATGCTGTCTTGGTGAATGGCACAACAGGTCACTTTCATGGCCGGCTGCCCAGGTTCTCCATGGTTATTATTTATCCTTATGTATTCTGAAGTGTTTATTTGGATGTCACAATGCATTACGCCCGATGCTGCTGAAGACAGAAAATGAAGTGTAAATGGTTTCAGCTGGCTGTGAACAAGTCCTCCTCTCTTTTCCGTTGGCTGACCCGCCTGCCTGCCACCTTGCTGGCTTGATGTCGGAGCCAAGTGGGCTCGCTGTTGAGTCCTGCTGTAGCCGCCAAGTACATCACATGTGTCAGCTCTGCCTCCCTCTGACAGGCCTGTGTGAAATGTGCCCAAGTGCCATTGCTGTTCAGGTGTCTTTGTTCATTCCCTGCATTGTTAGGCTGTAAGTAATAGTGGTGTGTCAAGAAAAAAAAGGAGAATCTTGGCAGCTTCAGGCAGAGTAGCAATAAGACCCCATAAACTTTATTTAACTTTAGACCAACTAAAATGAATCATTACTGCTCATAAATACAATAGTGGTACGTTTCTCTTCAGGTGTGTTACTTATCAATGTTTGACTGCGGGATCATGATAATTAGTTCAGTCCAAAAGTGAGTACCCGCCCCAGATGTGTTGAAAAACCAAACCCTGTCTTTCAAGGGTTCATAACATTCCCTATAGAAGATTTCTCCGTTGGAAAATATCTACTTGTGTCCTTTTGCACAACTAAGGAGCACCCGTTCATCTGTTTCTGGTGAATCTCAGCTCAAATGTAAATAGTAAATCACACAAAGGCTGTAGTCTGGTTTACCACTGCAGTATGAACCTGGGAAATTATCAGATTTTTAGTCAAAACTTTTCCACAAATTATAATAGAAGTAACAAAGCATATTTTATCAGGTCCAAATACTTGTTCACGAACAAAGGTTGGATCAGTCATATCTAATGCATCACAAGTAAGTCAAATGTTGATGCCGATAGGGTTTAGTGACTCAGCAAATTTGATGCTTGAGTGAAGTGAATTCCGCTTGTTCCAACTTGCATTTTACATGTAAATTAAAGCAGTTAAGCAAAAGCAAGATTGGTCAGGTCCGCATGTCCAAATAGATAGATGGATAAACCTGATTGTCTTTCCTTTTTAAATAAATAAATGTTGGATCAATCATATCTGATGAATCCCAGAAAGTAAGTACAATCTTGATGCTGATAGGCTTTAGTGACTCAGCAAATTGGATGCTTGACTGAAGTGAACTTAGCTTGTTCCCACTTGCACTTTTTCTTTCAATCAATTGTACTAATTTGTGTTGAATACTTATTATTATCAGGTAACAGTGAAGTGCCATCTTGACAATCCCCTTGTAATGTGTTATTTGGAGGAGAAAAAAAATCAAAATGAACTATAAAGAATATTGTTCTCCAACAGGTTCTTAAAAGAAGGAAGAAACCCTAACAAGGTGATAACATAAAAGAGTCTTCTCTCCCCCTAAAGTCGTTTCTCTCTAACAACTCCCTTGCAGCTAATTATCCTACTTATCCCACTCAAATTTGACAAAGAATTTCTGATTTGAAATGATTTAATTGATTTAAAACTGTCTGTTAGATTCTCCAATTCAACCGGCTTCCATGGCAACTATGAACCTGAAAGCCTCTTTAACTGAGCCTACTTATCTTATAAATCTTACAGTAAACTGAAAAATTCCACTGATTATAGAGCAAGACAGATTTAACCAATTACAAGAATCTCTTTAGCAGCACATTGGCGGTTTTTGCTTGAAAGCTACCATTTCACCTTTTAATTTGAATTCCCCTTCTACAAATGGCCTCAGTGGAATTTCTTGAATCGCAGCTCTTTGGCGCTATAAGCGCCCTCTCTCTCTCTCTCTCTCCCTCTGAGTGACAAGGTGAAGTGAGGAGAATACAAATTGAGATCTAATTGTGTGCTGCTCTTTGCCTCTTCCAGCTAAACCCATCATCCTTCACTAAATGCTTATTTTTTTTATCAGGAGATTTTTTTTTTCCACACTGAAACCCTGCATGACACAGTGTGGATCTCTTGTTTTTGCATAGGAGTGTCTTCCTTCTTCTCATCAACCACAGGAGATTTGTATTTATTTTTTTGCACATGTGACTTTGGCCGTAATAAGCCAGTAAATGTATATTTGATCAGAGTTGAAGCTAATAGAGAGAAATAAGACATTACTCCCCATCTCTCTACCCCCGTTTCTCTTCATCTTTCTTCTCTTCAGTTTTCTACTCCTCCAGAGACAGTATGAGGCTCGGTCTACACCCCGCCAGAAACTGCCCCGCCATCTCCCCACCGGCTTAATTAAAGGCTTAAAACAATGCTGTGTTTATAAGGAGACCCTTCACTATGAGAGCAAACATCAATTTCAGCTTCTCCGCTGTCAGGCACTAAAGTAAGATGAATGATCAGAGAGAGGCGTATGATGGATCTGGTCCTGCCCTCTAATCACCACTTTTTTCATTTCCGCTTAGATTCTGCCTCTTTTGCCTTCCAGGGTAAGATGGATAAGGAGGAGGGAAAAAAAAAAACAAGATGGATAAGGAGGCTGGGTTTTTGTTAAAAAAAAAATAATAATCTGCAGCATCTGGACTCTGTGATAGATATCAAGAGTAAAGTGTTAGTTGATTGTTGTTTGGTTTGAACATATTTCTTGAGATAAACGCTCAAAATATACGACAGCTCAATTGGCAGCCATTAAATGATTGACTTTGGGAAGCCACTTGAGCCTTTTAGTCCTGTCCCTTACATGCTTTATCATCTCCAGTGGAAGCTCAAGGTCTGCTGCCCCTCTTAGCATGCACTCAAAGTGTAACGTACCTCTCTCTAATACACCTGAATCAAAGTTGATAAGCCTCTTTTCATTTATAGAGGTAACCCTTCTTTTTTCTTTACTTTCTTTTTTCTATTTCCATCCAGCATTTTCCTTTTCTGGAAAAAAAACAAACCCTAAATAAGTAAAAATGCTGTTCCAGTACAGTATCTGTGCTTGGTTTATCCCAGCGATATATGAAAATGGAAATGAACCGTGATGGAGACAGGCTGACCTTTGAGTTCTTCTGGTTCAGGACTCACTGTGATGGACCTGTGGAGTCAGCTCCATGACAGGAAAGGCCAAAACAAGTTCCCACTCTGCACCCATCAATTCAATGCTCGAGGACACCTGAACTCTCCCATTCACCATCACGCCTCGCGTCTCTATTTCTCACATTCCTCCTCAACAGCTGGTGCAGCATGTGTTCCTGTTCCACATTTAGCCTTTAATTGCTGCACGGTGAAAAAAAGATGCATATTCCCTTTTCCGGGAGGGAATCTCTGTCTGTCTGTGGCTTCAACTCTTAAACCTAAACCAAGCTGGGAACGAGGAAGATAGATCCCCTTTACCTCTATTTAATTTGCCATCAGGATTTGCCTGCTCATCCTACCCCCTCTGGCTACAATTACATTTGTTCAGAGGCTTAAGGTTCATTCATGAGCAACACATTACAGCAAAAAAGCAATAGTAACATTGGCATATGCATGCCTGTGCTGTTGGCAGCCATGATTGAACATTGGGAGTAAGCTTAAGGGGCTTACTCTACTGTAAAGAGGTGCTGGAGCCTCATGGCAAGTCCCACACTAAGGCTTACAGCATGTAAAGTTTGCTCTGAAGGCTCTTTATCTAGAGGATTCGTTCAAAGCTTGAAGAGATTGAAAGAAAAGAATGAACGAAAAGAACCGAGGATACCCTCCAGCTGATCTCGTCTCTCTGGTCTGCGTGGTGAGGAAAGTGCAAATGACTTCTTAAGACCGCGGGCTGCTTTGAAGATCTTTCTCCTTTTTATTAATAAAAGTGACTGCCCGATGGGAGGGGAATTGCACCGCCCCTTATGCCAATTACACTCAAGGATGTGGGAGATTAGAGTTTTAATGAAGAAAGATGGGTTCAACACCCCACCCCCAGGAAACAAGTCCTTGAATAATCCCGCTTCTACCAGGGAACTCAGATTCCTCCGCAGCTAACCTTCCTTTAACCACATTTTATTGTTCAGATATCTACATCCTTTGTTCTCGAGTTAAGTGAGTAAGATGCCATCTTTTGACACCCTTCATACGCACTTGGCTCGTTTTTTTTTTCTTTCTACTCAGGCTCTGTATATGTTTGTCTTCTGTAATGCTTACAATCTGAGGCTGTCTGAGGCTTACATGCCCTCGAAGATGAAAGAGTCTTGCCCTCTGTGCTTTAGAAAACATTTCCATATTCATTTAACATGAGTCACACTGGTTGCTGTGAAGCATTACTGATAGGGAAGAGAAGCAGTCATCAGCACCACGTATAAAAAGAAAGAAAAAGGTAAAAAAAATACATGAATAAAACATTCTTGAATTAGTGATTGGTTTTTTTTGCATGATACTTTAGTTTTCGCCGTGGTTAGCATCAATGCTACGCTTATTTATTATCATGATTAACATGGTGTTTAAAAAAAAAAAAAGAAAACGTATTTCTGGAAAAACAGGAAAACAAATTGTAGCAAAGGTTCAGGTAAGGTGAAAGCGTGTGTGTGTGTGAGTGTGTGTGTGTGTGAGTGTTCAGCATGGTTTCAGCCTGGCTGTGCTTTGGTGGGTCAAGCTAATTACAGCTCAAGGAGAGGTTCTCCAGCGAAACAGAATGCTGTGTGTGAGGATTAACTACCATGAAGCAGCTGAGTTATATCAAACGCATGAGGGCTGCACTAATAGCATCCTCACTCCACAGAGGTACTCCCTGTCCAGATGAAAGTCCCAACCTAAGCTGTGTTGAGGAATGATATTCACACGAGGAAGACTTGTTAGGATTATTGAACCTCTGATACAATACCGGATGCTAAAAAGTCTCTTTAAATATGTCGTCAAATTCTCCGTTTCTCACAGTTTACTTCTTTTGTGATATTTTGATATAGATGTATGTCTTGGAATAGGTCAGCCCCACTCTCAGATATAAAGCGTGCCTTCAGTAGTTGTTGAATTTTGAGATAGGCAGTCGGCTTGAATGCCTGTGCATCTAAATTCTTATCAGACCTAATACTTATTAATCTGGATGTGCTCTCATGCATTCTGTGACAAAGCAGTTTTAATGACTTCCTCTTATCTTCTGATGTATTATCTTTGATTAGCGGGTTGAGGTAAAACTGTCTCTGAGTATTCAAATTAGAACGCCGTGTGCACTTTTTCTTCCAGGGTGTATTATGCAAATGATTGCTCGTGGAGATTTATTTTCAAAAGTGTATTGCGTCTTTTGTTTGTTTTTTATGAGCCTGAAGCACTTACAACTACAACCCCTACAACTTTCCCGTTGGTGTTTTTTTAGTAGTTGTTATTATACCACTAGAAATAATTAAATAGCCTCCAATACAGAAGCCTGAAGTGCGGACTTGGTAGTCTGCTAGTAGCACAGCTAATGCACCAACCTGATACGATATTTAAAAGGCAAAAAAATATATATATATTTATTATTTTTTCCACTCCAACAGAGTAGTCTTCATAGCTGTAACTTTAATCTTTTGCCTGCCACGTAGCAACTACTCTTTTAGAGAGGAATAAGAAAACAGTGGGTTGATAGCGGAGAGTAAAACATCAGTTTAAGCTAGCATAATGTTAGCAAACAGTTATCTTTTGATTCACATATTTTAAGCTATATTTTTTTTATTTAGAAGTAAGATAAAAACAGAAAATAAAGCAGTTTAGGGTTGAAATTAAGAAAACTCTATTGGTTTGCATCGCAAGCGGCCATGAGATTTACACCGGCTAACGTTAATATGTTTGCTAGGTGTTAGCTAACTGTTAGGTTAAGAGTCGTTCAACCTACTGAGTCAGGCTACATTAACAATTACTGTAACCCTATCACTCTCATAAAGAATGATCCATATATTTATGTATCTATTTATTTATTGCACTGGTATCAGATGGCTAGCCAAAGTACCTTGTTTTGGCGAACACTCAAGTCAAGGTATCAGTAACAGAACATCTCCGATTTCAACTATCATATCCTGGTAAAGAATTAGAACCGTTATCTGCAGAAATCATTTTTCAAATTAGACTTTTCCCCTAAACTTTCAGCCTTCAGCAGTAGAATTCAATCCAGTCACACAGGTCCACAAGGGCCCCTCCACACAATATGTCGCTGCATTTCAAGTTCCTTCCCTTGCTCTTTTCTCCACTTTATCTCAGCCTTTGTCCGCACTCATCGCTGGCATGACACTTAACAGGCAGCGCAAATCCCTCTCCCCAAAGCCCACCACACGTTTTCTTTCCCTTATCTGCTCTCCTCAGCACATGTACAGCCTGCTAACCAGAGCCAGGATAGCAGTGTACAAAGTAAAGACAGCACTTTGGGGACCTCACAGGCATTATAATCAGTGGAGACAAAGAGCTGGGGAGAGCAGGGCAGTAGGTTAATGAGATCAGCCACTGAGAGAGGGCAGCCGACTTTTCAAACCTGGGAGGCCGGGCCTGCTTCAGCACTCAGATTCAATCAACTCAGCTCGTCAGTATCCATCAAAATCACAGGCACAGAGTCATTCTATCCTCATCCTTCAATTTGAACCTGATTGTGTATTGAATCCACTTATTTCTCTTCTCCAGGGGAGCTTCGTGGCCAGCATGACTGCCACGCTGAGGCAGATGGACGACTATCATTACGCTCATCTGATCAGCACCTTTGGCAAGATAAGGAGTGATGTGGTGGTGAGTACACCTTATCAGCATGTCCGTGTCTACTGGATGAGATACTCCCAAGCTGCTTTGTCATGCAATAACTTCAAACGCAGGCCCATTGTTCACTTTTATTTTGCGCTTTACTTTTTGAGAGAAATCAAGAGTTAGATTAGATCTCTTCAGAAAATGTTTAAGCTCCACAACCAAGTATGAAATAGAATTTCTGTTTGTGTCGACTGTGCTCTTGATGATAGTAACTCCTAAGGGGAGGCAGATCTCTCGCTGCAGCCAACAACTTGTGGTAGAGGGATAAATCTCATTGATGTTATGGATTTTAGCTCTGAATAATTCCTCCCTTAAAGCTGTATTTCCTTAGTGCCTCCTGCCAGATTAGCATTATGTTACTCCATCTGACAAGTGAGAAAATCCCACTGTTTGCTTTTTACCCCGGCAAACGGCTCTATAGCTACTTAGGATGTGCAGGACTCTGATTTAGATTCCAGGTAAAGCTGTATAATCTTCAATAGACAGAGATTGTGGCTTCACTTGCAGCACATCAAGCTTTTAAATAAGTATTAAATGAAAGAAAGCCCTGTCAGATCCAGTAGGATTACTACTTATTTGTACCTTTTGTTGTTTGATTGAGCTTGTATATGCTGCTAAGCGATATTTCTTTGTCCCTACTTTCTTTTTATTGAGACATTAATTACATCTTCCAGGTAAGAAATCAATATGAATTTCTGACCTCTGTGGTCTTCTTCTCGGCTTGTTTGTGGCTGCCTGTCTAGTTCCCACAGCAGGACAAACAATCACCGTGATGAAAGTGGAGCTTTCCACAGATTTATTGTTCCCGAAGCTGGCATGAGCCATACCCACATTTCAGAACTGGCAGTAGCCCAAAGGACTTTTTGCTGTTTTTGTTTGTTATGCACACCACCACGAAAACACAGGAATTCATCCAGGGGTGAAACATAGCCAGGAATAGATTTAAAAAGATATCTATGATAAATGAATAAAAAAAATGGATGTACTCATTCTGGGCTTTAAAGTTAAGGGGTGAATGCTGGGATGTGTCTGCAGCGATAAAAACAAAATGTTGCTACACAACCAAAGAAGCAGAAAAGTGATGAAGTATTTTCTTTCGCTCATGAGATACAGTAACATCACTCCTGCTTTGTCTGCTGCTGATGAATGCGTATGAATGGGATTAATTACTTCTAACGGTATCCCTACATACACTCTGCCATCAGTGTGTGAATGTGTGAAAGCTCTTTGAGTAGTCAGAAGACTAGAAAAGCAGCATACAAGCTGAAGTCCATTTACCTTGACTTTAAGAAGTACTCTCAACAGTTCAAGATGCTCTGCTCTGATCTCAGAGGTTAGAAAAACAAGAGTTTTCATGTTTCAATGTTTCTCTCTCTTTCAGGATTTCCTAATGGAAACATTTATCATGTTTAAAGATCTCATTGGGAAAAACGTCTACCCCTCCGACTGGGTCATAATGAACATGATGCAAAATAAGTAAGTACAACATTGTTGGACACACGCTCACACACACTCATACACAAACACACACAGATCATACTTTCTGCTTTACACCCCCAAACACTGTCGTTGCTAAGGAACAGCAGTCAGAAGCGGGTAAGGGTGTTGCCTAATGTTTTTCTCTCCATGCAAATATCGGCACAAGGCCTCAGCAGTGGAGCAATCAGAAGAGCAGTCAGCGCAGCCGCAAACAATCACATGAATTATAGATGCTCGGCTGTACACCGCCTGCTAATCTCCAAACTTAGTCCCTGAATCTCTTTACTTTGTTGCGTGTTGTGCTGCTGCGCTCTTCTGTTTTATTAATGTGTGAACTTTGCCTGATTCCATTTTTGCAAAGAGATGTGAAAAAGAGAAGCAACATATTTTGCAGTTGACGGATATGGTCGAGAGCATTTTTGGGGTTTTTTTTTCGCACTTGTCAGATGGATTCAGTGAGAGAAAAGAGTTTAAAGGCTTTTCTTGTGAATTTGTTCGACTTCCATTGGTTTCTTTTAGACAGGACATGTAACAGAATGTGCTGTTCTGCTTAATTATGCAATGGAACAGCAACAGCTGTCGGACGAAAACCTTAAGTCCAATATTCACTTACTAAAACTGAAACGCCCTGTTTTCCCCAACGGCATCCATGCATTATTGAAAGTGCTAGATGTGTTTTGAACTGTGGTCGAAGAGACATGGTCACTGTGAAATTAGCATACTTTTAAAAAAAGATGCCAATGCATGTAAAAAAAACAAAAAAAAACACTTTTCAGGCTCACAACAGACTGAAAGAAAACAGCGATGAAGTCGTAAACATGGATAAATGAATGGTAGAGGATTTAACCTTTAAAAACAATGGTCAATAAAAACGTGATAAAACAAAGATTCATAAAGTTCAGTTTCACTTAATGTCTGGAAGAGAGTCTTCTGAATCTGGCCATGTATCATATATTCAAGAAGATTAAATGTTTAGTTGAGGCTGCCATAGCGCATATCCTTGTTTTTATGAAAACACAACCACTTTTACTTTTTAATTGTATGTGTTCACAACCCTGGCGCAAAGCTTAGCAATAACTTTCATTCTATCCTTGGTTTTGCTCGATATAAGAAATTCTGTCATGTCTTTCTTAAATTAAAGGAAATGTAATTGCATGGAATTTTACACTGACATCAGTTGAGGCCATTTATTCGATTTGAAGTGTAATGGGAAGATATTCAACTTTGTTAACCAAGCAGTAATTCTCCACATACTTGTGAAGAGACACTGTAGTGTAAAATAGTACATGAAAAGAGAAAAAAAAACACCAAAATTGGGATAACAAGACTCTTCACATTACAAGCGAGTACCTGGAGCTCCGTCTATGGGAGCCGAGCTTTAAAGTGGCCATTTACAGCAGGTGCAGAGCTTATAAAGGCAGGTCTTAGTTGACTGTGAACAGTTTAACAATCCGCCCACTCTTTCAGGAACTATTCCAGCATCATCTCCTGCCAGGATATTTGACTGGAGATTGCATTGCTACTCAGTTTTTTGGCTAAATTGCTTTGATCAGCCAATTCGATTGCAACAAGCCGGGCGCCACTTTGAATTCACAACAACCTCCCTAAAAACATCGTCAGCCACCTGGGTCACAATGCTGAAGACTTCAGCATTGCTCGGTGATGATGCTCACATTTGCCCTGCAGGTGTGCTCATCACACCAGTTGGGTTGCAGTGTTTGGAGAATAAAACCATGCAGTTCTGACACTCCTTATAAACACACACACACAACACATGCTCGCACATGCTTGCACTGGACTAACAAGCCCTGTGAAACACTACATACTCACTGTGATTCTGTGTTAACTGGAGCAGCTTTAGGGGTGTGTCGAGCATCACTGAACTCCCAGCAGTTCCTTCTCAGATCGTGCTTTGTAGTCCGTGATGTTTTATTTTGACTTGCAGACCAGGCCGTTGTGTCATTTCTCTTGTCACAGCAGAATCTTCCACAATCGAACCTTTTGTCTCTTGCACTTGTTTGTGACAGCCGTTAGATTCATTCTGCATTCCAGTCAGCGCTTTCCGCTTCTTGCCGGAGTTAAATCATTGTGTAACTCGATGAAAAACAAGCCAGTCAAAGTCTTAGTCATCTCACAGTCTTTGCACCTGAGCCCGTCTGAATACTGCAGGCGTCAGATTTGCAATAATTTAGCACGGCTCTACCGTACCTCGCCATCCGTTAAGAGTGCGTATGATCAGTTGTTGTGAGAACCCCTGACACTTTCATCCATCCCATTAGAGGGCTATAAATGTGTTGCATTAACAGTCTTAAGGGCATAGAAGCTGTGAATGTGCGTCATGCTCTTTTGCTGTTCCCAGAGCACCTGTAGGAATAGTGGCTATTATATTTCTTATAACGATGGGGGGGGGGAATGCAACGTCATCACTCAGATGACACATTGTTAGTACGTATTTGCCATCATTGTCAATGATTGTGAGATCTTGGTCAGCATGGGTCAGCGATGGTCTGCACTTTGTCAGCCGTGTGTGTTGTGTTTTCTGTGTTGTCTGACCACGGCTGAATAAATCTAAGATGATCCACACAGTCTGTGTCACGATTTCATAATTGTCCATCTCATACAGAAATAACACCCACCTAACACACATTTTTAGAACTTTTTAGAACACATTTAATGCCATATTATCACATGTAAAAATCCCTCAGTCCCTCCTCACAGCGCCTTGTCTCTCTGCAATCCACACATGCCACAGTCAGCTCACAGATAGCCACCCACAGCAGCAGCAGCACACGGGTTCCTTTCATGTCCACACATTACGGAAGCACCGCTAATGAGATGGGCATCAGCTGAAGCAGCAGTCGTTTTCCTCCCACTCCTTCTTCTCCACCCATTGCCACTTATTTCCTCCAGGTTGTAAACGGATTTATGGGCTTTAATTGCCCCGAGGACAACGGCATCAGGATGGTTAGCCACTGTCTGCCATTTCTCCCATGCCAACAGGCCACGGGTTCATAGTGACAGCTAATTGGCAGCAGGGATGGACCCATGTGTTCTGTTACATTAGACATGTTCAGAAACCGTGCTTTACTTCCCAATATGAATTTCTTTCGCTCGACTTTAGTCTACTAAGGGGTAAGACTAGTAGGTCAAAGACATGTCAGGGCCTCGAAGGCCTAGAGGTTAGGTCACGCCCCATGTCAGAGGCTTTAGCCCTCCAAGCAGTTGACTCAGGTTCAAGTCCAACCTGTGGCTCCTTTTCCGCATGTCATTGGCCACTTTCTCGTCTAATCTCCGACCACTTTCCACTGTTCTATCTAAACAAAGGCAAAAAGAACCCACAAACCTTAACCTCTAAAAATGATATATACCGGTACATATGTGTATATATCTGCAATATTGGGGGATGAACACCAATTGCTGGATTTTAATAAAATGGCCTTCTTTGCTTACAGAGCTGTGTCACAGTTTGTAACTGTCATACGATTATTTAGCAGAAGAGAGCTGATTGGTTTGACAGTTTGACCAGTGCATTGACTTTCATACGTGCCACTCCTCAATACTTCATCGAGGCATCCAAAGTGGCCGATACCAATACTGTTACAGATAACGGTACCTTACTCGCACTGGTATTCATATTAATTTAACTTAATCTAAAATGGGAAAGAACTGGTTCACCAAATAAGGTAACACTTAGATGATTGCTTAATTGGGATATTAAAAATCTATAGATTTTTTTTTAAACACATGTTGGTGCAGATTTACAGAAAAATGGTGATTTGTCTTAAATACGCCTTTATAAGAAAAAAACAAACAACTTAGTCTCTTCTTTAAATGTATCAACATCTTGAAACCTTCGTGAGAGTAAACTGCCTTGATTGTTGTTAAGAGCATTTCCTAAATTAACAAAAGTTGGTATGTGTTTAAACATTATAGCCACTGTCTGTTTTCTTTAAGGGATTAAAAGCCCTGCTTCACATTCTTTACTAGACAACAGCTGCTTTGTGCACTCAGCTAAATGTGCTCCCATACAGATCTACGTGGTAAACTTTTCAAGAGCTCGGCACTCTTCAACCTATGAGCCTCAGATGTGCTGAGTCTCTGCATACTAAGTGCAGCCATCATCATCAGCATGAACAACATATCTTGGCAATTTTTTCATTTTTTTTTTTTTCATTTAATTGTAAGGTGATGCATTTAAGCATCTGTGGATGTAACAGCAACCAAAAGATGTAATTAACAGATTTAGTCAAAGTTCTGTTGCATGAACCGCTGTAATTAGGGATATTTTACAAATAATAGTTTTCGTCTCTCAGTGTAAGAGCTATTGAACCACAAAAGAAAGAAGGTCCAGTCAGAAGAGCACAAAATGAAAGACAAATTAAATTTGATTGAAATAAGTACTATAGAGTCAAAGTATGAGTGCCAATTCAAAGGAAAGAAGGAAGGCTTTTTGTTTGTATTCTGAGAATGAAGTCCAAATGCTGAGAAAAAAATCTTATAGGAGATTATTTTGGCTTTAATTTTCATCAAAAAGGTTTCACCTTTTGTCCTTTTACCTGAAAGTTGCTTTCTTCTACATCTTGACTGAATTGCTGAATAAATAAAAGGGTTTTATAATTGCATACACATTTACAGGTTAAACTAGGTTGAAAACTAGCAGCGAATATGACGGACTTCAAAGTAGCGGCAAAGAAGAGAAAATCTAATCCTAGTGGGGCGAAAGCAAAGTGAATAAAGCTCGGTCAGAAACCAGGGTGAACCATAGGTTGGCTTTCACCCACAGACGTGGAGTTGACCTGCTTTCTGTTGCACAGACAGGTGCCAAACACCAGCAGTTAGCTTGTGCTAATGTGTGGTAGCTTACAGTGTAGGTAAAAGCAGTAAACATAGACAATACGTCCTGAAGTGAGTGTGCGCTTCTGGGGGCGATGTTTGAATGATGTGATTATAATCTACAACGATCCATGCCACTGACACCTTTAAAGTAAGCAGAGCTATTTGCATAGATGTTGATATAAGCTATACATTTATTCCTTTCATTAAACTATGAGTAATTGTAACTGTCAAATTGAGAGAATTTATAAGAATGTGGCCCTACAGCAGTGATTAATCATTGAAGGTGTGAATCCCTGCCTTTAGATTACCACATTATGTTCAACTTTGTTTGACTGGAAAGACAACAACAATCTCTTTGTCTTTAATGTTATAAAAAAAAGTTTTAATAAAGACACGATTCAACTTTATTTATGTAGTTTAAGTAGGGCTGGGCACGTTAACGCGTTATTTTCGCGTTGACTCATTAATTAATTATCGCCGACAATGATTTTATCTCGCATTAACGCAGTTTTTATTATTTATTTTCTTATTGTAAAAGTCTGTTGCTCACTGGCTTTTATTTTGTAAAATTCCATCGGAGACTTTTTTTGGTGTAAGAAACTGACGTGAAAGCACGTATTGCTCTGCAGTCACTGTCCTCAACGAGCAGCGGGTGCTGCCGTGAGCCCCTCCCCCTTCCAAAAGCACTCACAGGCTGTCAGTGTCGGCTCGCGCAGCAGACCCAGCTGCCGTCAGAGAGCAGAGAGAAGACCCAACACCACTCTGCGTCCACACTGCAACCAATGCAATAAGCTTTAGTTTTGTATTTATTTGCTTTGATTACATTGTTTGAGTTGAGAAGTACATTTACAATAAAAGTGCGCTATACACTACTTTTTAATTCATTATTGGATTTTGCGTATAACAATGCGATTAATCGTGATTAATCACAGGAACTCATGCGATTAACGCTATTAAAACTTTGAATCGTTGCCCAGCCCTAATCTTAAGTGTACAATAAACGTCCGACTCAAATCAAGCTGCCGGTAATTTCCTAAAATAATATCAAGGACATCTCTAGGAGCCGTTAATTAAGTGTATGAAGAGTAGATTGATATAAACAGGGAGTTCTCAGTAGAAATGAGAAGATGAAAGCCCAAATGAGCTAAAGAGGCAGCTCTTTAACCCATGCCACCGGTCCCTCACAGACTCGTTCGGAGAGGCTTTCACATACTGGATGGCTGCCGTTTGGAGTTTTCTCCATGACTAATCCAAGACCTGCAGGGCAGGACTGAAGACAGGAAGGAAGGAAGGAGGACTTACAGAGAGTGGAAAGACTGCCAATGATGTTGTGATCCTGTTTGGCCCCGTACAATCCACCTCCCACCAAGATAAAATACACAGAGCCTGTGGGCTCATGGCTATTGGATTTGATGCACTCCCCTCAAAGAACTGCTGTTTAAGTGACTCCATTTGTGGTTATTTTCAAACAAGTTGCTAAACTCTTCAGAAGATCGACTAGGTCGCCCCATTTTCTGAATACAGAAAAAAACATCCTGAACATAGATTTATAATGTAGCATTTTATTTGTGCTACAATTTCTTCAACCAATAAAATTATCCACATTTCTTTAAAGGAATAATGTGAGACTTTTTGATCTAGTAGATGTCGCCCTTGTGCACCTTCATTAAATCAAAACAAACTGCTGTTTGCCGACACCTCCGCTTTTCTGAAGCCTCCGCTCAGCGACACACCTCCGACCCCCCCTCCACTCCCGTTCACATGAAGGAGTTAACAATTAGAACGCACCATAATTAAGCACCATTAAGCACAAGCGGTGGACGAAAGTGTCCTTTGCTCAAGCTTCTATCACCTGTGGGCCTGCCTTGTTGTGTTAGCAGGCTAATGTTGAAACACTGCATTTAAAGTTATGTTCCTTGCAGCCAGTTGCTATTAGACTGCAATCATTTGATGTTGGAGTGTTTTCTATACTTGATAATGGGTGTGTTCATGTGAGAAGTTTTATTTCAAACTCTCAATACGACTTAAATAGAGAATTTTCAGTGTTGCTACAGAGATGTTTGACAATAGCAACACTCAATTCAAAGCTTTTCAAGCCTCAGCTTTGCTGTGGAGAATAAAAGCCTGACCTTTCAATGACTTTTCCTACTGTGCTGCTTTGTTAATTCAGTGACAGTTGTCTGCTCGCTCGCTCTGGAGTTTGGTTTTTTGGAGCCCTTATTTATAATTCTGCAATTAATGAGATTAAGACATATCTTCACAAAGGAGCCTGGGACGGCTTGTAACACAGTTCTGCACCCTGCACTGCATCACCAGCTGCTGTTAGATGTATGGCTGTTTATTTGCCAACGGGTCTGTGTATGTATGCAGATAGAAGATTAACTTTAAGCTTGTGGCGTATACGCAAAGAGCTCTGATGTAAATGCCAAACACACCACCTTCTCAGGCTGATCTACTTTTTGTGTTTGCGTGTTAATATCTGTCACAACAATAAGCCCTCGCACAGGCATGTTAACATTGTTTTGTCCACAGAGTGCCGTGTTCTTGAGCAGCTCTGATTGTTCCCTGCCAGTTGGCCTTTAAATATTGCCCTCTGAAGCGCGATAACATCCAATTTGATTTCCCTCAACATGGTGGTTTTATCAAAGTCATTGTCAAGAGGCAGCAGGGCGGCTTACTGGGCAGAAAACGATCTGTCAGCTGGACATGATACATCAGAGCTGCAGGGGGAGGTATTCAGATCAGAAACTTCAGTTAACCAAACACTACGTCAGGGTTTAACTTCACTTTTCTTTGAGCTAGTTGTGAAGGCCAAGCTAATTTAAAGTGCGTACGGGAGTGATTTTCGACATTGCGTCACAATTTTTTATTTGTTCTATAAGTGCAATAACTCAACTGTGCAAAGTAACCAGTAACTGTTACTGTCAAGTGACTGAAGCTGAGTAAACGTAGGAGTATAAAGGATCATAAAATGGGAAATTAATACTTAAAATTCAGTAAAATGTGGGATATCTTAAACATTAATTTAGCATCCATCCATCTATCCATCCATCCATCCATTATATATACCGCTTTTTCCAGTTCTGGGAAGAGGGGTGCTGGAGCCAATCCCAGCTGCCATTAGGCGAGAGGCGGGATACACCCTGTACTGTTCGCCAGTCATATCAGTGAGTCATCACTTTTTAAAAAGAGTGAAGTCAAAGTCCCTTCGGGTTTGTTGTTCTTAGCTCTCTGTTCGTACGGGGCGCTTCTTTCAGCTTGTTTGTGATTCGCTCAGAGGCTCAGACATGTTTCATTCGCTTGGAGCCCTCCCTGTCCGACCGTCTGCCCTGCAACAACGTCCGGGAAGAGAGGTTGCCCCGCCCACTCAGGGACGCTGTTTAGAGCAGGCATGATGGCAGAGTTTCATTGCAAGAGAACAAGTCAAAGAGAACCAACAGACTTTCCAAAACGAACATGAAGACTTTGTTTAGTAAACAATACCTAAAATAAAAACCTAATCAACATCGGGATGCGAATCTGAATGAAGATCAGTCGAAGAAACGGCTCCTCAGTGAGGGGAGGAAAAAGGAGGGCGGTGTGCTGAAGGGACAGCTTTGTTTTGGTTTGAGAGGCTGGTTCCAAAGTGCTGGACTACTGGACGTCTACTCTGTCAGTCGAATCTTTTATTTTAAAACTTGAGGAGGAATTTCAATTATTTTCAACCTTGGCAATCGTCGAAACCCATGAATATGAAACTGATGCTATGTGAAAGCCCTGTGTCATCATCTCTAATAAGCTGAATTTATCTGCTGTCAAGGATATGAACCCATGTTAACAGTTTCTCAGCAGCACATTGTCTTCATCAAAACATTCTTAGAAACGTGAATAACTCCTCAAGTGTGCCAAAAGTGCATTTGCTTATATTTCTAGCTCTCTGGTTATCTACAAGAGTGAAGAGTCTCATTTATATTTAAGATATTGATAAAAAGTCAAAATGTCACAGTTGAGAGTCCGCTTTTATTTGATTTGTGAGTCATCTGAAAAACTTGAAAATGCCTCAATATCTCTCATCTATGGCTCCATGTGAACTTCGCCAACACGCTGACTCCTTTGCAGGAAGTGGGCGTTTTCATTCTCACAATTATTTGGACTTTTGTCTGAATCAGCCTGTGTTGCCTCATTAGTAACACGCTCACCTCTTCACTAACTTTTAGCCTGGATAAAAAAAAAAAAAAGCCGTCTTAGCCGTCATTGTTACACCTCAGATCTCTGTTTTCATAGGCTGGAGGAATCAAGCGCATTTCAGCTTTGACACTAGCTGGCATCGCACTGCCGGGTGCTGCCTATCAAAGGGGACTGCGGATTTTCTCCACTGAATTCCAGTGGCAGACGGGGCATCACAGGCCTTTGTGGTGTTCATTTTGTATTGCAATTTTTAACTCATACAATTAGTTTTTTTTAACTTCTTGGCCTGCATTTACAGTTCAGTTACATCTACATCAAAATGCAGCAATTGTCTTCTGTGGATCTGCGAGTGCTTTCTAAATTTCCAAAAGCTCATTTAAATCGCAAACTGTCTTCGTTTCTCTTCAGCCAAAGTCTTAATTTATCTCCAATATCAGGTTTCTGTTCCCTTTCATCCAATAATTTGCTTTATGGCGAAAATACCAGCAAAACTAAAACAAATGTGGTCACATTTCAAATGAAAAACTACAGATTTATATTTAAACCAAATATTTGATTTGATACATAAGAAAAACATCAGCTAATGTTCTCATTCTACCAATTTCTGACCTAAAACTTTCATTTGCTACGTGATGCGATAGGAAAGGTTAAGCTAACAGTAATGATAGCTAGGAATTGGTGGAATGCTAACTTTTTAACCTTTGTGATTTCAATGCAGGCTAAGTATATGATGGGTTATCAATTTTTGTTGTTTGACCCTGAATTTTTTAGCCAGATTTAATATTTTGAGTTGCCTATTTATCCAACCCAGTAAACAAACAAAAAAAGGGTTTGTCAGATTCCCTTTCTTTATACGAGTTTCAAAATAAATAAAAAGTCTAAATGAAGAGATTAAACCTTCTACTCACCCTTGTGATATTTCTGAGTTTCCCCTCAGGTACCCTAGGGTGTTCTGTTCAGTAGTTTTCTTACATCTGAGTTTATCTGAAAAGCTATGACAAATTTCAACCATATACACTTGTTTTTTTTTTTTTTTTTTAGATGCATTGCAGATCAGGTCACACAGCATTGGGAATTGAATTGAAAATATGTTGACTGGTAAAGTGATCTACTATTAGATCAGCTGTCTGAAATAAAGGTAATGTAATTTAATAAATTGGGCTGATAGTGATGGTGTTCGACCTTGCCTTATCTCTGAGCGCAGGTAGATTCACTACGCCAGCTATTAAGCAGTCACATGCAAATATATTCTGATCATTATCTGGGATGCTCTCTGAACTCAATTAGCAAGTATGATGTGCTGATAACTTTTCATTAGCATACATGTTGGGTGTTTATTGTGAAGATCACCTGACTGAGCTCCAACCTGTCCTACCACAGCTTGCAGGAAGTTAGCTGATTTAAAAAAAACAAAAAAAAACAGCCGGGGTGTAAAAAGCAAATCCCTTGTTGTGTGAGCAGAAAAGTAAATGCACAGCACATCCATCAATCAGCGGTAATGGGGGGGATTTTTCTGACACTGACAGTTTGAAGGGGCATATTTATCATAACGATGCCATATGTATACCATGTTAGAGTGAGCCTAATGTGTAGGAGTTGCTGTACTGCTCTTTAACTGCCTAATTAACAAGTTAAAGCATATTCAAGTCATTTTTTTGTCTCCCTCGGCAGAAAATAAGGAAGCCTGTGCCGGAGATGATTAGAGCTACCTTGATTTCCCTGTTGAATTCTTGGAAGAAGACAAAAAAAAAAAAAAAAGGGGGTCCTGAAGAGGGCAGGCTGTTTTTAGGAATTACACATTTCTAGGGTGTCCCCAGAAAATCCTTGATGTCTTAGCTGAAAGCCTAAAGCAAACACTCAATCCGTCGGCTGAGCCTTTGATTACATTTATAGCAGCAGCTTAAATTTCCCCAGTCATTAACATTTAGCTCGCCGTTGAAATGAAGTTATAAAGAACTGGTTTGTATCTCTCTCTCTCTCTCTCTCTCTTATTTTCCCTCTGCAGCGTAATGACCGGCCGTCACAGATGTTGCAAGGCAGCCAAGCACCCTCCCCTTGGCATTCGGCTTTGTTAATAATGCAAGCTTAGAGCGGCGGCACCACAGAGTGTATAACATTCAGTTAATGTTCACTGTGCAGACAGTCTCGATTCACTCTCATATGACTGTCTTTGTGCAAAAAAAAAAAAGCTTGAAATCAATACAGCTATTAATTATACTGAACGATAATCAAGTCTTTTTTATGAAATCTTCCTCTTAAACTAGCTCAAATACATCCAGAGTGGATGTTTTTAAGGACTACCATTTTAAACTTTCATACTTCAGAGCTTTGCAGAAATATGTATTCCAAAATGTAAGAAATAATCTGTAAATGCCTTTAATCTTGCCTGAAACAGCCTTTTTGGAGTGTCTCAGTCAGAGGCCGTTGCGAGGGAAAGGATAGTCTATTATCATCCGCCTCATTAAGTTTTTCACTTTAATTAATGTCAGGATGTGCTCACTGAGGAACTCTTCTGTCTGTTCTTTGAAGCCCATTATATGTCTGAACCGAAGCAGACTGCTGCCTTCAAACAGGCTTTTGGGTAATAGAGCTAACATTATCAACTAAGATTGTAACATGAGGAAGAGTCACTCGTAAAACATGTTTATGGGTATCACGTTACCCCACAAATACTGCTGATCAGTCATGCGGACACCAGAGGAGATTTCATCAACGCGCATCATCAACCAATTGTAGTGGAAGCGTGAAGGAGTGTCGCCAATGTGAGGACGGATCAGGCAGAAGGGGATGGTTGTAGCTGAGATGATATTTAGCTGAAAGCTGTATTGATCCCGCTCTTTTCTCACTGTGGCGCCAAGCAGTGGGAGCTGTGAATATGTCGGGGATGAAACTTACACCCATCAGTGATAGGAAATCGGTTAGTGCCACTCATCCAGCTCTCCACCTATGAACGAGCTTTTGTTTATGAAGCGATTTTAAAACTCCTGTGAGGAGTTTTTAGCTGGTTAAGTAACAAACTGAAATTGATACTGAATGACCTAAAAAACAAGGCAATCAGCAAATTGAGTGATTTTTTAGTAAATCCACACAAACAGTACAATACAAAACAATACTTTATTGTCCCTCAGGGGGAAATTAGCCATCCAAACTTACACAGTTGGTACATGGATATAAGCATCCAGAGCAAACACATAATGCAAGGAGAAGCACATTACAGTAATATAACAGCCTATACGACAGTCAGTGTGGAAGTCTGTTAGGAGCTCTGACAGCTGAGGGGACAAATTCCTTTTGAAGTTTGTCCTTTTCCAGGTCAGGCACCTGTATCTCTGACCAAATGTTCCTCACAGAGGAGCTTTAATGAACTTTTATAACAATGCCTCACCATTATAGCCCATGATCAGTGATGATATCATGCAGCTTTGTAGAACAGTTGTTTTTATTGGAAAAATTAGTTGGGAATAATTATTAGGTTAGATTTCTGTCTCACCTTAAAGGTCACATTTTATGCAAAATACACTTCATCATGGTTTTGTAACACTAATATGTGTCTCTGTAAACCCCCCCCCCAATTTTGAGAGAAGTTCATCCTCTCCATATTTTGCCTGCTCCACTTTTCAAGAAAATGTTTGCTCAAACAGGCCATTTGGAGATTTTTCCCTTCATGACATCACAAAGGGCAGTAACCCCTCCCCCAAGTGGGTGACACTCCCACAGCTAGGTGACTCCGCCTCTCAACAGTTAACAATGGGGCATGGTCAAGCAGCAACTTCCAGTGTTGAGAAATGAAGCAAAAATCGAAGGGTTTGTGGGCATGATAAAATACAGGATCAGAGTGGATTTTTGGCAAGAAACTTCAAAGACATGTTGAACTGGTTGAGAAAGAGGATGATCTGTGACCTTTAAAATTGTTGTTTATCTAGCTTCAGGAAGACTCCAATCAATATTTTTGTCAATGTCAAAAGAAAAATTTAAACCAGAGAATTTGTGCTGAAAAAAACAAACAATTTTCATTCATTTCAAGTTTTGTATTCTTTATTATACAAGTCATTATACAAGTTTCCTTTTTGTTCTTTTCCCTATTTTTCATGTTGTCTATCCATCAGTGACAATATTGTAATTTATGTCCGGGTTCATTTAGTAAAACTAAAGCCTTCATCTAAAAAAACTGCAGTGATGAGGCAACACATTCCTACCAGTTACAATGAATAGAATAATGTCACTACAAAAATAAAAACCACAGTAAAGACCAATGAACCAACTAACCATCATGTTCTCTTTTTGTAATTCTAAGTAATATAATCTAAATCATTTCTACATTTAGTTTTTATAATAAAACCCCTAAAATAATGAGCACCCCGTGTTTAGCAGTAATAATTCTCAGGAAACACATTTTGGCATTAGTTCAGTGTCAAAGCCCATCAACTATATTGACATGTTCACAGCTGCAGAAAATTGAGTAAGGTGTGTGGCGGGAGGGGGGCTGTGCTCGGGCTGACAGGATGGTGGTAATAAGCTTTCTGTAAGGGGGTTGTACCAGTCTGAGGCCTCAGAGAAATGGGATTCTAATCACTTATCAAAAGGTGTTAAATATCAGTTAACCTTTCCAACTAATGATTAAGGTGACTCTTACTATGTTTCATACTTCAGCATTTAGTCAGCGGTAGAGTTAAATGTCGGACTTGAATATTGGATGGCTTTAAAATACTCCATCCCACAGTGTTGCTATCTCAGCGGTGAGTTTTTTCTGCTCAAGGTCAGTGAGTCGGAGCATCGAGGGAAACCCCAGTGCTGTAAAAAATTGAGCCAAAACACAGTGACCCTTATACTAAATACAGAAACGCCCTCCAGATATCAGGGACTTTGAGAGGAACTCATCAGGTTTCTACTCCAGTTAACAAGGTCTAAAGGTCCCTGCTCAAAAGGTAGTACTATCCCAGAGAGGAGGGACTTTCAGGTCTGGACTTGCAGCCCTTAAATATCAGACTTTTTTACTACTAGCAGTTCTCAGACTGGCAGAGGTGCAAGAACTATGTCCGTCCAAAGTGTCTGGAACACTTGGCTTAAGGAACACTTTGGTTCTTTCAAAAGGAGATCCAAGTACTAAACTTCTCCGGTGATTTTTGGTGGAGAAGCAGCTTTTGTCTAAGGGGCGACCTCCAGTGTTGATGAAGCCAATGTGGAAGTCCAAAAAACTGCTGTTTTCTCAGGTGTCCACTTGAGACTGGCTCCTAAAGCCAATGAATCCCCCCATTTGGCATGTAGTTAAAATGCCCATTTTTATATCCGAAATAACCATTACAGCCTGCTTTTGGTCTCTTAAGCTAACTTTTTATCTGTGAAAACTGTACTCTGTAACTCATTGGTTCAATTATTTAAAGGCTAAAAGTTTTTCCTAAAATTGCATAATTAGGGCGTGGTCGAGTCGACTGACAGGTGGGAGCATTTTAGCCATCTTCACCTGTTTGTGGACTGATGGAAAGTTAGGTGCAGATCGCATTTCCAAATATGGCGACCTCGATCATTGGGCTTCATAATGCCTCCTCTGAAACCAGTGAGTGACATCACTGAGTCTACATCCATGTTTTATACAGTCTACATCTGTTGCCATACAACTGAAATGTAATACTATAGACTCTTTAGAGCTTTTTCCACATAAAGCCCAGTTTCAGATTTTAGCTCATGCCATGACAAAAAACAGAAGGCTCCATTGAAACCCCCTGTGCAGCAGATGTCTGCTCACCTGCCAGTGCCGATTACGCAAGTGCTACATCTTAATGCTGCTTTATTGGCCGCTCATGAGACCCTGATACATCCCGCTTAGGTGGTATAACAATTGCCCTTGTTTCACCTTGCCATTTTCCTACTGCACAGTGCGGTGTGTCTTCATATGCTGCCTTGGGCCGTCATTTGTTGCACTTTTGTTTAGTGAATGGCAGTTTGAAAATACTCACACCAACTCAAGCAGGGAGTACGATTTATAAACCACAAGAACCTGAGGCGTTCTTTAAATAAAGTAAGCCAGGGTATTGAAAGTGCTGTGCTAGATCGTTTCTCTCCTGCACTTATGATAAGGTCTTTCTTTTATCCTCGGTGGGTAATTCTCTGAGATTAATTCTCATATTGTTGTATGGCTGGTTCAACCAGGGAGTGAAGTTAAACAGCGCATGGGCCTCTGACTCTGTGAGTTGCAATCATAATTCCCCTCTAAAAGCTTCATGCCACTTAAGTTATTAACATTTAATTTTGCAACATTTGAGTGGATTAACCCATCCGACAGTGTTCTCATTAAGGTCTTCTCATCACATGTTTTTTTCTTTTCTTTTTTTCGAGCGCTTACAGCATCTGTCTGTCAGAGAGATTCATTCTGGGCTTCACCTCTTTTGAAGGCAAATTTCTCCTCTATAAAAGTTTTATTTTTAAAAACCCACTTATGTCTCTTGTTGTCTGGCTAAAGCTTACAAGAAAAGTTCTGTTTTGAGTTTAAATTAGGGCATTTTTAAAGCGCAGAGTAAATCTAGAGCCAACTTTCATTGCCCGGCCAGTAAGAAATTGAGTCTTATAAAATAGTCAACGTGTGCTCGATGTGCTAGACTTTTGATTTTGAAAACTACATTTTGTAACCTTTTCCCCATTTATAGATTCTGAATAAAAATGCAGAATCTGTTAGCTCTGGACTGAGTTTTCGTATCTAAAGTGATCGGATTTTCGTTTGTTAAAACAAGTACCGTCCACCAGCGTTTAAACATCCACAGCAGAACATTCTTTGTGGAGAGCTGTAGTATTTAAAACCTTTATTATATTGTGGATGAAAAAAATTATTTGATCAGTAAGAAGACTTCTCCTCTTATTGTTTCAGGGTGTTCCTGCGGGCCATTAATCAGTATGCAGGCGTGTTGAACAAGAAGTTTCTGGATCAAACAAACTTTGAGCTACAGGTAAGTGCTTAACTTTTAAAAGCCTCTTTCTTTTATTCTTCCCCCCCCTCTCAAAGAGCCTCGCTAGCAGCCCTCCCAGCCTCCCAGAGACAGTGATCTTTTAGTCAAAGCACCATTGAATTGTGTTTTTAAAGTGTTCTAACTGCAGTTTTAGAGAAGATGTGAATGGCATATCTTTTAAAAGTCATCCCTTCCCTGCCGCTTCACAATGTGGCATTATGTTAATGTGCAGCATTGTTGGACTTTCTGTATAGGAAAATAAAAATCACCCAAGGCAGCAGACATGAAAAATGGTGGAGATAGAACATCATTTACAGGGTATTGGACGCCACTTGCATGTGGATGTGCATTTCAGAATATTTTATTTCTGAACTTTAAAAGCCTTCATGGAGTGATTCTTTTTCGAGTGACTTAGTGAACACCAACGTCTTCAAATGGTCACTTGTCTTTGTAACTGCAGCCCAATTCTGTCCCATGTGACTCGTCTATCCTTTTGTGTCTCAGTTGTGGAACAACTACTTCCACCTGGCCGTAGCCTTCCTTACCCAGGAGTCTTTGCAGCTGGAGAACTTCTCAAGCGACAAGCGAGCCAAGATCTTCCACAAGTGAGTAACAACGGCTTTTTTTTTTCTATCTTGAGTTATGACCTCGTAGCACACAGAACACCCCCGAGCTCCCCTCTCTGGCCTGATTAGACTTTATATTATTCATAATACAGAGACTCAAAGGGATACCCAAGCCCCATCTGAATCTAGTACAGGCTGCACTGGTAGCCCACGCATGTGCTGGGATCATACTTTACTTCGATCCTGAGTATAAAACAGAGTTTTGAATCTCCTTTTGAAGTTGAGCCTTTTTCTTAATTTTTTTTTTCTTCCTGTAATCCATCCATATTGCTTTGTATTCCCTCAACAGATACATGCAGACATTTTAATATGACAGAGGTTTTTAGACAGCAGAAATGTTCAAATCCCAAAGTGAAGTTATTTCTTCTGCAAGTCTGCTAAAATCTTCCCCACCTCTCAGCTTTTGCTTTAAAGAGCAGCTTCCTTTCTTCCTCTTCCATGTGTCTGTATCAGCTAAAAGCCATTCATCTGCATTAGTATTTTCCATTCTCTTAGAATGCTGACCAATGTGTAAATGCTCTCTGGGCACATGTGGAGCACATTGGCTCTTATCTTGATTTTAAGGAGCTTTTTTTGTCATTAAGATACGACACGATGCATTTTATTCTCCCCTTTTAGCCATTTGACTTCTCCACACATTTAGCTTCCTCCACAGTCGAATCAACAAATCATTAAGAACAAACAACAACCCACATGTAAACAGAGAGGCACAGAAATGAAAACTACAAATAACCTCAATTCCACGAGAGCATACGTCACACACACCGGGCTCCACAGTCAGACTCCTCCTTGGTCAGTATTGTATCATCAGCATCATGATAAACTCCCACACAAACAGACCAACACAGTAAACAAACGGCTCTCAGCCACCCCAACTCTGCCCGTCTCCACTTGTCAGCCTTCCCAGAAAAAAAAAAAGGTCGCTTTTTGATTCACATACCCAACACCTGCCATTCATGAAGTAAACAGGCTGATCCCTGTCACCCTATTTCCACTCTTGTTTATTTGACATCTCCATATATGTGATTCAAAACGCACCCAGGTAGCTTCCACAGCAAGCGACACAGGCATGTTATTCAGGGTTTTTGTCAGGTTCTCTTTCAGCCCGCCCACTCTCCTTCTCTGTCTCCGTGTCTGTCTCCTTTCCACCTACCTCTCACCTTCTCTCTTTTGCCTCTCCGCTCCCTGCATAGTGTTTCCCTGCGTGCTGGCGCATGAACTGTCAGCGCTGCCTGCAATACCAATTATTGCGCTGTGCTCGGGAGCAGAGAACAGAGGGGGTGAAATCAGAGAAGTGTGGAGCACGGCTCTTTAGAGCACGGCACAAGTTTTCCTCCTGAGTCACACCTGTCTTCATCTGCCGCTTTTTATTTTTTTTAAGGTCTGCTGTCTGTGTCATTCTCATTTCCTTCTTACACTTAGGAGAGATGTTCCAACACCATGGTTCCCTTATAGACACAGATTCAGACATCAAAACTTGTAGTAACCCACACAGAGTAATCCTATATATTTCATTGTTCTTCTGTGCAATAGGATAACTACCCTATAACTAGTTGTCCTGATGGTTTATTGTAACTTAGTGGTTAAGTCGTCCGTCCTACATAGAGAGGCTAAAGCTCTCAAAGCAGGTTTGACTCCTACCCTCCAACATTTACCATATCGTCACAAACTCTCTCATCCCTGTTTCTGACTCCATGCTCCGTCCTGTCCACTCAATAAAGGCTTGAAAAGCCAAAAAGAAATCATCTTTATAAATAAAAAATTAAAAAAACATGAAAACAAAACCTAACTCTAGTTCATGTTTGCTGCTATGGAACAGTTTCTAGAAGCACCCTGTTGTAAATAACTGTGCATTTTTTGCTTCTGCTTTGGAGAAAAAGAGAAAAAGATGTTATTTTGGTGGCCAAATAAATGTTGATATTTGCTATAATGCATTGACTAGCGTGCCCGCTGTATTGGAAACTATCAGCCTGTGGCATCAATATCACAACTCTTAACACCTCAACAAACTGCCTGACTTGTTTTTTGCTGACATGTTTTTAAAAGCCCGTATAAGAGGATGAATGCAAATATGTGTGCTGCCGTGTTTCAAGCCTTGAGAAACAACTTTTGATTTAGATTTACAAAAATGCCAAAATAAGTTTGAGACACATATCGTCCCTGGACTGTTCACTGTAAAGTCTCTCCCTATAATAACCTGAGAGATACAGACACATATACACATGGAGAGCTCAATAAAAGAGCATGCTGCATGTCATTGTCCTGATCTGTGCATATGATTGACATGGACAGGGGATTGTCATATTGTCAGACTTTGTGAATATCTCACACTTCCTTTGCTTCATGCTTAGATCACTTCCCATGTGATCTTACGGGCTGCGGCTTGTCAATCACTAGTTTGTCTTTTTTTTTGTTGTTGTCTTTCTTTCACCCTCTCTCTATTTTCTTTGTGTCACCACCACGTACCTCCACAACCCTTTCCTCCTTTTCTCCTCAGAAGTCATGATCTTAGTTCCCCCCGACCCAGTTGCATTACTCAGCACAAGCTCCTATAAGAGCCGCAGAGTCACACTCTTCTGATTCCTCTGTAGAGACGGTATTCTCAGTTAACCTCTCCAGGATCTCTCAGCCCCTGCAGCTGACAGGTACGCAGTGTTAGGTCCTGACAGCTGACAGTCATAGCTGCCTGTTTGACTGACTGCAGGAGTGTGACAGAACACCACCCTGCATCTTTGTCAGCCTCCTGAACGGTTGCTGCATGCACAAATGAGTAACAAATGTGTGTCATTTAATCGGCCATATGCATGCAAAAAGGAAGGAACATGTGCAAACAACTTAATAGATGCATGTTGTGCAGACAACTCTGGATCATAGGAATCAAAAAGCTATAATCAAAATGCATTACCTTTCCCTTTTTCTCCATGCAGCTTTACAGTAATCTACAGAGGCAGGCGTCGTTTTCCATTTCTATAATCTTGCCAATTTTCCGCCTAAAGATCAATTCCCAGGCTTTGACAGCAAAATATGGTTAATTGTTTTGACCAGACCGGGCTGTAAAGAGGTGACGCAGCGTCTTTGTTGAGGATTCTTTTAATGCTGATCTCCAATGTGATCAAATAAAGGATTGTGTCTTCGGACTATATTGGCAAAAACAATCAATGTGGCTTCAATACGGCCGAGGCTCCGGTGTGCTCTGAAATGTCACGAAGGGCTGAATGAGGATCTGAATGGACTACAGTTCAACGTTACATCCCAAAGTCTCGTCTTTTATTTTCTCAACAGTGTCATGCCAACATTGTATTTGAAAGATGTGACGACGGTGCTTCATCAGTCACTCACTGAGATGTCCAGTCACATGTAATCCACCAGCAAACTTTAAATGCCCCTTGAAGGAGTGTAGAAAAATTAAATTTAGACATAAACCAACCAATACTCTAGCTTCTTCCTTTCCTTAGTTTTGGTTTTGGATGTTTTTCACCTCAAATTGAGTTTCTTATTGCTGCAGCATTGCACCAAGGGGTACAAATATAGTTTTGGAGATTCAGACACCAGTATCAGAAAATTCCTTCGATACTGCCTATGTTTCATTTATTGAAATCCTCGAGAAACACATTGAGAGCAGTTCAGTGCAGTTATTCCCCGTGGTGATCGAGCAGTGAAAACTCATCCGACTGCTTCTCCGTGCGCAGCGGTGCAGCTAAAGCGTGCTCCAGCAGACCAATGGAAAATGCGCTGAGACGGTCAGAAGTATCTCTCTGAGGATTGCTGTCTTTATTCTGTCCTTTAAAATTCTTGATCTTAAAACAATTTCAGGCTTGAACTTACTCTCTTTTCTAAATCAAACGTCCAATCGCTTTCAAAGACTTAAATCTATTACTTCTGTCTCGTGTGATCGCTTTCACGAGGCCCATCTCGCTTTCTGCCTCCATGCCCACACGTTCCACTCCTCTTAGTCCCTCCATCATTCACTGACTGTCTCTCCGTCCCTGAGCTTTCCACTTCACACTGTTTGTCCTCTCTGTGACCTGGTTCTGTGTGGCGGGGCTCCAAGCTGCTCTGAAGATTGGCTCATGACCCAGTCGTGGCAGGACTGATCAGCTTATATGCCTTCTTTCATGGGAAAAAAAAAAAAATGTCAGGGGCAAGAGTGATCCTTCCAGCTTCTTCTGCAAATCTTTGTTTTACATGAGGGCCCCTTGACACACACAGACAACCTCAAAGAACCAGTGCACACAAAAAGTGTCTGATCAAACACTTGGCTTCATGTTGTCTGATCTCTGCCCACTGTGGGTTCTAAAACAAACACCGAGCAGAGGGAAGACCAGAGCTGACTGCAGGACTCTTGTAAACTTGCACTTGTGGAAATAATTCATAATTGGAAAAGCATACGAATAAATGACTTCCCATTGCCAGAGCGATGTGCAAGCTCATTATCAGAGGTGGGCCCAGTTAACCACAAATGTTATTCTGTTAACCATTCATCCAGTGATAAAGACGTTAACTTTGGTTCCAGTTAATTCTCTTAATTATGAACTGAATTTAAAATGTTAACATTATCGCAAAACAAGAAACATCAGCTTTTTCAAATGTCATAAAAAAAGTGGATTTTTTTTGGCTTTTTGTGCCATTGTTGTAGAGATAGGACAGTGGATGGAGTCTGAAAGTAGGGACATACAGAGTAGGGGAATGACATGCTGGAAAGGAGCCACAGGTCGGATTTGAACACTGGGTCACCCCGCTTTGAGGACTACAGCCTCTGTACATGGGGCGCACACCCTAACCACTCGGCCACCAGCGCCCCTATAGATTCAAGTTCTTAAGAGGCCATGATGACTAAGAAAACTCCAAATTTCACACGTGTCTGTAGTAAACAACTACAAATAGTTGAAACTTTTTTTGATGGATCACCTCCCCTGACGGCCCAATCATGGGCTGTAAGTGTGTTTTCTCATTGTCACAGAAGTTTTGTATGAATGGGATTAGTTACTTCTGATGGAATGTGTAGGTGTGACCTGCGGTGTTGAAGCGCTTTGAGTAGTTAAAAGACTAGAAAAGCGCTTTACTGTTCAAGCTCAGGTCCATTTACCATTTATCATTGACTGAATTTGGTTCTTACATTTCTTGCACATTTGAGACATTACTCAGCTACACATATAAACCAATTATTTTCTTTGCATTCTTGATTGAATCCTCATCAAACTGTCATCTGTATCGCATTGCATTTATAGACCTGACGCGAGAATCTTTATTAAGTTCTGTGTATTTTTCATCCTGCATGCAATAAGTCGACTACAGCTGGCATAACGTTTCATCCTGTTTGTGTTTCAGGTACCAGGACATGAGAAGACAAATTGGCTTTGAAATCAGGGATATGTGGTACAATCTAGGTAATTAAGACAAATCCTCGTGTCAGTATTGTTCAGTAACCATCTTTATAATTGTTGAATTAAATCAAAATCTGTCATGCAAACCCTGCAGCGGGGAGCCCTGCAGCAATTGACATTGGTTAACGTGTTGTTTCCACAATTTATGTTGACTATTATCCGTCATCTGAGAACCCTCTCACTCCTCGCACGTCAACCCAGCGAAAACAACAGCAGCTAAATATAGACAATCATGTGTTAATTAGCTTTTTGTTGTGTGAAGAGAGAGAATCAGCAGTCCCGTCTCCCTGGAATGAGATTGTTGCGCGGCGATCGGAGTCTCGGATTTTGGCACCTGTGCCTCCCGAAAAGTCTCCTCACTGTAACCCGAACCATCTGATCTGTTAATTAGAGCTTTCCACCAGATTAGATTGACTCATTCACTGGGTTTTTAATGAGCCCCGTGCTATTTTTCACACGAGGTGGTAGCTTGAGGTTATTCTACCCATGATTGTCACAGAAAACTCAGGAAGGAGGAGGCTTGAGGGGCTTCTTTTAAAAGATGGATGGATAGATTGTTGTGTTACATCAGCGGCTGATCAGAGCAAATAAAGCAACAGCAGAATAAGTGACCCTAACAAAAAGAAAGAAATGTATAAATCCAGGATTTTAGCTTAACATACCGCTAAGTCTCAAATACAGTAAATCTAAGATGTGAAGCTAAGACCAACGTCTTTAAAAGCTTGTGCATGTTATGAAAAACTCACTTTGACAGTGTTTTGAACATCTATTTGGGTAACCTGAGTGTATACAGACCCACAACATGTGAAATAAACCCATCCAGTCCTTTGTTTGTGGTAAGAGCAAGGGCTATAATATGTCCTCTTTAAATCAATTCAAACTAAAGTGTAGAACTTAGTGTTGTAGTCAAGACCACACGAATCAAGACCAAGACATACCTGAGACCAGAGTGCTCCGAGACCAAGACCAGAGCAAGACATTGAGGGATTGAGGTCGAGTCAAGACCAAGACCAAGACCAAGGCAGGGCGAGACAGAGACAAGACCAAGACCAGAAATATCAATGACAAATCATCATCTCATGTGCAGCTGGCGTGTCACTCACTTTGACCTTAACACCGGGAAGGTTGCGGCCGTAACTGGGGGATAAACATCCAACAAATTAATTGAATTCTTATTTGTTCTTTTAGAAAGGGGCGTCTTCTTCTTCTTATCACAGTGATGACGTGGAAAAATAGCCTATCAGTGGTGGGCTTGATTTCTAATCTGGAGTCCGCCCAGTCTGAGACCGAGACCGAGACCGAGACAAGACCGAGCAAAAATGCTTTTGATTCCGAATGATGTGACATTCAAAAAGCGGTCCAAAGACCGATTCCAACAATTTTCCAACACTAGTATAAGTGAGATATGAAAATACTTGTCCATGAGGTCGAGGTGTAAATGTGCACTCCAATGATTGTGCTCTTAAAGGGGCACTTTTATGAGTATTTTTGTGATTTAGAAGGTTAAAAATGGTTTATCCAAATAGAAGTAAAGCACCAAGTTGTATCTAATGCTCTGCCTTCATATCTTAATATCTTTTTTTTTTCTGTTTTAAAGGGCCTCACAAGATCAAATTCATCCCAGAGATGGTGGGTCCGATCCTGGAGATGACGCTGGTCCCCGAGATCGAGCTGCGAAAAGCCACCATCCCCATTTTCTTCGACATGATGCAGTGCGAGTTCCACTTCACATGCAGCTTCCAGCGGGTGTGTTTCGCTGCGCAACACGACATTACAGAGTCATTTTTCAGAGAGTAGTTGGTGCTAGTGTGGGAAATCAAACAAAGGGTCAAACGGTGGCAAAAAAAAAAAGTTCAACGACCTAAAGCTCACTTGTAATTCTTCAAATCTTGTTTTACTGTGCTGCGATTATAAACAGCCGTGGAATGTAATGTATTGCCCCTTTAAAGTGCAAGCTTTTCTACATTAGGAAATCCATTTGGCTACGGCTTCTCTGCCTTAAGATGTTACAGGCGGATTTCAGCTTTGTGATGTTTATGTAAGCAATGCTTTTTGAACTTTGAAGCGGCATAAGGGCTTCAAAATGTCTCTGTTTGCCCTTGTAGTCCTGTGAAGACAGTTGTAGTTTAAGTAAACCCCCCCCCCCCTCAGAGGGCTTCTTAACTTCTAGTTTACTGAAGATGAATGGCTCTTTCTTGTTCTGAAATGTGATCAGTTTCACTTTGACCAGAGCCTTTTTAGAGCTGTAAGCCTTTAAAATTCCTTTTACTGGGCCTCTGTCTGTCTCCATGTGCGTTTTAAATCCTCGGTTTAACAGAGAGAAGCCTTCCTATCTTTCCTCACTTTGCCGCACTCTCCTCTTCTATTTTTGTAGCCCGGCGAGTGCAGGAGAAAATGTGAAGAAGTCAGTGAGAATTGGTTTGTTTCAGCACGATAAAGCCCGTTTTCTTTTATTCAGCGGCTACATACAAAAATGAGAGAAATAAGCCCAATGCATCACTGTCAGATGCTCCAGCTACAAGAGAGCAAAAGTAAAGAGGATGTGTCTCATGCTGCTGCTTGTTCTGTGTGCTAACCAAATGTATCCAGATAGAGAAAATCTTTAATAATAAACAGAAAACACCAGCTGAGCTCCCGGAGAGAGAGACGATATATGTCAATGTGCAGATCCTGTCAGCCGGGGCCGTGATGCACACACAGAGAGAGAGAGAGAGAGAGAGAGAGGGAGACACGGAGATGGTGTTAATGAATTGAAAAATTAGCTGCGCTGATTATTTACGCCTGCTCCTTCTAATTGCAGTTTGAGAACGAGATCATCACCAAGCTGGATCACGAGGTGGAGGGGGGCCGCGGAGACGAGCAGTACAAAGTTCTCTTTCAGAAAATGTAAGTGTTGATTAATGGGCAGGATTTACGCCCCAGCGCAAGTTAGATAATGCTAATTGCCACATAGCGCTCTTCAAAAATAATCACAGAGTGCTGATGATCACAGCTTGCCACTGTGATATTTGATTTCGGCGCAGTCAGATGCTAACTCTGCTTCAATGTGAAATCCTCAGAAGTGAGAGATTGACATTTTAAACTGAAAAAGAACCTCTTGTGTAAACTTTTCGCTTCTCCTCCTCCAAATCCACAACCACGTGTGCTTCAAATACACACACACACACACCAGTTTGCTGGAGCACTGCAGGAAGCACAAGTACTTGGCAAAGACGGGTGAGAACTTTGTCACTCTGGTGGTCCGTCTCCTGGAGCGGCTGCTGGACTACAGGACCATCATGCACGACGAGAACAAGGAAAACCGCATGAGCTGCACCGTCAACGTGCTCGTAAGACTCTTTTTTTTTCCTTTTTTAGTTCCTTCAAACACTCAAACAAAGTTCATAGACACATTGTCAGACACAGGTAATGCCCTGGGTGACCTATACTTTTTTTTTGACGCAGGCAACCCACAGAAAAAGAAACAAAAACACCCACCTCCACATGTCACTGTGCATTTAGATATGATCACAGAGCGTCACCTGAAACGCCTCGCCGCTGTGATGTGACATTTCATCTGGGAGCACAGAAATGTCAATTTAGTCTTACATAACTGCTGGCATTGAACTGCAGGCCCGTGGCCTCTTTTCTGCATTTGTCTGAGTCATGTTTTGTCCGAGCTCTGCCAGGTTTTTTTGTAAAATGTAACTTTTCAGTTTCAGTCAAGAGAGCAGTTTGTCTCCGTACCTCTGATGTCAGCGCCAACTGCTCCTTTCTTTTTCCTTTAATTCCTCTAGCTGCAAGACAGGACTTTGTTTTTCTTTTTTTATCCCTATTTTAGAAAATGAATCTGTGACAGTGCCAACTTTTTATTATTTCCATCCCTGTTAACCAGGGGTAGGAACTACTTTTTCTGCAGTGCGTGTGTACATTTCACATCAGAATCAGAAAATAACAAGGTATGTGTCCACCATTGACTTTATATAAATATGGATGATGCGTCTCCGGCTCCTCTAGTTGTACAAAAGTGAAGTCAACATACCCTCTGTGGTGGGCGCTGACATCTTCCGCATTTGGAGTCTGTGCAGTAGCGATCCGTTTGTGGAGCTGCAGTATTGAAGTCCTGCCCCTTCCTCGAGCTAAAACACACATTTCATGTACAGTAATGTGTGTAAAAGGACAAAGATACCTCAGGTCGCACAGTCACAGCCACCTGGACATACAGCTGCTTGATAATAACTAAACATGATGACAGAAACCACATTTGAGAAAAATGCTGACGTGTACTTTGATTTTCAAGGTTCAAGGTTATTGTGTGACCCATGTGCTATCTGTAAACAGGGAGGAGGCGGGACTTAGGACCCTATTGAGCCAGTCAGTTAGTAGAGCGCCAAATGTTTTGCAACTTTTTGGGTCCTATCATGACATCCATCTATTAAACAATCTAAGGTGTATACATAGAAGGAAGAGACGTACAATGTAAACAAGGATAGAAAAATAAAATCAACTGTGAGGGAAAAAGGAACAAACATCCCTATTTTAAAATGAGTAGAAGCATAATACTCTTGACCTTTTAAAACAGTACAAAGACATACAAGGATAAGGACAATGTTCTCATTACTGCCCGTCTCTTTTCGTTCTTTAGAACTTCTACAAGGAGATCGACAGAGAGGAGATGTACATCAGGTAAGATGAAATGACATCCTGCCTTTTTGGGCAGGTTGACTCGTATCACTTGGTACATTTTATTTGACTTGGTGCTTTCACATTCACTTGAGCTATATTTTGACTTTCTGAAGATCTTATTTTGTACCTCCTGTCTCTCTTTTACCAAACTGTGTGTCCCCAGAGGCCCAGAAGAAATTATTAGATTTTGTTAAAATATATTTCCAGTTGCACAACCTTCTCCATCTGTCTGTCAAGCTTTATTTGAGCAAAAAAAAAAAAAGAGGCTGTCAAGATGCATTGGCCTGGGGAAGTTAACTCTCTTATCATTGTTAGAGTGCGCAAGGCCCTGACATAACCCATAAATCATCGCTACTTCCTGCCAGGTACCTGTACAAGCTGTGTGACCTCCACAAAGAGTGCGACAACTACACCGAGGCCGCATACACTCTGCTGCTTCACGCCAAGCTGCTCAAGGTAAACAGACACGGCACCAACAGCAAATAATTGAACAAGAACACTCTCTAAAGTACTTCAAACAACCAAAATACACAGTTAAGCTGTCGTCGGGCAGATGGCATTTAACCTCGGGCATTAAAGGTGCGCAATCTGTGAATCTGAATATGTTTAGCGAGATAGGGCGGCATCCCTTTAATCCCACCATGGCACAAAAGGGCTGCTGAGAGGGCAGACTTGCTGAGCAGCATCCTGTTCGGCTTGCGTAGTCGATGAAAATCAGGGCTAGTATCTGATCTTTCCTGGGAAAAAAAAAAAAAAAAAAAAAAAAAAAGCTGAGATGTAGTTTAAAATAGAGGAAAAAGTAGCAGCAGCCACCAGGGTGTTCCACCAGATAAAAGTGTGTGAGTCGGAAAGAAAGAATCCTCTGTTGTTCATTTCATTACACATTAGGGCAGTGGTTCTCTTTTCTGTCAAAAAAAGATGTGCTTGTAGGATGGAAAAATCCCCCGCCCCACCCCACCACACACACACACACACTTGAACAAAATGGTGACTATAAGGGTCATGTTTAACTTTATTGAATTACCATCAAAACTGTCCATCACGCCTGTTGTACACAGCCCAGATAAGGCAAATAGCCAACCATAGTTTGTGGTTTTGGAATGGCACCTAGGGTGGCCAATCAAGGGGGGGGGGGCAGACCAGGCCCCCCAGAAACCTCCCTGGTCACGCCCCTGCCTGGGTCATCTTTGCCCCACCCCCTGTTTTTTTATTATTATTTTATGCCACATCACTTACACACAAAGCGTCTGTGATTTAAGGTAGAAAGAAGGGGGCGGCTGTGGCTCAGTTGGTAGAGTCGGTCATCTCTCAACCGGAAGTTTGGGGGTTCGATCCCCAGCTCTTGCAGCCACATGTCCGATGTGTCCTTGGGCAAGACACCTAACCCCAAGATGCTCCCAAAATGCTCCAGCTGCTTCGTCGGCGTCTCAATGTGTATGAATGGTGTTAGTTACTGCTGATGGTCACTTTACATAGCAGCCTATCCTATCAGTGTGTGAATGGATTGAATGGTCTGGTAGGTAGGTCTGACCTCAAAGCGATAAACCAGCTCAAGTCCATTTACCAAGTCCAAAGAGGTGCTTTTGTTGAAAACTTTTAGAGCAATTAAATCTTTAATTTGATGCATCAATATTTATAAGCATTGACGCTTTTTAACAACACCTTTTTTTAATAAATGTACTCCTGCTCTAGGCCTGGAGAGTGTTTATGTTCACATCTACACAAAGAGCCGCTGTGTCTATTCCCAGATTGGCTTCGATGTAACCTGAATTCTGAGTCGCCCCTCTTTACCTTCTATCCAAAATAGTTGCATCCAAAATCGCATCTACATTTGCATAAACATCGAGCTGTTTCCTCCTTTGTACAGGTCCCGACAGGGGAGAGCAGGCTGTGACTAAATCACATTTTCCCTGCTGAACAGTCACGGCAGCATTTGCAAGAGTTGTTTTTGTTATTATTATTTTAATACAGCTCATCTCCCGGCAGCTGCGGCATTCCTGATCACAGCCGAGGTATCAGAGAGGGATTGTATCATGGAGATTGGTTCATTTTGTTCCACCACAGTCTGGAAGAACTCTTTTCTTCTCCAATAATCTCTCCTATGTAATCTGTCAATTCACTGTCCTCCTTTTGTACCCGCACAGAGGATCATGAAAACCAGCTCGAGCAAGGATAAATGATGGATGCATAATTCTGCATCCAGCAGCAGTTACAGAGCGAAACTGGCTCCTGGAGCGATAATTACTCCTACAGCAGAGTGTCGGCAGCGGTGTAATAATGCCTGATGAATTTACAGCACTTTGTATGTTGTCAGAGATGCATCAGCACTTTAGTCCTGTCGATGCCGCCTCGCCAGTCATCCATGAATATAAACGCAGCTCCTTCTTAGCATGTAAATGCTGCAGTCCAGCTGTAAAGAAATCAATATCCTGAGCCAGAGCCTGCCAGCATCCCTCTTCATGCCCCACAGCAACAATGTGCTGAGCAATTACCTTCTCACCCATCTCCAGCACAGGGTATTCAAATTCCATGGGTTTTTTTTTTTAGCTATTCAAATGTGGCCTTCAAATCAAGCTTGGTCAGATTTTCACAGAGATCTGAACTCTTCAAGTTGCTCACAACACTAAAGAAATCCCAATTAAAACCCAGCGCTAATGAATCAGTCCTGGCCTGGCACAGAGGATTATACTTCCTCAACACAGAGGCCAATCAGATTGTCCGTCTCCCTGCTAGCCAAGCTACTGTAGCCTGTCAGAAAGCTCATTATTCTCTATGCAGGCTGAAGAACGGTGTGATGGAGTACCCGGTCTGCAACAAAAGGACACCTCTGCTGTCTTTATGTTTGTTGTTGTGCATCATTCTTGCTTGTCTGGCATTGCATACAAGTAAATAAGTAGATTTTGTAATGAAAATGATTACCTAACTGCATGCCTCGATTGTCGGTCTGTTAACATTTCTTTTACAAAATGACGGATAATAGGAAGTAGAAACGTCTTCTTTACAGCGCCTTGCATATTATAAAAGCAGCTTAAAGGTCCTATGAAGAGATTTTAGCTGGTTATGAAACAGACTGAAATTAATATTGATGTCTCTCTTTGAGCTATGAAAGCAAACGTGACCATCAGCATGAAGTTTGAACATTTCTATACCACAAGGTGATTGACAGCAGCCTGCCAGGAACAGCCTCTCTTTTTTACATTTCCATTGCAAAGACTACACTTCGGATGGAATATTAAGGTGCTTATCTGTAGGAAGGAAAATGCAAAAGTAGAGCAGGAAGGGGCAACAATGGCCTGGTGGTTGGTTGGCGCCCCATGTACAGATACAGGGGATCCAGTCCTCAGGGAGTTGACCCGGGTTCAGGTCCGACCTGAGGCTCCTTTCCCATGTGGCGTTCCCCTCTCTCTCTCTTCCTGATTTAATTTACCATCCACTCCCCTGTACACTAAAGGCATTAAAGCCCCCCCCCCTCCCGACACATATAAAAAGGAAAGTTATAGTTAAGATAATTATAAAATGCCAATTCCAAGAAGCCAAGACAATTCCAACCCATTTGTTAAAAAAAAAACAAAGATTAAAGCTAAATAGTAAACTACAAAATGCATTAAATAAGTGCAACAAAAAAGCAATAGAGTACATACGACATGAAGTGCATAGAATCAAGTGAAAAGCTTCATTTAAATGAGTGCACTATTATAACAGTTCTATACAGCCTGTGTCAGGAAGGAAAAGCTAGCTTTAAAAAAAAAATAGTAGAATGGCCCAAATGAACCACGGAAAGCTTCATGTTGTATTCCACTGACTCTGTATCGATATATATTTTATTGCCGCTGTTTCTAGTTTCCCTCCTGCCCTGCCAGAATGTAGGCAGCCTTAAAAACAATTACACATCAATCTCAGCCATTTGCATTGGCTATAACTCAGTGATTGATTTCCTGTCGCCTGTTGCCCTTTTTTGCCCCGTGTCGTATCGCACCTCGTTGACCCCCGACGCCGACTCGTCCTCTGCAGTGGTCAGACGAGCAGTGTGCGGCGCATCTGAACCAGCGAGACGGCTACCAGGCCACCACCCAAGGACAGCTTAAGGACCAGCTCTATCAGCAGATTATCAATTACTTCGACAAGGGCAAGGTAAGAAACGCACACATTTTTTTGGCGCCTACATACACACAGAAGAGTGGCCATAATCATGATAAATCCTGGACGCTGCGGTTGCTATTTTTAGATGCTGCCACCTCTGTTAAACACCTTTTTCTGGCATTGGAAAGGTAGGTATTGCAGTAGAGCCGCTATTGGCAAAGTTTTATATTTCTTTTCTGCAGAACGGGGATTCTAAATAATCCTCTTCTTTTAGCAGATTCTCCAATGGACGGAGGAAAGTATCAGAACACACAAGCTTTGCTGCAGCTCTTTTGTGTTGTCCTCTACCTTTCATAAAACCTTTTTTTCCCCCTGCTTTTCTCTCCCACTGTTCGTCTTTCTCCATTTCCCTCAAACCACTTCAGCCACATTCTTGAATTCCGTCTCTTTTGAGACGTAAAAAATAAAGCCTCCTGAGATAGAGGAAATGTTCCAGTTATGAAAGACCTTGTTACAGTGGTATCCTTCTTCATTTTTTCCTACTTTTTTGAGGGGAGAAAAGTGTTTTCTTTTTCTGTTTTTCAACCTGTGAGTAAAGCCTGGAAGGGTTCTGCAGATCAGCAGCCAGAGTGTCTCAGAGATTAAGTCCGGAGGTTTCTCATATGTCATCAGTGTTGGTTTGCAGCCACCAGTCTTTCCTCTCCAGCCAATGTCACTCAGAAAGGAAGGGCCAAGGAGACAACAGATATGAAAGCGCCTTGGCTAAAGATGAGCACACAAACACTGTCAAGTGATCAGGAAGTGTTACAATAGCTGTGAGGGTACATAAGCACCAGAGGATGGTTTTTCTGCGAGTCATCCAGATGGTGTTGCCACCACCGCTCTGTCTGATCTGAGGAGCAGTCTGGACTCGGTCCACATCCAGTCTGGCCCAGATTAGTTCAGCCCAGTTTGTTAAGAAGTCACTTAGATGCCTTTCAACACGTTTGAGTGGCTCCCGTCTATCTGTGACACCACTCCACTAGTGGATGAGTCTCCAGGGAACATGGATCACTAGAATAGATGTTCTGTTTCTCAATAGGGATGGGATTTATTGTGTAGATCCAAGAAAGTACAAAATAGTATTGATATAATAGTAAGATAATAAGAAAATTTCCCTGTCTTATTTTCAAAGGAGCTGACATTGATTGCTGTTGCCTGGGAGAGATCATTTGTTCTGTTCAGCTGGCTGAAAAGCAATCGCAGCCTGAATCCTGATAATTAGTTCATTTACTAACCGTCTCTGTTTATGTGCCCGATAGATGTGGGAGGAGGCCATCATTTTGGGAAAAGAGCTGGCCGAGCAGTACGAAAATGAGATGTTTGACTTTGAGCAGCTTAGTGCATCCTTGGTAAGTGACATTCTTTTTTCTTTAACTTTAATGTGAGTAAACAAAGTCTTAAGTTCTTATTTTCTCCTTTGAGAAAATAGACTATTACTACCTCAAAGCCATGAATTAGGATGAATGATTTTAGCTTTTAAGATAGACAAAAGAAGACTATGATGTGTTTAATTTAGGCTTTCCTTTTTTTTTTTTTTTTTTTTTTTTTATGGAACCAGGGTTCATCATTTCGAGGGTACAATTTTCAGGTCTAGAGCCGATGCTAATGCCAGGACATAATCCCATTACACAATTCGTGTTTCCTTGGTGATATTTCCTTGATTCAAGAAAATATTAAGCATACGGGGCAGTTTAATTATTAATGGACGCAGGCTTTTATTGATTGTCACACTAAGTGGGAATTTCATTTTTGATTAGTTAATTAATGAATCATTCCACCTCAATTTGAGTTTAAAATCCCTTTTTTCAAGAGTGTTTGGGCCTAGAAAGGTAGCAATGAAATATGACAGAACATATGTCACACAAACAGAATTTAGCAAACACAGATTTGTACAAATGTGCTAAAAAATAACTCGCCAATATCAAAGTGTACATTTTTCCCATGACACTGACCTAATGTATCTCCCTACAGAGGAAGCAGGCCCAGTTCTACGAGAACATAGTGAAGGTCATCCGGCCCAAACCTGACTACTTTGCTGTGGGCTATTACGGCCTGGGCTTCCCCTCCTTCCTACGGGTGAGTACTCGCATCCTCATCTTACATCCCCCACAATCTCTCAGCACCGAGTGGGTGAGCTACTTGTCAGAAACAGATGATCAATAGGTGTGCCAGTGCTCTCTTCATTCTCAGCCTCGGCCGTTCGATACGTTTGTGTTTCACACGTCTCGCTCCCACGGGTTTTGGTTGTTTTGGTGGGACTCGCTTGTTCAACATCCCACCTGGTCTGGCTTCCACTTACTCACTCACTCACTCAAAGCAAGCGAAATGTGTAACACTGCAACAGCTCCATGTGTGGGCTTTAGAGTAGATCCAGAACAATGTGCTGGACAGATGCCCTTCAGTTAGGGAAGTAAGTGTCTTGTACAAAGTTGAGAGCAGTGGATAAAAACTATCTCTCTCCTGGCCTCCACCTTTCTCCTTCATGTGTTTAAAAATATGTCTGAGGTTAGCTCATATTTTCTTGCTTAATTATATCCACCAATTCTTAAAAATCCAAATAAGTTCACTATTAAAGGCTATTCCAATAGAAACCATGAAAACAAATGACCACAAAAACAAGTTAATATTGTCTGAACAAAAGGCTGCTCACGCTGCAAACGCTCCCTGTAGATCATATCATCTAAACTTCAGCCAAACACCCCTTCCTATGAGCAATGTCTACACTAGAGCAGCCAGACCGATATCTCAGTTAGCTGATAATATAGGCCGATATCACTGCTGTATATCAGTATGAGCAAATATGAAAAACTTAGTTTTAGAACATTATCTGCAGGAAACAATGCCGTAGTTCATTCAGAAATAGTGGCATCATGTCATTTGTTTGGCAGAATGTGTAGCTTACTAAATGTACAGCACTATCTGCAGCATGTAGCAGAATATCACAGCCGAGTAAACCTTGATCTGCACTGAAAAGAGTTGACAATTTATTTATTGTTGAAATGTTTATTTGCGTAAAGACAAGTATGACGCAAGTCACTCGATGTCACTCCTTACAAAATAAATCTCTCTTATCGGCCTCCATATCTGTCGTATTGGTACCTTAAATCCGTATTGGTATCAGTCTCAAAAATCCCACTGGAGTAACATGGTCGCATTGTTAATAGCTTTTGGTGGCTGAATAGTGGGTTAAACACTAAAACATTCAGGCTTACTCTTAATCTTTAACTCTGTATATTCTTGCAATTGAAAGTGCCGCACAGTGAAGAGTTTCCCCCAATTTCTGGAATGATCGCCGTAAATTGGCCGTTGATTGGTATGAAAATGAACACTTGATGCAACTGAATCTATTTATTAGCACCCATAGTAAGTCCACTTGGCTGCTGATCCTGAACTGATCTGTGTTTCCCCTCTAAATGTCCTAGCTGGTCTAGTGCCAATCTGATCACAGCTTATCACAAATTGAATATGTGTTTAACAGCCGTTTGATATCTCCTCATGGCCTTATTCAGTCAGAGGTGCTTCTTTTGCTCTCCGTCTGTGAAGGGTGCCCTGTTCTGTCCACATTATCAGCTTTTATTTCAAAAGAATATTAAACTGATAGAGGAAGTGCTGTGTAGCATTTATATTAGTCCAGAGATCTTTATCCAAGTCTGATTTATCAAAGGGAAATGGCAGTGCTGATGAATCCATTTGTATGCTTTTAATATATTCCCTGTTGCAGCTGCCTTTAAGGTTGTAATCTGTCAGCTGCTGAAGGTGTTGTTTTCTGGTCTAAAAGGGATTTACGCATTTTTTTTATCTCGCAAGCAACGCACTAAACACCCTAAAGTCTCAAGGGAATGAGAGGATGTGAACGAGTGCACCTCCAAGAACACTGATCCCTGATTCATACCCTTTTCATTCGATTATGAAGAACAGCCATATCAAAGGGGTCTTTTGCTTCTCTCCGATCTCCACGTGCCCCGCCTAACCTCTTTCATCTGTCGGGGCAGAAACTCCATTACAGACAGGGCAGGCTGCACTGGCCTAATCTAACTGGCTTTTTAAACAGCCTTTGTGGACAGATTTGAGCTCGCTCTCACTCACTTTTTGTTCTTTTTTCTTTTTTTTATGGAAGCTGTTTGACCTTACCTGAATTATCCTGGTTGGGGGTTCAGCAGGTTGCCCTTTCCAATAGGAATCTGAAATGAACAGTTTTATTGTCTGTTTCAAATAAGAGCAACCCTTAAGCTACATTGGACATTGGAAATTATAGCCTCTGTTGTACCATATTTTTATCACTGTTTTCCCCACTTATTTTTCAAGTGGTAACTGGTTTTGAAAAATGAAGCAAAGGGCAAAAAACTGCTCTCCTCGAGTGTCCACTTGAGGCTGACTGAAAATGCCAAAAAAATCCCAGTTAGAGCCTGATATTGAAATTCCTGTTTTATAACAGAAATACACGTTTGAAGCCCGGTCCAAAAATACAGTTTTTTATCTTTTTAGCTAATTTCTTGCACTGGGGATGATTTTTTTATATCACTCATCTGTTATGATTAAATAAACGCTGAGAGTTAAACATAATCAGGCATGATAGGGGGGCGGGCTGATTGACTGACTGACTGACATCAAGGTTCGCTGAAGCTGTTTGCCAGGAAGCTAAATCCTGTTACTGACCTCAACCTGTCACTTTTGTTCTTGTTGTTTAGATCAACTGGAATATGCTAGCTAGATGACGAGCTAGATTGGCGTGTTTTTGTAGCCAAGATATTCACAGGGCCCACCTTAACTTCACCTCTTTTTGTCTACCTCTTCACAAGTTGGGATTTAGATGGAGTCCGAATTTTCAATATGGGGACCGCCATCATCAGGCTTCATAATTACTTTTTGCAAACCAAATGGTTGACGTCACCGTGACTACGTCCATATTTTATACAGTCTATATAAGATAAGATATATCATATCTTACATAGACTGTATAAAATATGGATGTCACCGAGCTACGTCCATATTTTATACAGTCTAAATATATGATCATTAATGTTAGAGCTTCTACTTTGTATGCCCCACATTGATGTATTCCACAATTATGATGAAAGATTCTTGAATATTTTTTACACATCTAAGTAAATATTTCAGTATGTGCATGCTATCAAGATGATTTAGCTTTGGAGTGTTTTTATTTCTCACCCAGCATTGCTGTTTATGTTGCAGCTTGTAGTATCCTCAGGGGAAGGTCAATTATGTGAGAAAATCAATATTCTGATAAAGGCGTTTTGTACCCACCCCTTAAAGAATTGATTTTATGCTCGAGTGCTTTACTCAGCTACTTATGATTTATTAGTTGTTAATGTGCTTAGACACGCTAATTATAAAATGCTCTAAATCATGTTGTTTGATTTTAGATATTCAGACACATATTAGAAAAAGCTCCCTCTTTTTTTGTCGTGCGGTTCTGTATGAAAGTTCTGTACGCTAGTCCTGTCACATTTATTGGTTACCAAACAAACATTGTAAAGACAGAATATTAACATCCAGTCATCATTTGCACCTTGGGAAGCTCTAAAACCTTGTCAAGAAGTTTCTGTTCTATTTCCTCAAAGTTTCTTTCAGCTTTTTGACACATTAAAAGTATTCTCGGGATTTCGAAGAAAGGTTTCTGTCACAATTGTTTCTCTTGCTTTACATCCAGTCTGCGTATTTCTCCTCCTCTCCCTTCTCTCGCTATCTATCCTAAACTTTACTTAATCCCTGCATTGAGTTTCTTGTGAGCGCTCAGCTTAAAGAGCGGCTGAGGTTTGTGTGAAAGTCGGTTTGAAATATGTATCCTAACACACCACATCCTGAGACGCCCCGACATGAGCTGTCATGTTCTATCAGTCAGAATGTTCCTCAGACGGACCCCTGAACACACTCAGAGATGAAGGAACGTTCCTGGCTCATACATTTTAAGCAGCACTCTTCTTGCACTTTTCTATTCCAACCTATTTTGATTTTCGAGATAAACGAGATTATCATTTTATCACCCTCTGTATCTGTTAAACCTTGTCTGACACTGCTGTGTTATCGCATGGAAGTATTTGTTAATTTTTCACAGTTTTTATACCTCATGTTTTCCATTTTCCCCTAGTGATAGCCTACACATCTTTCAGTTTTGCTACTAGAATATCCAAGGAGCTAAATCCTGACTGTACGTGTTTTATTTGAACTTGATAACTTTGCGTTTGCGTAAGCTGTTGCTGCTTTGTCCCTCAGCTGTATCAAATTGCCATTCTTTTTACCCAGCAGCAGCCAAGACAGAAAAGCCCATTTTAGCATAAATTATTTTCTCAATGGCAGTGATTTTCTCTGCCAGAACTAGTCTGTGTAAGTTTCAGAGTAATGACAAAGACAGCCCTAACATTTAGATTACTGTATACATGACCGGAATTCTCAAAAAAGATAATGGGTGTCTGCTGTGCTCTTTGGGATGAGACTAAAATACGCAGTGATTGAAAAAGATTAGACCTCTGCTTTTTTTTTGGTGAATGATTTAGGGAAAATGTAGAATGCACATATCCCTCTTGCTCAATAGCAGAAAATGCTTTTTATTGTCAGGCCGATTCTCCTGCAGTGGAAAGAAACACCTCTGGAAATCAATGCGTTTTTGTAAACCTATCTGTCAATGCAAATTTGAAAAACGCTCTCAGGCATATTTCATGGCTGGGATTCCTTTAATTAATTTGGGAATTGAGGTGTGCAGAAGCAAAGGAATGGCTGCGTGTGATCTATTGTGCAGTGATGGTCTTTGAAAGATAGAAGAAGTGTAAAAGTGGCTATTCTCCTCAAGATCCTGACTTCTAAGTTGTGTTATGGTCTAAATCAGAGATGGGCAACTTTGGTCACAGCAAGGGCCACATTAATTTAATTCTCACTGCCAGGGGGCCAAATTGTAGCATACAAAAACGATTACAGTCAATTTTTTCTCCAATTTAACTCAACATATGCCAGCGATCAAATATTATTATGGACATATTTCTGGTTTTCATGATTTCATGGCAGATTTTGTTGTTTTCTTCATGTTTCCAATTAGTTGATATATAAAAATTGACCTGAGGGCGACCTTGAGGGTTGATTGGGGCCGCATGTGGCCCCCTGGCCGCAAGTTGCCCACCCCTGGTCTAAATTGACATTTTTCATAAAGTGTCCCTCTTTCTCTGATGTCAGAGGATGGGAAGCTCAAATGATGTTATGTCTCACTGCTGTTCCAGGTTGTAAGTTATGTAAATTAAGGGTGTCTTAAAAGTCATTATCATTTCAAAGCTTCTCAATCGATAAACAACGGAAAAAGGAAAATGTAAAAATGTGGGTGGACAATGACCCATTTCAAGTTTAGACACCATATTTGATAACCAGTTAGCTAATACAGTCAGACAACAGCTAATATTGGCATTTAGCCACCACCAAGATAATATTACAGTTATCTAGGAGTTGGCTGAAAGTTAATATTCCTCCTTAGTGTTACACAATACAATATGAAAGATATACATTTCTAGCTAGCGTTATATAAGCTACTACATTTCTACTACCTCAATATAATCTAGGAAGAAACTTAGATGACATTAAACATGTGAATATTTAAGGGACATTTGCCCATTTCAAGTGTAAACAGCATATTTGAAAACCAGTTAGCTACAATCAGATAACAGCTAGCATTAAGCCACTAACTAGACAATATAGCCTCAGTGTTAGGAAAGCTTAGTAGAGTATGATATGATAGAAAAAAAAATTCCTAGCATTATATTAGTCTCTAAATTCTTAGTTAAAGCAGCCTAAGCTAGGTATTTTTTCAGTGCTAGCATTAGCTGCTGTCTTACCGTTACTAAGCTTTTTTTTTAACTGAAATATTTCACTTAAAATTCTTAAATTATTCACTTTTAATTTTCACTATCCCATTTTGTTTCAGTAGCTCATTTATTGAGAAGTTAAATGATAGCATTTAAGCTTCCTACTTGAGCATTAGAGAAATGGCGGCCGTGTGAAGACGGTGTGTGAATGAAAGTATTTATGTACAGTAGTAGATCACAAACTAGAAGGTTTCAAGCAGAGATCAAGCTGAAGGGGGCCTATCCTCGAGTGACTAAAACACTGATTTGACAATGCCTGAACCATCACACTGCTTTGGAGACTGTTAAACGGCTGATGTAGTTTGTTGCAGTCGTGCGGCAAGAGCCCCAGGCAAAATGATAGTAGCCCTTAAGAGTCTGTCAGTTAGCACAAACAGAAGTCCTCCTTCTAAAATAATCCCACTTTGAACTCAGCAGGGATGGACTAATGGCTGCGTCAGTGCCAGGAACTTTCAGTCACCCTCATTTCCAAGTATTTAAAATGGAGATTATGATAATGTATTGTTACCCAGTCACAGCACTGAGGCCAAGTCGATTTACAAATCAAAGCCACTCTCCTCCGTGTAACTTTCTTTTCATCTTACAGTTTTGTCACTGTCCCATGTCTGTCCCTAAAGCCATCATTGATTAGATTTTTGCCCCTGGTTCTCTTCTTGTGAAATGGTCTATGAAATGGCACTGTCCATACCACCATATTGATAAAAAATTGGACGGTCTACCTTATGTCCATATAATGTTTAGCACACTAGCACCTGATGGTACGCTTTGTCTTTGCCTTCATGTGCACGTCCAAGGACTCACTTTTGTCCTGATTTTTTTTCTGCAGAACAAAATGTTCATCTATCGAGGAAAAGAGTACGAGCGCAGAGAGGATTTCGAAGCACGACTTCTCACTCAGTTTCCCAACGCAGAGAAGATGAAGACGACCACACCGCCGAGCGAGGACACAAAGTGCTCCTCTGGACAAAGTATCCTCAGCACGAATCAATCATTCATTTTTTAACTATGTGTGCAAATGTGTTGCTTTCAGAGTTGTTTTGTTCAAATCATCAGGGTGGCTGAATATTTTCAGAGTAATGGTTGATCAAGGAGAAAAACTTCAACATTCATCTTTCATTTGAATCATTACACGTGTTTTTTCAATTAACAGTAGAACATTCTTAGTTAGTCCATAAGTGCATACATCAAAATAAAGAAATCAAATCAAATACAATGCAGTGAAATTCTTAGTTTGTGAAGTTAACTGCCTATTATTGTTCTGCAGCACATTTGTCAAAATTATTTGTGTATATTAAACGAAAAGTCCAATAACTTAACATGTTAAATTTTAAATGCAGAAAGCTGAAAAATCCTAATAGAACTTTCTGAAACCGATTTTTTTTTTAAATTATTTGATGTTATGCATATTGTATTTGTGTATTTGAGTTAAACGTTTGAATTAATTTCCTTGATTTTCCTGCTGACAGACATCCAGTGTTTTACAGTCAAACCCATCCTCGACCTGCCTGCCAAGTTCCAGAACAAGCTCGTCTCAGAACAAATTGTGAGGTAAGCAGTGTATCCCGCTCTACACACTCACATTCTCATTTCTTTACAATTACAGAGTGTATTTTTCAAAGTCACAAAGCATGCATTTCAATACAGGAAGCCAAATTTACTCTCCCCAGTCACTCAAAAACCATTTAGAGAGGCTGGGACGACATGCACAAGAGCATTAGTGTTTTTTGGAGTGGACCGCTGTGGAGGAAGTGATTAAATCTTGATGTAAATGTGCATCTATATAGAACAAACAGCGGTTGACCTTCTTGTAGTGCCCGTGGTTATTAACTTGCGCCAGCCATCTGCTATTAGCCGCTGTGCCAAGTACAACAATGTTCCTCTGACATCATTAATGCCTTTGTGTCGCACTCCAGGGCCCACTGCAAACAGTGCAGGCCCCTACACTCCCACTTGTTTGCCCAATCTGTACGCCAGTCATCACCCTCCTTGCTGCATCGCTCAGCTGTGCAAATTCACTTTGATATACCACACAACGCATCGCCGGATATAATTAAAAGAAGACTTTTACCTGGAAAACCTTCAGGCAAATATACCTGCGCTGTGATCTTATCACAAGTCTGCACCGGTGGTCACATCCTCCCTGCAGCAGCCTGCCGGCTTGTTTGCTTAGTGTGTCTGATTGGAATGTGTTACTCTGTTAATAGCCTAGATTGGAGAGCCGTGTTAAGAGAGCTATAGAGGATTGTTCCACACCAACTGTCTCTCCTCTCTCTCTCTGCCAGCACTCTTCCTCCAGCTCTCACCATGCTTTTCCATCTCTATTTCCCTTATTCGTTGCCTCATTTGGTTCTAGAGATCAACTGTGCATAGAAATGAGCCTGAGCTGCTTGAGCCAAAGGGTCACAAGTAGCAGGCAGAGCACACACCCCTGCTCCTGACCTTGCTTTGTCCACACCATGCCACTGCATCATCTCTAGGCCGCCGGCTAATGACATGGCTTGATTAAGGAGGGCAGCTGATTTGTATACCTGTTTATCAGAGCAGAAGCTCAGAGGCTGGGTATTTTTAAGGCTGAGTCCATGTTTTTTCAGCTAATTTGCTGTAGGAATGGGTCACATCATGTTTTTTTAATAACGTGTTGTCCTATGTGACCATGCACAAAAGGGATTATGTGGGGCATTGGATAGCCTGGCGGTTATGTCACCCGCCCCATGTACAGAGGCTAGAGTCCTCGTTGCAGCGGCTGTGGGTTTGAATCCAACCCCGGCCCCTTGCTCTCTTCCCAACATTTCCTGTCTTTCTTCGGCTGTTGTACCGTCCAATAAACGCAAAAATTGCACACAAATGTTTTTTTTTTTTTTTTTTAAAGGGATTATTTGTTAAATATAAATTCCTTAAAATGGCCTCAGACCAGATTCTCACTTACGACTTCATCATAAACGCATGGTGGCCGTGAAGTTTCAAACACATCAATATTTACCGGTTCAAAAATGTATAAAACAAAATGCCATGTTTCCTTGTTAGATTTTATGAAATGTGGAGATTTGTGAAATTCTGTAGCATTTGTGAATATTGTGTTTTGTGAGATATATCAGGGTTTTGTATTATGTTGTGTTTTCTCAAATGTGTTGGCCATCTTGTTTTCTTTTCGAGCCATAAATAACCCTATCTTGACATTTCACATGTCTGCGTGTTATGAATATTTTAATTGTGGATAGACCTCCGGCCGTTATAGACTTACATGCATCAAGAGCTGCAGCTACCCCTCTGCAAGCTTTTCAAAAGCTTTAAAGCGGCTCTATGTGTTTATATCTATAGGGTCTTACAGTATTTTGACAACAGGGTGCAGCTTAAGGATTGCAAAGTTTGCAATGTGCAGCCAATATTTATTATAACTTTGACAGTAATCGAAATGTGAATTTTGGCTATAAACAAAATGTACTAAATAAACAGCAGCCACATTCCAGACTTTCAGTGAAAACAAACCTTTTTCAGAATCACATGATGAGTTAACCTTATTGGGTTTTGTGAAATGTAACAGCATGTTGTGAAATGTTGTGTTTTCCGAAGATGTTTTTATGTGTTTTGTGAAATGACATTGTGTTTTCCTAAATTACTGTCTCATTTTCACTTCAGGGCCACCATACAAAAGCCTTTTGTACGCTGTTTAATGCACAACATTAAGAGTAAAAAATTGCAGCACACCATCTGGCCATCCTTACCGCTGTTACTTCAAACACAAAAGGGCAGTGGTTTTAGAGCAACTCTGATTCCCTTTCATATTTTATTCATTATTGTTTGCTAATAAAAGCTAACCAGAATCTGTGAACCATATGGCATTCTTTTAGAAATAGGAAATCCAATATGCTCTATGAGGATAATAGATCTGTATTCGTTTCCCCAGGAGAGTGTGAACAGATTTCTGTCTGCCAGATAGAAAAATAAAGGATGGAAAAGAAGAAGTAATGCATCTACTTCAGAGACCAAGTATACGCCCAGGCAGCTTTTCCTGATGCCACTATGCCACACTTCCTCTTCTATGTGTGAAAAGTCTATTAACCTGATTTGCCAAAGTTCATTCCTGCCAGTCGTGTGCCACTGTCAGGTATGTTGCAGCTTCTCTGCATGTCTGATATGTCAGACTAACTTCAGGGGTCGCCCAGTGACGCGTGTGACCCAAATATGAATTTAATTACCATGTAGATGAGGCCCTGCATGCGACAGCTAGTCAAAACCAACATGCCTAAATGCCACAGCTCCTAGCAGAGCCCGTCTGGAGGAGGCCTGTCCTGTGTTTGACCTGAAGCAAAGCAATCAACCTTTGAATCCAGCCGTGGATAGCCCATAACAGTTTTAATTTACTCAGGTGCTGATTTTTCCTCCCCCCCCCTCTCTCTCCAGCTTCTACACTGTAAATGAAGTCCATAAATTCCAGTATTCCAGACCGGTGAGGAAGGGAGAGAAGGATCCTGACAACGAGTTCTCGGTAATTGTTTTTTTTTTTTCCCCCCCCCCCTGTTGCCTTTGCTTGTCAATCATGGTTTTATGTTTCAATTATTGACATCAGTAAAATATAACCGTACGGGAAAATTAACCATTGATTAAGCCATTTGGAATTTCTTGAAATATCCGGAATTCTTCTTGGTATTCAACACAGACTATTGATGAGAAATGGACATAGTCACTGTGATGTCACCCATCACAATGGGGACCTTCGTTTACTAAATGAACATCGTGGTTTGCTGAATAAGACTTGAATCTATGAATTAAGAGCATCAACTCAGGAGGAAAATGTTTCCCGAGTTACTAATCCAACTGAGAAGAAGGGCTGTTTACTCATAGACGTCCATATCAGTGTTTCTCAACTGGGCTAGCCTCAGGACCCACCACCAACTCCTTAAAGAGAAATTTCCACCAAAATGTGAATTTTCTTTTCACAAATCAAATGTATGTAATGACAAATGTGTGCAGATGGTAGAAAACATGTGACAGAACAAAGTGATGATCATAACAAACAGCTTTATAAAGCACTCCTCTGACGGTTTGACACCATTTTTTTCCCCACACCCGCTGAAAACGGCTTTTAGACCCACTTTTGGGTCCTGACCCACCGGAGAACCACAATATACAATCAGACTTGTTTTTACTGTAAGCGTAGTGGCCTCAAGTGGCATTAGAAAGAATGCAGGTTTAGCTGCTTTTTTTTTTTTCAGACTTAAAATGTTGGGTCTCCTCCACTTTACAATATTTAGACATTAAACATTTGAGCTTCTACAGGACGTACATAGTGCATTTTATAGCCCAATTTAGCAGCTTTGAGAAATAGGCACTCGGTTGTAACCAGCGACCTTCATCTGTTTGACAAAGATGACAGAATCTGTCTTATTTATGTTTGAAGTGATGATGTTCCTCTTTATTTACATCCCATGGTTAAGTGTTGACTAATGAATCATACCTCCAATAGGTAAACATGTATTACATAACAAAGATTTCCTGTTCGTCTCCTACTCACACGCACACACATTCATTATATTTGTATAACAGATTTAGCTTGGAACAAGTGTCTCAGCTCCACTAACAAGGCCACACATTTGTACATTTGGAAACTATTCGACTAAATCAGAACATAACAGCAGGCACAATAACAATCTGAGGACTGGAGAAATAGTTTGTCCGTCTTTGCTGATGCAGATAAGCAGGAAACCGATTACACAAAACAAAGGAATCTCATTTTTGTATCAAGATCAGGTATTTACTTGTTTGTTCTGCTGCTTTGCAAATAATCACAACATGTAGTGGGGTTGCTATTTCCAGTGAGAACACATGCACACTTCTTTTCTTTCTACTTCTTTTAGTCTCCCAGGAGACTAGATCAATATCAACCCAGAGCTGTGTTTTCTAAAAGCTGAAGATTTGACACTGAAGAAAATGCAATCAGAGGATTGTATTAAGTGTGTTTTAAAGACAGAAGAAGAAGGAGAGACTAAATATGATTATTGTCACTTATCCTGTTTGCCTAATAGAACTATTCCTGTCAAGTCCTGATTTAAACTACATCTAACAATGATGTGTTGTGCAATTAATATCCTCAGTTGACAGAGACAAGGGCCACAAATTCAAACTAATCTGCTCTTACCCTCGGCTTCCCTTGTTTCCTGTTCCGTGATTCATCAGAGCGGGATGATGTATTTAACTCGTTTTGGACTTACTCCATCATGTTGACAGACTGATGGAACTATTTCCAAGCTTGACAGAGAAGGGATTTTGCTAGACATATTGTATCCATCAAACCTATTAAACGTGTAAATATGTGCACATGTGTGTCATATTTCTATCAGCAAGTAAGCACTAAAGCAGACTTTTAGCTGATTATAAAACAGACTGAAAGTTATATTGTTGCCTCTATATGACCTACGAAAGCAAAAGAGACCATCTGCCAGAAAAATTGAACATTCTCTGTAGTTTTTTTTTTATGTCTGCTAACGTTGTTTGTACTATTAAGGTAAAAATCAGCAGAATAATAGATCTTAAAGGCATGTAGAGGTCAAGATCAGCAAAGACATGAAAGGTAGCACTCCTCTACAGAGATCACTAAACCGACACAAAGTGGACCTTGGATATTTTATATTTCCTTCCTTTTAACTACATCAGTTCAGCTCCCACAATGCATAGCAGAGGATTTTATTTCATTATTGCTTTCCTTTAGGAGGCCCTTGTGATCTGGTATCAACACAGGCGGGTGGACATCCCCTCTTTTTCAATGAGCTTTGATTTAAGAACCATTACATCTCACTCTGAGTCAAGCAACATGTCCTCAAGCTTGTTAGGCACAAAAACAGCAGCATCTTGATTTATCTATCAAAGATTCTTTTCAGTTGATTGCTGAAGTTTTTTTTATTTTGTGTCTTTGTGTCTTTGTCAACAGAACATGTGGATTGAAAGGACCACCTACGCTACGGCATACAAACTTCCCGGCATCCTGCGCTGGTTTGAAGTCAAGTCTGTCTCCACAGTGAGTACGAAAGTCTGCTTGTGTGTGTGTGTGTGTGTGTGTGTGTGTGTGTGTGTGTGTGTTTGAGCAAAGCAGGCCTCCTAATCAGATAAGGATCTGCAGCCTTGCTCGGAGGCAATCGATATGATTTGTCCACTTAAGCTGTATAGACAGACGCGTGGATGCGGGCGTGCCACTCCCCAGACTAACCACCAGGCACGTACTCTCTCTCTCTCGCTCTCTCTCTCTCTCTCTCTCTCTCTCTCTCTCTCTCTCTCTCTCTCTGCCTCTCTGCCAGAGGGCCCACATTGATCCAGTGAACACTCCTTAAAGCCTGTTTCCACTGAAAATAGCTACACAGCACAAATACAGCGAGAAGAGAGCTCAGGACTCGCTCGCTGTTGATTTCCCTCTAATCAAATTACCTGGACTGCTGTATTGGAAACTTGTTGATAAGTGTGTGGTCCGACTGCAATAAGCTACTTTAGTGTTTGCTGTAGCACTTGGAATGGAAACATTTCTCCTCCATCCAACAGAAAGCACATTAAATATTAATTATTTCAGCTCTGTTGTTTTGACTAATTTAAATGCATTGTTGTTGTCCCCATTTTGGGCTGAGATGTTTTCTGTTAGAAGGGGGTTTGTGATTAAAACAAGTGTGAGCACATCTGCAGGCTACTTTATCACTCTTGTCTCCCAACCCCATCTTTTGAAAGCTACGGTACAGTAGTAGGCAAAGAACTTTCAAGCCTCCTCCTCAACACACAGCTCACCTGCTCCTGTGAAAAATGAAACACGGCTGAAATATTTAAACCTGTGCTGTGTTTTTTTTTTTTTTTTTTTTTGAGCAAGTCAACAGAGCAGACAAATAAAGGGAGTTATAAACTAAAAGAGGCTACGCATGGGCAGGTTGGTATTGAGTACAAGACTAGAGGGGTAGGTTTGTGGAAGAAGGGAAGGTGAGCAGATAAAAGAAGTTTGTGAATTGGCGTCAAAATAAGGGGACAGGAACAAAGTCAAATGAAGAAGTTTGATTTTCCTGGCTAGACGTGGTTAAGCAAAATGCTGCCAAACCCAGCTGTTCTCATGAGATCAGTTCAATGTGGTTGTTTCCGTCCAGGTAGTAGAGCATTACGGCAGCAAGGCAGTAGCCATTAATTGGAGCTAGTTCCCGGCTACTGGCAGGCGGCTGCGATACAGTTCAGAAACATAATTAACCTGTCATAGTGGACCTGAATTGTTTAAAATAGCGTGTTGGCAGATGGTTTAACCGAGTAGTAAATCTGCTGCTGACTGGTGTGGTTGCAGAACTTATTTTGTAACCGGCTAATTGCACGTGTACCTCGTCAAAAATAGGATAAATATTTCCAATATACACTACGCCCATAGTCCACTCCCCCCCCCCCCCCCCCCCCCCTTCCCCCCGTGCCAGAGATACACCGTCATTCTCAGCAGTAAATGTAATGTCAGTGCTGCTTAAAGTGTTCGAAAAGGAACAATTCTCCGTTCTGCTTTTCTTATTAGGTTATGTTAAGCCCACTCTGAAGTAATGGTTTTCAAATAGGACCACATGACACCCACAATCCAGGCATCCTCACGCCTCTGGTTGCTCCTTCACTTCACTACAAAGATTTTTTTTAAGGTTCATTTTTTGGGGCTCTTTGTGCCTTTTATGTAGGGATAGGATAGTGGATAGAGTCAGATATTGGGGAGAGAGAGAGAGAGAGAGAGTGGGGAAAGGAGCCACTGGGCGGATTCAAACCCTGTGCTCTCGCTTCTAAGACTAAAGCGTCCGTACATAGGGCGCACGCACCAACCACTAGGCTTCCTTTTGCCCCCCCTACTACAAAGCCTTAACCGTCCTTCAAGTCCACGAGTCCGCCTGGTAAAGAGCTTTCCCGCTTTGTCGCTCTAATTCAAAGCAGAGGCCTCTACCTTCAGGGTTTGGGTTGGAACATACTGTCGGGAGCAGCTTGCCCTCCAGATGAGCCAAAGAGCGGCCCGGTTCCCCCGAGGTCACACTCTCCACTTAAAGCTTAAGGACTGGGCTGAGATTCAGCGAGCTAAAGCCGTCCATCTGACACTGCTTTTTATCAAGCTGGCCCGACACACCGGCACAGATTGGAGATTTGTCTCCCTGGCACAGCATCTTTATTTTTTTTTTTGGCTTGGTGTCTTAAGTCTGACATTTACTCAACAATCCACTTGTTGTTTCCTCTAAATTCTTACGAGCGCGCCGGAAGAAGGGAGGTGGTGTTATTTCATTCAAAGTAATGAGATTTCCCACACACAGAGTTGGAGTTGGAAATAATGACAGCTTTCCAAGTATTTTATGCGTCTTTTCTCAGAATTGCCAATCATATATTGTTGACATGGGAATTGAAATCCCCCTACACCAACACCCTATCCATCATCATTTGACAGTTGCAGTTTTATGAATGGGCGCAGTAGAAAATGATTCATTACTTTAATATCCTGCATGATTTGTGTGTAGTTAAAGGTACCTCAGTCCATCTCCTAATAACACACAGCTAGTCGCTGAACACAAATGTTTCCGCCTGATTGTCAGGGTTTACAGTGGCAGCAGTGATGTATGTGCATATTAACTAGAACCGTTGAATAAGTGCTGAGGATATCTGATGACACCTTCACTTACCGCCCTGCACAGGAGGAGATCAGCCCGCTGGAGAACGCCATGGAAACGATGCAGCTGACCAATGAGAAGATCAGCAGCATGGTGCAGAGGCATCTGAACGATTCCAACCTTCCCATCAACCCCCTCTCCATGCTGCTGAACGGGATCGTGGACCCAGCTGTCATGGGAGGTTTTACCAACTATGAGAAGGTAGGCAGCAAGTTCTTGAACGTGTTCTAGTCGCATATTGTCTCGATGTGTGCTTTTTAGGCTGTATGAGGAAGCAGTAGCTCAGTCTGTGGGGACGTGGGTCGGGAACCGGGGGGGGGGTCGCTTGTTGAAGTCTGGAAATTGGTCTGGTAGCTGGAGAATAGTCAGTTTGCTTCCTTTTACTTTCCTGAGCACTGACCATGTGCCCTTGAGCAAGGCACCGACACCCCACCAGCTCAGGAGCGCTCGCTGTGGTCAGCCCCCTCACGCTAACGTCTCTCTCTTAATCCATGTTCAAAGGATCCTGTTTGTGCATGTGTGTGTATTTCAGCCTTTTTGTGTGTAGCATGTTCAACAACAGAATTTAAAACTGAATCCCCCCTCGCAGGGTTAATAAAGTCGATCTTCTTCTTCTTCTTCTTCTTATAAAAGATGTGAATGTAGCCTCTGCTTTCAAAAGTGATGCAAATGGAAGTTAATGAACACATTTCTCATCAAAATCAAGCATTATATATTTCTGAGGCACGAATCAATTTGTGTTTAACTTGAACATATCAAACCGTTTGAAGTGGTAGAACACTTTTCTATTCATGAATATGTAAGGCAAGGCAAGTTTATTTATAAAGCACATTTCATCACCAAGGCAATTCAAAGTGCTTCACACGACATCAAAAGCATCATGACAGGGGAAAAAAAATATATATTAAAATATAAAATTAAAAAATCACTAAAACAAACAATTCACAATCATGGAGAAGAACCATTCGGACATCCCTTGGCCTTTTTACTACCTCCTTCATATCCCAGGTATGAAGAATATTCAAAACCAACCAAGTCAGAATAAGATCGTTTTTCTACAAGACTCTCACTCTTTGATCCTTAATATTCTTCTCACTGCTCATCGTATATTGATACCTCTCAACCTCAACATAGTAACAGTGCCCTTTAAAAGACTTTGTGTTGTGTTTTTAAAAGTGTTTTAATGTGAGTTGGAAAAGGAGGAAAATTTCTGGGGCGCTGTTGGGGCAGGGGTTTGTGAGCGCGCCCCGTGTACGGAGGCTTTGGTCCTCCAAGCGGACGGCCCCGGATTCAGGTCCGACCTGTGGCTCCTTTCCCACATCGTTCCCCACTCTCTCTCTCTCTCTCTCTCTCTCTCTCTCCCTGTTTTCTGACTCTATCTACTGTTCTATCTCGACATTAAAGGCAGAAAAAGACCAAAAACAGATTTTGAAAAAAGAGGCAAAAGGAGAATTTCTGTCACTGTTGGGACAGACGATGAAGTTAATCTAATCTAACATTATTATTTTTGAATATATTCTGGTTAAAAACAACCCATGTCTAATTCTCCTTTTAAACTCTCATCTCACTTTAAATTAAATCTCTGCTTTAAGCACATTTCCAGAGCTCTCCCCGGCTTCTCAGCGTTATACTCTTCATCAGAACTCAGTGGGAAAAAAATATATTGAAAGGGAAAGTCTTTTTTTTTTCCCTCATTTTTGATTTATAAGAAGAAGTCATAACCTGGATATGTCTTGGTATCCAAGCGTAAATCACAAAGTGAAATAGGTTCATATTGGTCTTATAAAACGATGCAGTATGAGTCAGAGGAGGTTTGACGTGAATTCTTCGCCCTGAGGTCACTTCTTCATCTCAGTGAAATAGTGCAGGTGGTGAAGGAGAGACGGATGCCTTGACGAAACTTTCCTCATCCCAGTCCCGTCTCGTCAGTGTTTTTCTTCTACTTCTTTTATTACAAACTTCTCCACATTTCAGATTCTTCCTTGTGTTTTTGACCTGAATTCCCCCGCCTCTTCTCTTCCAGTCTTACCAATATTCTCACTCCAGTATCTCTTCTCCGTCCTCTACAGGCTTTCTTCACTGATAAATACACGCAAGAACACCCAGAGGACCTGGAGAAGATAGACAAGCTGAAGGACCTCATCGCCTGGCAGGTGAGACTGAAGTTTGTTGTGAGAATCCTCAGACTGCATGTGATCGTGGAAAAGCATCACGCTATAGATTTTAAACCTCCGTCTCGCCCAATATTTCATGGTTATAAAAATAAGTGACACGACGATGACATATTCATTTTCCTTAGCACATGTCAGGAGCAGAGGAAGTCAACCTAAATGCTGATCATGATTAGGTGCTATAAAGAAGCATAAGAGGCTAAAAAATGTGATTTCATACCACTTGGCTAATTTCAATGAATTTGCTTTGGCCCCTTCACTTAACATTTCAGACCTTCAAATTGTTCTTGCCTTTTAGCGTATGCTATTTGCTGCCCTTCATATCATGGTCTGTGTTAATACTTCATTCTGATTGGTTGCAAGGTGGACATTATTTCCCTACAACGAATACCTACAAAGTAGTTCTACTCCAGTGAAGCGGTTAATTCACTGCTTTAAATAATACACAAAATATCAGCCTGTATCTAAACTCAGTAACCATAGAAACATGGACCCAGTCAAAGTCTTGGTTTACTATTTAATGCAACAAGCTAATGTTCAATTACAACCAGGATTTGGAGAAAACCAAAGCTTAGATAAGTGGGAAGCGGCTGAACAAATGAAGTTTCAAAGAAAAAGGGAGACACTAAACAACGGGTAAACAGAGAGAATTCATTAAGAAATAAATCATATTTTACACAGAGAGTGTTTCTTGAGTCCCTCATCCTCAAAGCAGACGGACTTCAACGCTGCAGTCAGAACAATGCCCATCTTAACTTACTGATACTTTTAATCACATGACACAATCATTTCATATCCAAGATTGAACTGAAGTACACAGTGCCGATCATTTGTTGGTGAAAATCTTAAACTTAAAAAATGAAAATAAATAAAAAGAGACGTGCGGCTGTGTCCGCGTCCACACATCACAGAACAACACAGAAAACATGACGGCTACTTTACTGACTTGATGACTTTTGAGTCATTTTGGTCAGATACAGCCAGAACACTCCAGGATTTCTTGATAATGGAGGCGTTATACTTCATGTCCACGTTGTGTACCCAACATCAGCTTGTGCTCACACACTCATACTAGAGTAGTAAACAACCTACCATTTCAGTTAGATTTTTTCCCCTCATATTGTACTTTAAGTGTATAGTATTAGAATTTTTGTGCTAATATACATAATAATAATAACACAGGAAACTTGTGCCCTAATGATAAGGACAAGCGCTCAGTGAAGAGACCTAAAATGTGGCCACAACAACCCACTCAACCCAATACATAAACCAGCTGTGTGGAGAGATAGGTTTTTCCCTTCACTGGTGTTTGGTTTCATCTCAGTAAAATGGGTATTATTTTGTAGAGCGTTATTATGTTAGGGTGCCATCAGGCATAGACACTATCAATAAAAACTTGTCGTTCATCTCAATTTAAGTCTCTTTAATGTACATTTGGTACATCGCAGCACTCGCTTAAGGCCCTCCGGACGGTAAGTCAGAACATCTGAGAGTCCTTTATAGACGCAGTGAAGAGCTTGAAGGCTGAAGGATACTTGTTTCATTCTGCCTATTGTGGCATTTATATATATTGTCACCTAACTAAAGCACCGCTGCTGCTGCTGCTGCTGCTGCAGAATAAAGTCACTCTCCAAGGTTACAGCTGCAAATATAATGTGGATTGAAGAACTCGTGAGTACACTGCAAAGAGTGTCCAATGACGGTGACTGAGGAGAGCGGGAGGGGAAAAGTGCCGTGGAGAGTTCAGTGGAGATAATAGCGAGGGAGAGTGCTGAAGCAAACATTCTGAAGTTAGGGCGGATGCTCGGATGCTGCGTGAAGAGACAGCGAGAGATCAGGACCGGCGGTTTTGCGAAGCTCTGCACCCTCCGCGAGCCTCAGAGAAGTGCACACACAGCAGGCAAAAAAAAAACACACACACACACACATTGTTAGAATACATTAAAACATGTTCTGTTTAATTGTTATTATGAAACGTAACAGATTTTCAGCTGCTTTTCTCTTCATCTTTGATTAATAGACCCCTGGCTATTCTCCCTCATCATCCTCCCTCAGGGATATTTTAGAAAGCTGCACTGTGGTGTTTATGCTTTTCTTCTTTGTCTTTTATCACTCTCTCTTAACTCTATAGCTTTGAACTGCGGGCCACTTTAATACCAAGAAGGCAAACTCTTGGTTTACCCAGGAAATTGAGCACAGATACAGCAACCTTCTGTTTTCTGCTTCCTATTGCAAGCTGCAAAGAAAAGGCGAAGTCAACTGAGTGTGCAATAGTTTCTCCTCTCTCCATTCTTGTAAAATAGGTCAACTTTGTGCTCTCTCCGGAAGAACTCCCCCGAATCTGGAAAGTTAGGCTCTGTTGTTTGAGAAACCTTTCGTCTTGATAAGAATGATGACTCACACAGGAATGTGTCGGTCTCATTGGCCTCTTTATTTTTTGTAGCTTGATCTCCTACATGTTTTTTTTTTTTTTGTTTCTTTCTTTTACAGAAGAGGTAACTATTTTCTTTGCCATTTTTTTTTCTGTATAAGTTTGCTTCTTTACTTTCCTTTGTTCATGTGTTGAATATATGTGAACATGGTGGAAACTAAGGATCCTTTTGACTGAAGTAGAAAGAAGCCGAGGGAAATCTAAAAATAAACACGTCGTGGCATCATTACTCCAGGAAAGAAGTGAATCTCACACATACGTTATATCTGATAAAGTCTGACTATGTAACGAGATTTCATCAAGCAAAGGTGTCGAATGATAATGTGTTAACGACTAACTTTGCTTCAAAGATTTGTGTTGCTTCCCTAGTGATGCTCAGATCGGGAAAGAGACAAATCCATTCCAGTATCAGTTTTGAGATTTGGCCTGGATTTAAATATTGTTAGACATCACACTGCGCTTTTTTTGTAAAATGATCCTCCACCCACAGACAGTGCTAGGAGCTCTGATGAAGTCTCATGTCAAGATAAACAAGTCTCCCTGTCTCTGAAAGCTCTGCCAGGTTCAACATGTCCTTGAAATGATGATGCTATGTGTCTCCCAGACACACAAGAGAGTCTCAGATGAAGTGGTTTGGTGTTATCTCAGACGTGACATGTCATACAGGAAGCAGACACGTGTTTGCAAAACTTTCACAAAGATGGCTTTGAAGAGATGACTAATACCTTTCTCACACATGCACAAAAGTCCTAAAAAAAATCCAGGATATTTGGGGCGTGAGCTGCATGTATGAACCGGAGCAGCCTAGTTTTTCAGCCAGATTTTTACTTGCCAGCGCCCTGTTGAAATATCCACAAGAGGTCAGAATGAGTGGCTGTAGTGATGACACTTATATACTGCGACTTCTGACTTCTGTATTTTCCATCCAATTGCACGTAGCATTGATATAATAGGCAGAAAACTGTCACTATAGAGTCGGACTATGTCACTTTGTTTGTCTTATTTTGATTTCCGCAGCGACTTTCTTACATCGCACTCATTCAGCAGAGAAAAATGTGTGAACAAGCAACTCAGGAAGATATTATGCGCAGGCCGTCCTGAAAAAATTCTTCAAGAGTGCATGTGTGAAAACAGCTACAAGCACATTAAAACTTTTGGTTTCATCCAAAACGCAGGATGTCACAGAGACAGTAGAAATGTTTTTTTTTGCCAAACATTCACACAGGGAACAACTTTTAAAGATTGATTTTTTTTGTTTTTGAAGTTTGATGTAAAATCTTCTCCCTGTCGGAGCCGGCGTGCTTGTTTAGCTCCCGTCTGGAATCCGACTAAATGAGACAAATGAAGGCGAGCCTGCTTCAGTGAACAAACTAAGAGGTTTCAAATGAGCCAGTGTGCACTCTTATTCTGAGACATCCATTGTCCTCCTCGTCCAGTAATCAGACAGGAAATGAGCAACTGGAAATCAGGAAATTAGGTATTGTTTAAAGGCTGGCAAATTCAAAGTCAGAGTTTTCTGTGATTTTACAAATATAGAGACTGATGACCGAATGAGTAGCTTAATCTTCTCACTGCAGCCTGATCCACTCTAAGGTTGCCTAAGGTAGCTGAGTGACTTATAAATTGAATCACAGATTTAATCCAGACCTCTGACGTACACAAAAAGCATTTTAACAGAATTTTTCTGTTTTCTTCGATGATTCTCTTTTCGTTTCTGCTCATGGTCCAGCAGTTTCATAAATGATAGAGTCTGTTGGGAGTCATAACTGGCTGTGTACTTCTCTGAGACCTGTCTGACCTCCACGAAAGGTTCTTAATAAGTCATCTCAGCCTTAATACCAGTCTTCTCAAAGGCTATTTGTCCGTCCCAGCACTCCAGGGTGTGGCAGAGACCCTGTTTTCACACCGAGCATTAGAGAGAGAAAATAGACTGACCGGCTCTGCGAAAAGGAAAAACACTGGGCTCAGAGAGACACTGCTGATTTTTAAACAACGAATGCTTTCATTACTGCTATCATAAGAAAACAATCCTGCAATGATGTATCCTGGAAGTACATTCATTTAAATTCATTCATTTGACTTTGTAGAAGTAGTTTCCATGCTGTCTCAATGAAACCTCAATTATTTGCATTCTGCCACAATAACTAATCAGACCTTTATTGTTTTTTGCAGTATGCATGTTCTAACCAATAGATTGTAATCTGTGTGTGTATTTAAGGATTGCAGCTCCAGGTATCCATTGTGTAATAAACTGATACTTACCTATTTTTTTCATTATGTAATATCTCTACTGATGTCATCGATCAGAAACCTGCCATCTCCGTTAGACTGCTAAAAATAACTTAAAAGTTGGTACATTTAGTTAGGCGATTATGTGTGTGTGTGTGTGTGTGTGTGTGTGTGTGTGTGTGTGTGTGTGTGTGTTGGCAACCTTGAGCACAAGTGTTTTCCATTGAGCTTATCTCTGTGCAGCCACCAAACAGAACTCTGTTGCCATGCCGCCACTCAGTCGCTCTCAATCATCCTCAGGTCTATAAAAAGATGTGGGTATCCTGGGAGACGTGAATCTTGCCTCAGCTTTCACTCTCGCTGTTTTTTCTTCTCCCAGTTTTTTTTTTTGGGGGGGGGGGTTTCTACCCTTTTTGACTCACAACACTTGGTCCCTCTCACTCCCCCACACTCCCACTCACTCCCTCTTTCTCCTTAACTCCTTTTGTCTTCTCCTAACTCCCTTCCCTTATTCTTTCTCCACCTTTTTCTCTATTACGCCGCTGCTCTCCCCTCTTCTGGTCCCGGCTGTGATGATGGAGGTGATCAATATCAGGGGAAATCCTCGCAGGGTGTCTGCAGCCCTCTCTCATTTATCTTTCTCTGTCAGAGCTTTTGGATCTGTGGAGCAGAGTACAGTAACTGAAAGCGAAAAATCCTGGATTTAAGACACCGTGATCCATACTCAGCGCTTTCTTTTTTTCTCCAGGTGATGTGCTCACTTTGTGCTTCACCTGTTATAAGATGCTGTTTAATGTATTAGTGCAGTGTTGTTACTCATAGCTGAAAACCTCATAGATGTGTGCTCCTGCAGCTCCTTGTTAATAAGCCCACCGCATGTTGGAATGTACGTAAATAAAACATGCACCGTTTGAGATTATTGCCAAAGATTGCATCATGAAGCTGAATTGAAGTTATGTGCCAGCTGAGTGAAGTCAGCTCAGACTGTAACCCGCTGTGAGGGGCCAGTTTGCCCTCAGAGGAAAGGAAGAAAGGCGAGCAGTCTCAGGGGAATAAGAGGTTAGCACACACACACACACACACACAGAGAGAGAGAGAGCCCTCTCCTCTCTGGCCTACCTATCTGAGATACTTCACACACTTCTTTGTACTCTGAGCAGCTCCTTTTTCTTCCATTTGCTCAGGGCTGAGGCAAATTTGTTAGCTGTAAAAGCTACTGTACTTAAAACCAGATGTACTAGATGCATTCTGCGGCTCAGGCTCTCCTTGTTTTTGTTTTTTTAAATGTGCAAATGCACCACTCTGACTGGGACCAATTTGATATAAAGCTCTAAATTACATCCACTCTAATGTGGTTTGTTGTTTGTATGTGTTTACTTATTCATAAGCATAAAAGCATAAGCGGCTTTCCTTTTAACTTTAACAATATTTCTCACTTATGGAAGTGAGAAAGTCTGGGGATATTTTTACTGTTGCCATGGGAGGGAGGGTAGGATTGGCTTTTTAAAACACTGCTGAGTGGAACATCTTTGCTGGTTTCTGGTGATTTGTTTTTGTGTACTCTGCTGTACCACAGCGGAAAATGGCAAAATGCATTAGAACACCTGGTTTTGAAAAAAAAAAACGAAAAAAAACCCTCTGTGATTTCAACCAGAAAAGTGGAAGAAGATGAAAAAAAAATCCCTCATTTGCAGGCTCCCTGAGGGATGCTTCTTCCTCCTCTTGCCAGGTTTAGTCAGCAGAGCTTGCTGACACTGACTGTGGCTCTGGGGTTTCCTAATTACTAGTTTTCTGCAGTTTCAGTTGCTCTGTCTCCCCCTCTCCCTCTCGTCGTCTACCTGAGCTGCCTCTGTTTAGACTCTGCTTCCTTCAGTTCTGAGAAGCAGCAGCAGGAAAAGGGTGCAGTGCGTCGTTATTTGTGTTGGAAGTTGAGGAAAACATCCATGTCATGCAGTACATGTCTTTGCACACAGTCTCTCCAGGTTGCCTCATTTTGTTGTTAAATTTACCTGTGTTGTGTTTTTTCTTTTCTTTTGGTGGTGAGAGGTAGGAGGGAGGGATGCCATGGCAACAGCCTGCTCTAATGTAGTCTTTTTTTCCACCTGCATATTGTTGCGGCGAGATGTCCTCTCTGTGCACTCACACTGATGTGCATTCACTGCTCGTGCTCAGTATGCGTAGCCCAGAGGTCAAAAGTTATGTGTGTTAAATTGTAATGTAAAAAAAAAAAAAAAAAGCATATTCCTCTGATATCTGCAGATGCAGAAACTACATTTAGAGTCCTATCTCTCCAGGATATGTTGGATGAAGGTTGGTTTCTTAAACTTCTGTTTCCCCCCCCCCCCCATCGCCAGATCCCACACCTCGCCGAAGGTGTTCGCATCCACGGAGAGAAGGTCACCGAGGCGCTGAGGCCTTTCCACGACCGCTTGGAGGCCTGCTTCAAGCAACTGAGGGAGAAAGTGGAGAAACAGTACGGAGTAAAGACCCTGGTAAGAGCTTTTGTCTGTTTGTGACCTTTCTGTTACATGAAAAGTGCGTCCAGCTGAAGTGTGGATGCATTAAGCCAGCACTAATGGAACCTACCTTTTTTTTTTTTTGGTGTGTTTGGCCAGAGATTTCCAGGAAGTTCAAATAAATACGAAAAACCAATAAGGAATTCATTATTTACGATTATGGTCTGCCATTCCCTTTTATTTGGTCAAGGATACAACTCAATTCCTCTGTTATGGCCACTAACTTACCGGTTAAGTGAGTGGCACGCCCCCTGCACACTGGATGATGACTTCTCATTGATATTTATGGTCTTAGTCTCGTCTCAGTCTCCCCCTACCTTGGTTTTGGTCCCTAAATGATCTCGGAGTACTCTGGTCTCGGGTATGTCTTCGTCTCGGTTTGCGTCGTCTTGGCTACAACACTCCTCAACTGAAACATGTTCAGACGTCAGAACAGTTTGATCTTTAGATTTAACGCAAAGAAAAAAATCAAGAAGACCACAGGTACAGAAAGATGTGGCAAAGATTGCTACGATAACACACACACACACACACACACACACACACACACACACACACACACACACACACACACACACACACACACACACACACACACACACACACACACACACACGGCATACAGGGGTGAGGCATTTTTTGGATCTCCTTTTTTATGCAAAACAAAAACAAAGGAAAATCAACTTTGTAAAAATTAAGAAAATAAATAGTATAAAAACATCACTGAGAAAAATCTTGGGACATTTGATGGTATTTCTTTGTGCTGATGCCAACATAGAAATCATAAAAAATATATATTTTCTCATGATATACCATCTTTGAGTTTCCAGGTCCTTTACAGTAAGTCTTAAAAAATGCACTTAATATTTTTCATGTCAGGCGCACTTTCACTTTCCGCTGAAGTCAGCTCATATATACTGTATAGCAGGAATGCTGCCGGGGACTTCCTCCCATCTCTCTCCTGCTTTTAAGATTTAATTGTTGCCTGGCCGAGCTTTCTCTCTTCATCTTGCCTCAGGTGAAGGAGGCCTCGCTCAGTTTAAAGAGAGAGGTTGGTGACCTTTCAAAGGAGAGAATAGCCGTCGCTTTTCTGGGATGTGATAATAAGGCTATCCTATCAGATGTGTGACGGCCCCTGTTCTTCACTTGGAAGAATTATTTTAATGCAGACCGGTTCATTATCAGAGCTGCTGTCACCAGATTTGTTTTTTTTCCGACTGGCTCTTTTTACAGAAGTACAGTAATGAATAGTACCATCAAAGTTCTTATAACTTTGTGTCCAGTTATGCAAACTACTGTACACCTGCACAAGATAATACCTGGTGTTACGAGCTAGCACAGCTCAACAGAAAAAGTGTTAACATTAGCTCATGTCTTCGCTGATAGCTGACAGACCATATAAAGTAGTGACACGTTCAGAAAACCTCAGATATATTTATTTGTAAAAAATGTGAACTTTACTTTTTACATGAGAAAACATCCTCATTGTATGAAATTCTTTCTGAACACAGGTCAAAATGATCCTGTAAAGTATATTTTAAAGAACTGATGAAACCACCTCTTTGGAAGGAAACTGCTGAAGCCAAAGTAGAAGAGCTCTGTAGTTTCTTCACCCTCCGGCATAAAAACAGCATTTTATTTTCATCTCACCCTTACCTGTAATTTCCAAAAAAACTCACTTCACATTTTGTTATTTTTTGTGCGATTCATAGCTTCACAACAGAAGGGACTCTATGAATGTGGTTTTAGTTGTGTGTGTGTCTGTCACATTATTTTAAACTGAAATATACAGAAAACGACCCGATTACCATCAAATCTGAAATTATATTCTGCACGTTTTCTGAAAAAGAAGAGCTGTTGTAACTTTTTTTTGATCCCTTTCCTTTTCCTCTATGGTCACCATCATGTGGACATTTCTTAAATGTAATCACAACTAATGATACAGTTACCATCTGCAAACGATTCCCAGGAGTCTCAGTTTTACTTTGAGTTTGATGCCAATTAGCGCTGGATAGCAACTTAACATACTTGCCAAGGATGGTGACTGTGACACCATTCACTTTCAACATCATGACAGTAGTATTTTAGAGCCATTTGTCATACTGACATCCGCCCTGGCAGTGCTGTAGTATAGCCTGTCAGACTCTTAGAATCAGTATTTTCTGCAGGAGATATTTAGGAAGGAAGAACAGTCTGTGTCCTGTTTTCTTATATGAAGTATGAAGCATTCTTTGTCTTTTAACTAAAACATTTTTTTCTCTTTTTTTTTTCCACCTCTGCGGTGTCAGCCGACAGCAGATGAACGGCGGGGGCCCCGTCCTCACTCCATGGTGCGCTCCTTCACAATGCCCTCCTCCCAGAGGCCGCTCTCTGTGGCTTCAGTCACCTCCATCTCCTCTGACAACTCCCCCTCCAGGCCCGGATCGGATGGGTAACACTTGGTTTACTGTTTGTCAGGGCGTAAAACACCATACATCCTACTCTGCTTTGGCTTTTCTCTTTAGAGCAGCTTAAGAATTTTTATTTTTTTTCTTAGAATAACCCCTGCCATTATTCCAACATATAAGTCTCAGGATTAAGATTTCAATTGATTTTTCTTTCAAAAGCAAGAATAAATCATGTATGCTGTTTAGTTGAGTTCATGAAGACTGTGTTCCACCAGATAAGAAAACACTCTTTTCTACTTTGTTCTTACTGTTTCCTCTGATGGAGGAGTACCTCTGCATCTTTTCAGGCATGAGTCAGTGTCTTATATAAAGTTCAAGGCTTATTGAAGGCTGTATTAAAATTAAAACATCCACACAGAAATCCGGCTTGCTTCCAGTTCCGGTGAAAGATTGATAAGGATAGCTCAGATGCACTGGCCAAGTCAGAAAATGAACGCTCTTTGATTGAACCATTATCCTATTCTCTTTCTTTCAGTTTTGCCCTGGAGCCTCTCCTGCCAAAGAAGCTGCACACCAAGTCTCAGGACAAGCTGGACCGGGACGAGCCCGACAGAGGGGGCAAGGAGAAGAAGAAGGAGAAGAGGAACAGCAAGCACCAGGAGATCTTCGACAAAGAGATGAAGATGACCGAGATCCCTCTGCAGCCTGCTGAAGCGGTCATCCTCTCAGAGACGGTACTGAACTTACTTCATCTTCTTTCTCTACATCCCTTTTGAAAACTGATCTCCACCCACATAGTCTTTGTAAACGAAGATAAACCAGTGACTGAGCCGGACTTAAAGCAGCCCGGTTGACTTTAGAATATAAACCACTGCTTTAGTAGATGAGCCATGTGAAAGGGGACATCACAGTGTACATACTTTAATATGAACAGGGGAGTGGTCTCTGCTAAATAAGGTCTTCTTCCATTCTCATTGAAAAAAATAATTTCTCTATAATTTTCCAGCTTTTCTTTCTGACGTCACATTTCTACCTGTGCCTGTGTTCTCTTTGCATTCTACATACCTTAACCCCCGAGCCCCTCCCCCCTCTCTCTCTCTCTACATGTCCCAGGTATCACTGCATGCCCAGTGGGAATGCTCCCCCACTTGCGTCATTAAGATAAGAGCAGGAACGAGATCCGAAAGAGGCCCCTGGGAGCAGTGGAGCCGTCTGGCTCGTGATAGAAGCCTCCTGCCTCAGGGGTCAAGGGTAGAGCACCCAGGGGTCTCTGATAGTTCCTTAGAAGCTGTAGGAACACACACATCAATAAAAGAGCTTTTTTCTGCCACAATACAAATTGCAATTTTATGTTTCAGTGTTCCAAAAAATAACAGCCCTGAATGACGTGTCCTGTTATTTTCATTGCCTCCCCCGTGGCTGACAGTTTGAGGCTGGCCAATTACAAAGCTGTTTGTTAATGTAGCCTACAGTGTGGAGGGGCCCCGAGGACATCTCTTTTTATATTCAAATCTCAGCCATAATAAAGCTCAGAGAAACAGTGATTTGTGACCGCAAATAAAAAAGTGCAACCCAAGGATCACATTCATCCGAATAGTGTCTCCTTCAGGAATACAAGCAGCCAACTCAAAACGCAGGAACGCACACACACACATCAACGCACACTCAAATACACACACACAAACATACAAACACGAGACCCAAAGGAGATATGAAACCAGTTTTTGCTCCTTTAAATGATCGTTTGTTTTTCAACTCGACTCATTTTGCACAAAGTAAAGTTTTTTTTATTGACTGGTTATATAATTTTAATTGTTTTATTTAGAGTTTCCAGTAATGACTCGGTCCTTTACACCAGTTAAAAGTTGTCTTTCTTCCTTTCTTATCACACAGATCAGCCCACTGCGGCCCCAGAGACCCCGGAGTCAAGTTCTCAACCAGATCGGTGTAGACCGCCGCCTCTCTGTGTCCCCTGGACCCCCCTTGTCTTCCTCAAACCCCTCCTCTTCACCGGGGCCCCCACCCATCACCCCCAGGAGCAAACTCTCCTTCAGCCTGCACACTGTTTCCAGTAAGAAAACTCCTGCTTTTCTCTCATTAAGACTGCTGTTGTATCATCTTTAATGATCTCTGTGAGCCGTCTCTGCTGAACTCAGACTTTGTTGCATCACTGTTACCACATAGTGTACATCGCTGTGCTCTGTTTGGCCTAAACCATAGCGCTGTGTAGCATCTTAGCTCCACTTCTTTTAATGAAACAAGAAAAACTCTTAAGTTGATCTCTGTGTCGTTTGGCTTGGCTGCTGATGAAGAATCACACGTTATTGGCTTAGTGTGCATTGGAATATACATTCTGCTTTACATTCACATGTGTTGATTTCTCCCTACGAGGTTTGAAATCAAACATTTCACCTGAAAAAAAAAAAACACAAAACTGCTAAAAATGATCGGCATCAAATCTATTAAAGCCATCAAATATACAGTTTTGTTTTCAGCCATGTGACCCAGTCCTGCTCCAATCAAAGGGAACCCTGGAGACACAATGCTTCATAAACTAAAATTAGGGGAGAAACAAACAACAAAAATCCATTTTCTAACTCATTTTAGCCACAGAAGCCATCATACAACTGACCTTCATGTGTATGTTAGTTGTACTGTGAGTGTCGTCCTCTAAGACTTTGTTTCCTCAAAACATTACACATAGTTAGTCTTAATGACATCCAGTTCACCAAAGAATCTATTCTGAGTCCAAACTGAACTGCCCGTGTAGGAGGAGGAGGAGGAGGATGATGATGATGATGATGCTGACGATGATGATGATGGTCGTGGTGCTCTCTCTCTCCCAGGTCAGGAGCTAAACGGGATGGGCCTCTCTGACAAAGGTGAAATCCCTCCTCCACTGCCGATGAAAGGATGCACGGCTGATTACGGCAACCTGCTAGATAATCAGGACTTGACGAGTCCCATGACGCCTCCACCGCCTCCGCCACATCCGAGGGTAGGTGTTTTAATTAGGGCTGAGAGAAGCCCTGTCATGATCCACAGCACTTTTAATGAAGCAAGAGGCGGCTGCACGCACTTGACATTAGGGTTAGCCTCCTCCTCTATCCTTCACCCAGAAACTTCCTGTACTCGTGTGCTCATATGTTCGTGTGTGTGTGTGTGTAGATTCATGTTTCACACTGTGCCTGTTCTGCATGTGAACCTCATTTGTGCCACAGAACAGCGTAAGCACCAGTCAGTAAGCAGCGAGGGCCTCCACCCCTCCTGTCCACCCTGCTGTTATTTATACTTTTTTCCCCCTAGCCGGCCCGCCGCTCAGACGTGATTGATTGGATGATTACTTTGCCTCTTACATCCATCAGGAGCCCTCCTGCTGTTCATCAGCGGCTCGTCTCTCCACACTCTCCGACGTCTTCTCTCGCCATCCTCTCGCCACACCACAAAGTTAACTAATCTTATTTATCGGCTGTCACATCGCCGTGGACAGGTAGTAAAACGTCGCCTCTGCGAGCGGAGTGGCAGCAGCCTGACAGAAGTGTAGTGCGAGCAGATGGTCTCAGGCTGAGTGACAGGCGCTATTCATTTGTAGTCCTTGAAGGAGGCAGGGGGGGGGAGGTCAGTGACGAGCACTACTCCCTGTGACTTGTCTCACTTTGTGAACTCTGATGTCTTAGAAAAACATGAAGGTCAAGGAAGGACAATTTAAGCGTGTCGATTTCTTCTGACTGGATTGACTAAGAATTTAAATGATATGCTGTTTTAATCAGGAGGATGCCAATTTTGACACCTAAACTTGAGTATTGGTTGATTCCTGATATGAGTGCCATGATATAAAATAACACACTGCACTCATTTCATGGCTTTCGGTAGTAAGTAGCATAATCCAGTGTTTAAAAATTGAGCTGATGGTGAAGTAGAACAAACTGCAGTTCCTCTGGTGTTTACTGGCTTCAAAACACCTGTTTTTACAGCAGACAAAACATGTTTACAGCATGTTTAGAGACCTAAACGGTTCTTATCTCTATCGCTAATGTCTTTATTGGTTAAAACTGTAGACAGTGTGAATCTTCTTTAAACTCGTCCATGTTGATTATATTAAAGCTAAGAGGTAGGTTAAGTTAAGCATGATAAGAGGCTAGGCTTCACTTTAGCTAAATCCTGTTATTTACATTAAACTGTCTGCTTTGTTTCGTGTTGTTTTCATAAATGCTAATTAGATGCTAGACTTGTTAGATGGACCTTTTTCAGCTACCAAGAAATTCAGTCGGCCCACATAAACTCTTCTTCTCTGCCTGGTACTCGAGAAAGTTAGTTTGCATTTCCAATATGGAGTTCATAATGCCTTTTCAGAAACCAATGTGTGACATCACTGGGACAACGTCCATGTTTTATAAAGTCTTGGCTACACTAACGCTCTTTTGATTCACTACGGTTGTTAATATAAAATTACCTGGTTCTGTTTGCTGCAGGAATCTAAACCAAGGTGAACATCTAGAAACAAGTTAAGCTAATATTAGCATCTTGCGGATGCCCAATCCTGATACCAGTATCAGAATCAGAACAACTGTGGTTTCAGGTTTTCTCCTGCAATATCAACCTGTCCTTTGGCTAACATGAGGAGGAAAACTAAGCCTTCATGTCACGATAAGTCATCAACTAATCATACTGTGTATGTGTGTTGGGTAAGCTGACCGTGGCTGTATTGACAGATCTGTCAGTCAGTTCTAGACTGACAGCAGTTAATAGTCCCTATGTGAGAAAATAGCAATTTCAAGTTAACTTTGTTTTCTATTTGCAGCATCTTCCTCCTCCTCTGCCCAGCAAGACCCCTCCTCCTCCTCCTCCGAAGACCACCAGGAAACAGGCCTCCATCGATTCAGGAATTGTACAGTGAACAAAAGACGCTGACAGTAGGACCAAACAACACACTGACAACACGACAAAATGAAACAACTGTAAACGCTCCCCCTACTTTTAAAAAAAAAACTGTTTTTTTTTTTTTACCCACACATTCCTCGCTCCCTGTTTCAGCTTGACAAGATGAATACCTCACTGCAGCCCGCCCCTTCTGATCATCATCAGATGTTTTTTTTTTTTTTTCTTCTTCTTCTCTCATGTTGCCTTCAGTTTGACGATGATGCAGTCTGCAGCAGGGAGCACGTTGCACACACGAGCAGTCACTGAATTTATTGATGCTGTCTCAGATACCACTTCAGGACTTTATCAGGACATTCACACAGATAAGCTTGGACCACCTGCTCCCCAAACCTCACCAAATCTCAAGTATAGAGAGCTCATTCAAGAATAATTCCAATTTTATTCATATTCCCACTATGTACAGAGGTTTGTATATAGGATTTTATTTTATTTCAGGTTTTTTTTTTGTATGTGATTTGATTTCTCTTTTTGTATTAACGTATCATTAGCTTAAGTGGCATTTATATGAAACAAAAAAGGGCTTGTAGGTTTAGAATTGACAGGGACTTGACAGAATTGGATCATGGATTTTATTGGTTAAAATTTTTGGAGTGCACATACAACTAACTCCTATCATCGTTCAGACCTTGTCCTAGATTTGCTGTAACCTTGGCTTTCCATTATATTGACTTTTCCCAATTCACTACTGACATGACTTCTGAATAAACTTCCAAATGTATGTATTTTTACGGATAAGTTGTCTGCCTCATTATTTTTCCTCTACTGCCGGAAATAGAAGCGTGTGAAATCCAAAAAGGAACGACCTGCACATGTTCCCTCGCTCGGTAACGCCGCTGTCTGCCCGCACGAGTGACAGCTATCAAAACCAGCCTCTTCATTATCAACACACAGGCCATTTATACCGCCATACAATGACTTTCATACAGGCTAATGCAATTACATTTCCATAATGTGCCCGCTCACCAAGCCCCCATTTCTCTTTTTCAAAGCTGAAAGTGTGAATCTGGAATGCGGCCCACATTTAAAGAAAGGCTCTGCAGCACATACGAGCCAACAAACCACAGAGACCAGCTCTGTCCTACTTCATGATTAAGTCTGCTTTTATTGAAGCTCCTACTTATTTTTTCTACTAAAAACTGTTTTTTATTCAAACTGGAATGATTTGATAATTTATGATTTCATTATTTAATATTTGTTGTTTGAAAGTTACAGATCGGTTCTCTTGGACACACAGGCTAAACACGTTTAACTGTTTGTTTTTTTTATGCTTAATTGCTTTAATTTATTTTGACTCCAAATTAATGATTCAAGTTTGAACCATTAAGTGACTTTAATTATCTGTTGTGCAGCAGCTTTAACTTGAACTACACTTTAATTAGTTTAGTAATATGCATGTGCATTACTTTGTGTGTCGGTGGAATGACTCCACTAATTTAAAGTTTGAGGAACATTCGTGCACACTTTTTTGGATATAAACTTTTGAATTCATTTCTGTTCCAGTATCAGGGCATAAATAATCAATAATCAAATACAACACAAGGAAAACAATGCAGGGTCCCCCCTTTGGTAGATCAAAATATTTTCTAAGTCCGCCCCACCTCTCACCTTCCACATGAACCCATAAACATCCATCTATAAACACTCAAACACACTATCAGACACAACCTTTGCTAACAAATTCACTAACGCTTTGTTTGAACCCACCGCTTCAAATTCATCTTAAAGGCTTTATATGCGATTTTTCACACTTAGATATAATAGAAATCAAGTATCTCCTCTGAAAATAACTGTGAGTCATGACTGTCTACAATGGGTGTAACACCCGAGTCCCACTGTCTGTGATGTTTTCAGAGTTTTCAGAGTCCTATCTTCAATTTGTTTACATCGCCAGGACGGCCGGCCGACTCCTCCCCTCGTGTATAAAAGTTGTTTAATTGAGGGACTAGAGAAAAGAAGAATAACATACTGTACTCACTGCTTAACTGTGTTTCTAGATCACGCTCATTTCGGGTAAATTTACATGCAGTGTGAAGATACGAGCATAATAAAGATCGCTAGCATTAGCATGCTAACACAACAATGCACCGCGAGTTGTTTTGATTTCATGCTGGTGCTCAAGGGCGACATCTGCTGGATCAAAAAATCGCATATAAAGCCTTTAAGCACATTTATAAAAATGTATCATTGCATTTATGGGGCACTGAAAGCTTAGCGGTTATGACGCATGCACCATGAACAGAGGCTATAGTCCTCAGCACAGCGGGCATGGGTTTGAATCCGACCTCGGCTCTTTTCCGCATGTCATCCCCCCCCAAACTCTTCTCCCAACATCTCCTGTCTCTCTTCAGCTGTCCTATCTCAAAAAGGCAAAATGGCCCAAAAAACAAAAATCAATGCTTTCATAAGGTTCTTTAACCGTCCTCAAAAGTGAGCATTTTGAGCATTCATAACAACGTATAGCAATGTTTAAGAAGTGTTATAAGCACCAAAAATAATGTATTATGGTGGTAAGATTTATAATTCATTTTCGGTTCATGCAAAACTAACAACAACGTCTTCTGAATTCTGGGTTTCATAACACGTAACTCCCCTGTCAGCTATATTAGTTTTTCTCCCATATGAAAGCTTCTGTGAGGAACTGTCCGGTTGTGTTGATTTTGGCGCCCCCTATGGCCAAAGCAGGATGATCTTTTTGTGGCTCATTTTGTCCTCTACGTGCACTAGTTGTGTCGTCTGACATTTAAAAAAGAATTGCTCTTTATGTTGAAATGCCGCTCGCAATAGTTATTATAAAGGAATTATTTGTAAAGGGCCGTTTCTGCAGTTAGATTTGAATCAACTTGTCTGACACCGACCCGCTGGCCGGGGTGACAGGTATATAAAATAACTCAATTAGACAATCAGTCTTCTCCCTGGATGTCTTGTTTGTGTTCAAGGGGCATAAAGAGGCAATGGTAATCATTTCAGTGTGTTTCATAACCAGCTAAACACTCCTCACTGGAACTTTAAAAAAAAAACGAACTAATTTATTGAACATATCTTTATTTATTCACCAGTTTCCATCTGTTATTTTTGTGACTCAAAAAGTGTGCTGCTGAACCTTCCGATTTCCACAACCCCCTTTTTTGCGCATTTTTTAAATGTGTTTACGGGCCCCTCACCAGCTCGTAGGACCTTTTTTCAAGTCTTTGCCCCCAGGTGACTCATATTCCTCTGCTCCCCTTTTCTGCTGACACTTTGTGAGTGGGTGTCTGCCTGAGGAGAAGCTCTCAAACTTCAGCATCTGTTGTTTGAAGGTGCTTTATTTAACATCGCCAGACAAGAAAGTGTGCGGTTTATATAAAGCTCTCTTGTCCTCATTAGAAACGGTGAATGACTTCTTTTCCCTCGGTGATTTATTTGGGAGAAGCTGTCATCAGAGACCTCGAGTTACACCGGAGCTCACAGGTGTTTTGAACGTAATTAGTTTGACAATAGTGTCTCATTAATATGTTGGGTAGAATGCTGAATGAAATGCTGTTTCCAAATAGTTTCTTTAAATACCAAGACAATAATTTGACTTGAGTACAGGGCCGCCCATAAGGGTGGTGGTGGTGGTGGTGGTGGTGGGGGGTCTCAATAGAGACAACAAAAACCTTGTGCAACCTCAATATGACCACAATTTATTTTGATCCCAAATCCTCACCGTTTCTTATTTGAAGAAAAGCAAACATCTTATAAATGATGCTTTAGTAATATGTTGTCTGTCTCAAAATGTTAACCCCCTCTCTTAAAGGACGGGTTAGTCATGTTTTACTTGACTGTACAGTCCAATTTGAATTGTGGGTTGGCAAAACATGACCTCAACTATTTGGCTACATTTGGGAGTGATACCTTGCCTAACAGGACATAAGAACGGTTGCCACAAAGGGTTAAAAAAATGACTGATGTTGGGATGATTAGGGACTGAATAAATCCGATTTGGGACTGGTCAGGTGACTGGATCTTTCAGGGGGGCCAGTCATTTCTGTGGTCTAGTATTTGTCCGAAAATAGTTAAAGCTTTGGAAAAATCTGTCGTATACACTGGAGGGTTAAAGCTGATTTGAATCTGCAGACTTTTCAATTTCCTTTAATACATCCTGTATCAGAGCCAGAGCGCCTTCTCTCCTCATATGTGTATGCATACTCAAACAGAAAAATCCATTTCATCCCGCTGAGAAGCCATCATTGTCGTGTTCATGTTACCACTGCTGAATACAAGGTGCACTATGTGCTCTGAAGAACCTTCATTTGACCGTGTGCTTTCTGTCTAAGATGATAAATCGCTCTCCAAACACAAAGAAATGGAGTAAGTAATATTCAATAAAAATGCAAGTTTTAGAATGATACCAATGTTATTTTCTCTTGTGCTTTCTCTCATCTCTCGTGCTTTCTTCTAGTTTTTCCCAAGGCTTCAGCGACACTCTCTAAGGACCATTACCTTTGCTACAGTACGGTACCACTCTCTGCTTACAATAACAGAAATATGATGGTGTTCATTACAGCCTTAGCTCAGTGCTAATGGGCGTTCGGCCCGCTGCACGGTAACTTGAAGATCTCACTGTTGGAAATGTGCAGTTTGAATTGATTCTGATGTGAGAAGCTCAGGGCGTGTTTAAAGTGACAGATGAGAAAAACTAATGAGCATTAATGACTGTTAACTAATCAACAACTCCTAATTACTGATCATTAACTTCTAACTAGAGTAAAAATGGTTTCTAAACATAAAGGCAGTTACAAGCAGGCCTTCAGGGTGATTATTAAAGTTTTTACAATAATGTACCCCTTTTGAAATCGCCTTTTAGACAAGTACTTCTTTAGCGACCAATCGATTTTTGTAGGCAATAAAAGCTTGTATGAAGCGGTAAGAAGTCAGATGCTACCCTTAAGTACATGGACTACAACTTTGTAACTATTGGTTGATAAAATAATAAAATGTTGGGTGATTTATCTTGGCAAAGAAGCACAAAGTTGGGGGGAAACACTTGTAAAGAATTGATCTCTGCATTCGTTGTCTTACTAAAGTATTGTCAACCTTTCTGTTGATGCTCTGATTAAAGGAAAGAGACGAATGCCAAAATATAAAAAGTCCCTAAAAATAAATCTTAGATAGCTCAATTTAAACAAAATGAGTAAACATTGTACAACAAGGGGCGGCTGTGGCTCATTTGTAGAGTCAGTCGTCTCCCAAACGGAAGGTCGTGAGTTTGATCCCCAGCTCCTGCAGCAACATGTCCGATGTGTCCTTGGGCAAGACACTTAATCCCAAATTGCTCCCGCTGCTTTGTGGGCTGAGTACAAATCTGTAAGACTAGGATTAGTTACTTCTGATGGTCACTTTACATAGAAGCCTCTGCCATCAGTGTGTGTAGGTGTGAAGTGCTTTTGTAGGCAGAGGACTACAAGCTCGAGTCCACTTACCATTTAACAAAGCTAAGATATTATGTTGTATTCCAGTGTTGAAGTTACCCAGTAAATCATGACAGTGAGGTTATGCTTGCATAATACCAGGACCCTGACACTGAGGCAGCTACGTGGAATTATTTTATTTTAGCATTAACACCTGTGCTTTCCCTGCTGTGAGATGTCCAACTTTATCAATGAAAAAGTCCTTTTATGCAAGAATTCAAGGCCTCGTTTTAACCAAAAAAGATTCTAGTATCTGGGAGCTTCAACAGCTGCTGAGTCAATGTCCTGGCTGAAACCCCATCATGAATACAAAGTAACAAACAAATCAGCGACAAGGTTACTGAACCACAACAAAATACAACAAGGTCAAACATTAAAAGCACAGGTGTAAATCTGCCTGGAGCAGACCTGTGGACTCTGGAGGAACATCAGGGCTTTACGACTGAGGCTGGGGACACTGTGATCTACTGAGAACAGATTAACAATGGCAAAGAGAACTGTTGAAAACATGACATCACACTGTGATGCCTGTTGGCCAAAACAACAATAACAAGCTTTTGGGATGTTTCTTTGCAAACCTGGGGGGTTTAGAGGCAGAGAGGCAATATAAAAGCAGCACAAAAACACACAAAAACCACGAGAGGAATCATGCTGCAACAAGCAAGTGTAATGCAATTTGGAAGATTTAATGCCTAAAAAGATAATGACCCCAAACACAAAGACAAAGCTATGCAAAAATGCAAAAGTACCTTCCAAACAACAATGACGCTAATATAAACTTGCAAAAGTTAGAGTCCAGACTTTAATGACACTAATAATCCAGTGGACTTTATTTATATGGCTCTTTGAGGTGGTAATGTTGCAGTTAAGCAAGGGCAAGCAGTTAAACTGTATTTGCTAGAAGATGCGAAAGGACAGACCTATTTAATATTGGACAATAATCATAAGCTCCTCTTTATGTTTGTACTTCTATTTAATCTCAAGGTCTATTTAAGAATTTGTTTCCACTCTGGCACTAAAACGTTTCTGTGATTTTAAATCTGTTAGACAATTCAACTTGAGGAAGTCCAACTGGGGTTCCAATCCTTTTTTTTTTTTTTTATCCTCACTGTACCCTGCTCATTGAATCACAATAAGTTTATTCTTCTCCAAATGTGCGATGGGAATCTAAAGTTTCATCGATGATATAATTCACTTATCGAGAGTACCCAGTGCACACTCACTGTCTAACCTTGCAGTTGAAAGGGGATGAAAGGGGATAAAGGGTGAAGCATTTCAGCAGTGGTAATATTACATAGTTTAACTGACAGCTTCTTCAATAGGCTCTCAGTGATTTGTGCTCAGGCATTATACTTCACCCTCTCTCTCCTCAAAGCGTTGGGAAATAAATCGCTTAATTGAGAGGATTTCCAAAGGCTTTGGTGGGGTTGGGGGGGGGGGGGACGTGGAGCTGTGAGCTAGCTCCGTCTCGCCAAGAGGAAATGTATTTACAACGCACTCTATCCCCGTCTCATTTGTCATTTTCGGCCTGGAATAATGTGTGTACATTTTCCGTCTCTCGACACACTTTCATTTGCCGGGAGGTTGCAAATGTGCACGCTTCTCTTTTAAATGTCTCCTGCGCCTTATAAAAGAAGGGGAATATTTTCCATAAATCAACAATGTGCATAAATCCAATCACAAGTGTCAGCGGGGTAGCTGTGGCTTTTTTTTTTAATTCCCAAATGGAGACTTACTACAAGTTGTGGACATGGTTATCAGTTTTCTTTTCTATGTTAATGTGGCAGACAGTCCTGTCCTAAAAATCATCCAGGAGTGGGTCCTTCTAATATTCACTTTTTTTTTGTTGTTGCTTGAATTTCCACAAATGTTTAAAAAAAGTTATATATTTTTTAGGTTAGGAATGTGAGTATGTTGAGTATGAATGACTCTTCAAACTGAGTTTACAGCCATGTAAACGCTAACATGCTCAAATTGACCAGGCTATACTAGTTTAAAAAGGTTCCAGGTGTGTTTGACTTTGACCATGTTTGCCGTTTTAAAGTGCGGTTTTCTTTTTTAAAACCTTTTTATTCTGTAAAGACTCCGACTTTTCATTCATTCAGGTGACATTTTTTTTTACCCAGAAAGGGGCTGAGCCGGCATCGTTTGGGCAAAGTACCTGGATGTGTTGCTCTCATCAGTAGCTTGATGCATTAGCATGCTAACTTAGTTGTAATGATAATTCTGTGCTAGTGTTAAGCTAGTTTAATACCTGTTTGTTATTTTACCATGTTAAGTATTTTACTTTTGTCATTTAGCATGCTAACATGCTCACACTGACAATGCTGGCATACTAACATTAAACAGTTAATGTACAATGATCACAAACTTGGTTGAGTATATTAGAAATCAAAAAAAAAATGCTCACAAAGACAATGCTCTCATTTTTATGTTCTTCATAATTCAAAAAATGATTTACACTTGATTGACATGTGAAAGTGAATGTATAGCCGCCTGGCTGTTGAAGTGTCTTGTAAACAAACATGTGGCCTCCCTGGCAGTCGATCCATGTCATCAGGACAGTGGAGTGTCGTGTGTATCTGTCACTGATAGTGTCATGCAGGAAGCATGATGCCTCTTTCTCTCTGGGCAGACTTGTCACCGAGTGCTTCAGTAAATTGACTAAATAAATTGTGTTCATGACAGAACAAACATCTCGCGGTGGCAGAGCAGGGAGTGAGTTATTTTCATCTGTAGTGTGAGCATCGACATCTCTCGAGAAATATTAACTAAAGACTGTCCACTGAACAGAGTTCTAGAAGTGTTATTGATTAATTCTGTTTTTTAAAAAAACCCACAAGAATAGATGAATCACCAACGACAAGACACTTAAGAATGATTCCAGTTGTCAACCTTATTTAAAGCAAGACAGAAAGGGAAATGATGACTCAGCTGTTGTTGTATGTTTGTTAAAGAGTAAATTAGAGCTGAAGCAATAAATCACCTTATCAATTTGTCTATGGAAACAGAAAATCTATCTTTACCTGTTTGGATATTTACTTGGTTTACTCAATTTTCAAGCAAAATGCCTTTAATTCTCCAAAGGGCACATTTGCAGATTTGGAAAGTTAGGAATTCAGAACTAAGATGAGATTTTTTAAAACAATTTCTATTTAGCTGTATACTTTGAATGACTTTTCGATTAAGCAGAAACTGAATCAATAATGTAAATATGAATTCCTGGGGCACAAATGACGGTTGGGTCGCTCCCCGCGCGCGGAGGCTGTGGTTTTACAAGCAGGGTTTGGGTTTGGTTCATAAAGTAACCTGCTCTGCCCAGTTTGGGATCCAGCCCTTGCATTTTATGACATCACCTCGGGCTCTTGGACCTTTCTCAGCTTTCTGGTGAAAGTAATCATAAGTTGAAGCCTTGCTATAAGAAAGCTGCAGCAATGACTGACACAAGTTGATTTTGAGTTGCTGTTTGTAAAGTTTCAACCATTTTATGTTGTTTAAAGGGAGATTCTGCTGATGGCAATCTGTCCTCTGAGCGTGTTTCCAATCTGTCAAAAGCACCTGAAGTAATCACCTGCACTGTAAGCTATGAGCCGAGTCTTTGATTGAACACTTTAATGCTGTTTTTCTGCACTGCCTCAGACTTTACACTCCTCTCACACACTCAATCACTCTTTTATCAGGAGCTGCTGTCACTAGAGCTCTTACAGGCACACAGAGTAGTCGACACTAGACTTTAAAGCACAGCAGATCTGTTGGCGTTTTACATCAGAGCCTGTAAGCAGGCGTGTTACTTTGTGCTGCATTCAGCACTAAATACAAAATGTTCGCTCTGCACACAGGCTTATTATCCTGGTTTGATGGAGGGAGCCAAGTGCTGGTGATCTGTATTAGCTCAGGCTATTATGAAGCACAGGGTTTTCCCAGGCATTTGGGGAGACGTGTTGCTAGGAAACGTTACCTCGAGATCGGGGGTGGAGGATTTGTGTGATGAGGAAGCAGAGTTTCCAGATACTTTCAGCTTCACGTGGCAATAACTGAGAAGAGCCATCGGCACGTTGTCCCAATAGCATAATATTGATTTGAGCCAGCTTATCTTGACATAGAAATGTGGTCTTTTTAATCTCTCGTCTTGAGTTTTGAGCTCCTTCAAAAGTGTTTCAGGATCAGCTTTATTGGCCAGGTATTCTCACACATAGAAGGAATTTGACTTTGGTAGACTGTGCTCTCCATGTTCAAAAGAATGACATCAAATATTAAACTATAAACAAACAAACAAAATGTGTACAAGCCTTCATGAGACAACAGTGCAGTGGTGAAGAATGAACATAATAAATTATTGGTATAAATTATGTCATTATGTAAAAGATAGATGAATCCACATGAGGCAGATCCATCAAGTAAGTAGTAAATAAGTAGTGTGGAAAAAAATGAGGAGGATAACAATAATCAGCAGATTAAGTGGCTGACCATAAAATGTGTATAAATAATTGTATTTATATTCACAGTGGGTGTTTTGTTAGTGACAGTTCTGACACTCTGTGACTGAAATGTTCATCAGAGTGACAGCGTTGGGTCTGGTTGTTTTGGTGTACAGTGAAGTGGAACGCCTACCGGAGGGGAGGAGTTTGACCAGTTTGTGACCGGGGTGTGTGTGGGGTCTGCGGTGATGTCACCTGTCTGTTAAGTGACCCTGGACTGATATGAGTCCTCGAGGGCAGGTTAGCATCGGTGATTTTCTCTGCAGATCTAACAATCTGTTACAGTCTGTTTCGGTCCTGTTTGGTTGCAGATCCAAACCAAACAGTGATGTATGTGCACACGTGCAGAGAACTGACATGATGATCATGATGGTGTAAAACATGATCAGCAGCTCCTTAGGCAGGTTGAACTTCCAGAGCTGATGCAGGAAGTACATCCTCTGCTGTGCTTTTTTTCCTGATAGTGTGTATGAGGGAGGTCCACTTTAGGTCCCGGGAGATTGTTGACACTGTGCTGTTGAGTATGGAGAGGGGAGGCGGAGGGTAGGGGAGCTTCTTCTGAAGTCCACTGTCATCTCCACAGTCTTGAGCGAGTTTAGCTCCAGATGGTTCTGACCGCACCAGAGGGCCAGCTGTTCCACCTTCCGTCTGTAAGCAGACTCGTCACCGTCCCGGGTGAGACCTATGACGGTGCCAAGTCTGAATACTTCAGGAGTTCCACAGAAGGTAACCCTGGGCTGCAGTCATTTCAAGAGGGAAAAGAGCAGTGGGGAGAGGACGCACCCCTGGGGGGCGCCATTGCAGATTGTCCATGTGCTGGATGTGATGCTCCCCAATCTCACCTGCTGCCTCCTCTCTTGCAAACATTTAATTATTTTATGTTTTATAAATCACCACCAATAGGGACAAACTCATGACGATGACTCTACTGAGAAAGGGTATTTTATCATAGTTTTGACTGTTAAATGGCAAAATATGATTAATTATCATACACACCCATGCTTACATGTGACATTTAAACACATCCTCATCTTTTTGACCTTTTCAGAGCAAAATGTATTCATTTATTATTGGAATATGATTAATAACTCGTAAGCTTAAGTTATTGTAAAGGTTTTTGAAGACTATCCTTATTTAGTCAGTCAGTTAGTTGTACAAATATAAAAGAGACAGATGACATGGATGTGCTGTAGAAGGGTTAAACAAACCATAAACAAATATTGCATCTGTTTACTTACAAAGCTTCATATTGATCCACAAATCTACCTACATATATATATCTGCACATACATCCACTAAAAGTATGTAAACATCCTCACACATAAACAAATTGTGTTTGTCATTACAAATATTGTTTGTTTTGATACGTCCGCAGCATCAGCATTTCTGAACAGCTGGAGAACAAAATTTAATACACTGATCACTTTCTATTTTAAGATATGTTTTGCCGTAGTGATATATGTTTTTGTGGTGAGTTAGGTTTATTTAGTGACTCTAAAGGTGTTATGTGTAAAGCAATGCTGCCCTCATCTGGACACTATTATTAGTGCATCCTGCCTCTGCCTGCCACATCAAACTGTCCAGATGAGTAACTTCGACAGTGGACTAAACATTTAGCTTGTTTGTTTATATTTTAAAGTCAAATTAATAGCCATGCTTCGTCAAATTATAAGCACAGTTTTAATATTTAGAAGCAGAATGTGATTTTGACTCTACCAGACCAGGCACATCCGATCTCCCTGAGGAGGTTTTTAGAAGCAGAGGTGTAAATGTTCCCCAGTGGAGGAAAGAATTAAGTTAATGCCACCAGAAGCGGTGAAGCAGAAGGACACCTTGGATGTATTTCTCCCTCAGCTGGTGTGCTGTCTACAGGGCTGCTGCTTCCTGAGCCCGTGGACACAAACTGTCTGGGCCGAACAGTAATTGGTCAGAGGGGATTCCACAGAGAGGAACGTCTGATTAGCAAGAAAAAGATTCTCCGCTTCTGGCCCTGCAGGTAGACGACTACCTGGAGATATTAATGTGTGAACAAAAAATGAAATTTGGGACAAGGCTGTTTACCCATATGCCTTTGAAGCAAACTAAAGTGTCCCCTTTACTCTCAAGTAAACTTCACTCTGATGTTCAGATTACAATAAGCAGAAGTCAGTTTGCTTTCACATCTCTAAAAGGAGAAAATCTCTCTACGCCTACATTCAAATCAGAGTCAAAGATGTAGATTAATTTAAACTAGAATTATCTAAAACTTTTGTAAAAGTATGTTGTTAGCCTTTTATAATGAGTTCTTCATTCAGAGCCTATGTGCTCATGGCAGATGACTGCACACCAATCAGTCTGGTTCTATGGAGGTTTCTGCCTGGGAAAAGGAAGATTTTTTTTTTGCCGCTGTTGCAAACATCTCACAAAGTTTTGGATTAATGTTGTTTTTTTTCTTAATTTAAACTTTGTTGAACCGGGTTAGTCCCATTAATCATCAGACTTCTCTCTTGCATGACACACATAGTTTGCACAATAAACAAATCAAATCAAAGAAGGATGTATTAACATTAAATGATAAAAATAACTTTTGACATAAACAGTATGGACTCCATACACCATATGTTTAAAATACTTCATTGTAAATATGAGTTCTGAAGTTTATTATAAGTCAGCAGATTGTCAAAGCAGCAGATGCAGAAAAGGTAAGTACATTGTTCTTAAAAGTATCCATTACTCACCCCTTTAAACTCTTAAAAAATGGACTTTGAAGAAAGTGCAGAGCTCAGCTAGCTATTATTAATGTGTCTTGCGATGGATTTGTCTTTGGCATCCAGAAGAATAACGACAAGTGGGTTTAGAAATGAAGGATCCTCCGAGGCCACACAGTCACTCTGGCTGCCAAGTCTGGCATCACAACTCTTCAAGTGTCTTTAATCTCCTTTCCTCTCCTGCAAACTCAGGGAGCTGCAGAGGAGCTCACTTTCTGCAAGGGGCTGCTTTTTTTTTCGTATTTTCACACTAAACTCTGCTCCCTTGTGCATTTTTAATGGGCGTTAAACTGTGGTGCCTGTTGTGCTTTGCTCCTCCACTGGAGGGAGACATAGAGCAGAAAAAGCTCCTGCATATTCAAATGGATAATCTGTTTTTTGCATTCAGAATTTATGGTTTTGGCCTTTCATTGTTATATTATATAGGTGCTTCAAGTAGAAGGGTAATTACTTTAAAGCAATAAAAATGAATGCGTACAAGTTGTGGTTTAAGCCCAGGCTGGAACAGGCCTGATTCAACCCCTGGGGGCTTGGATGAATCCAGCCAGTTTTAAAAAAGTGCTGATGCATGCTTAAAGACAGAGAAACTGTGTGTGTGAGTGTGTGTCTGATTCTCCCCTCTCACCTGCAGCACTGCTTCTCCTCCACGCTCAGCCTGAAGGGCCCTGCGGTGGTGCCTCTCTGACCCCACCGTGATTGACTCGATCGCCCAAAGAAAAGCTCCCATGACCTTAAAAAGCTGGAGGAAACAGGGGATGAAGACAGACATGGCAGGGTAACAATAGACCTCCAGCCCCATCCCTCTCCCCCCCCCTACACACACACATACACAGTCAGCCTGTTTGAATTATTACTCTTCAGTGACACAGGGGGCTTGGGATTGTCACATTTGACACCTTGTGACTTAATTTGAGGGGTCGAAAACAACACAAAATATCAATCAAAGGCTTTGAAACCCATTTGTTTCCCCTAATTTCTGATATTGTCCTATTTGAATTCACAAGAACTAACAACTTCAGTATATTAAATGTCTTCTTAGGGTTTTAAAACAGTAATTTTCTTGCAGATATAAACTACATATTCGATTATAAAGTCATAGCGGGATCCTGATACCCCTGCAATACAAAACCCTCATCAAGATTCTAAATATGTTAGTGTCAGTCTGAGGAGGATCACACAGTCTTTCCCGGGTTTTTCTTTTTCACATTCAGAAGTCCACTCAGCAGTCATCAGTAATTAGCTGTACTGGCTGTTAAACACCTAACAGGTTGTGTTGTTTTCATCTGGGGGTTAAATGCCACTCCCCCCCTGTGGAGTGCACCGCTGTACAGCCTGTGGTCGGGACAACACCTCCGAGCCAAACAATTACATCAAGGTCATGGAGAGGAGGAATGTTGTGCCGATTAGAGCAGGAGTCCAGCAGCTACCTGTGCAGACCACGACTCACTGGACTGACCACAGAGATGAATTATATTATCTTCCAGATGTTTTTTAGACGCCGCAGAACGAGCGTAGAGACCAAATCAGCTGGAAAATGCGAAACGTTGAACATGTTTTAAATATTATTTTTAGTTCTGAATTACATGGACGCTTATACAAACCCAACAGAGCAACTAAAGTATCGCTGTGCTCGGCTGTTGTGGCCTCTTCCTCTCTCCCCTCCATCGAAACTCTCACCATTTGCCTGCCAGAGGTCGGCTCCAGAAACCACCAGGATCCCTGGTGAAAAAGAAAAAAAAAGTCTGAGCTGTTTTTTATCCTTAGAATTAACTATGTGCTCACTGCATAGTCCTACGAATACGATACATATTTAGGACAATAAATGCACATTGCAGCTTCTGTGTAAGACTACTTGACAACTCAAAAGTATTTTGAAGTATTAAGTTAAGTCTATTTTTAATCGCCCCCATCGAAGCATTCGACATTTTTATGTAAAAAAGGAGAGAGGTTTTATTTGCAATTTCAATTATTTCAAAAAGTAAAACTATGTATTCCCTCACTGAAAGGTTTAGAGAGAAAAATCTGTCGAACAGTTTTTTATTTAAAGTTGTAAAATGTTAAAATATGGATGACGTAATTACAAGACAGACGTGTCTTTATGACTTAAAAAAAAAAAAGGTGAGCCTGCTGGGGGTATTTTTTTTCCACGAGTCACTTGTTGACACTAAACTTACGGCACTCGTCCAATGTTTATTGCAAACGAATGTCTCTAAAGTGAATGCGACTTGTTACAAACTCGCGGGTCCTCGGTGTTTGGGTTTGACACTATGGTGAAGAAAGTTAAACAAGTTCTGACATGTTCACAACCAGTGCACGAAAACAAGGGGATTGTTAGACTATAGTCAAACAAGTATTTATAGTTCCTTAGAAGTGCTCATAAAAAGTAGCCAATTTTACACATAATATTAAATATACTGATATTCTGAGTCAGATTATCTCAGAGTTTGTTAGTTTGTAAATGTAGGGTAGATGTTTGCCGTTTATGCGAAAGATCACCATAGTGAGATCAAAATCAGAATTGTAGTTTTAATTTTTATATCCTGACAAAAAGTGCAGGCAAAAATAAAAATGTTAGTATTCATTTGTCAGCTGACATTCAATACATCATCATAATAAATTAATCAAAAAGTGTCATGTGAAATTTTTTTTGCCAAAAAAAGGCTTGTGCGTAATTACGCACGGGCAATAGTTATATGTCACTAACATGCTTTAATGATAATCTACCTTTAAATAACACGAGACTCAGCGTCGCAGTTGAAGGCAGTATCGATGCTTTTTGATAGGGAGGTGAGGGTCTGTAGTGGGACAGAAAGAGGGGTGGGACCATCCCCAAACTTCTCTTCAATGGGCTACCTGTAGCGTCTCCGCGCGTTGCGCATAAATACTCCTCCCTCTGAGGATGAGTTCAGTCCTAAGGAAGAGACTCACTCTGAAATCACGTTTTGGGAATTTGTCTCGGGCGGATTATGAACGCTTTTGGACACCAACCATCAAACCAGCAGACCAGCCCCATTCAGCACCACAGCGCGCAGGAGATCCTGGACATGGCCGTGTACTGCGACAACTACGGTGTATACCAACAGAACCTCCACCACCACCCTCAGAGGCCGCCAACACATCCCTCCAGCTACGGCCTCGGAGACTACACCTCTCCGTCCGCGAACCCGTACCTGTGGCTGAATGGACCCAGCATCAACTCCTCTCCGTACCTCCCAGGGAACAACGGCACCTCCTACATCCAGTCCGGATACGGGTCCAACCAGAGGCAGTTCTTACCGCCTCCTCCAACCGGGTTTGGTGGAGCAGACCTGGGCTGGCTGTCCATATCCAGTCAGCAGGAACTCTTTAAGATGGTCAGACCACCTTATTCATACTCTGCGCTGATAGCCATGGCCATTCAGAACGCGCAGGACAAAAAGTTAACTCTCAGCCAGATTTATCAGTATGTGGCTGAGAACTTCCCTTTCTACAAGAAGAGCAAAGCTGGATGGCAGAATTCAATCCGTCACAATTTGTCTCTGAACGACTGTTTCAAAAAAGTGGCACGGGACGAGGATGACCCTGGTGAGTGTGAACTTTACACAAAAATGAATCATTCATGAGATATTTCATTTAAAAAAAGTTTCTTTTAGATAAACTCACACTACTAAGTTAAATACACTTTAGGTGTCAGTTGTCATTTTTGATTAGAAATATAGTTAACGTCAAAATCATCATGTGTTGTGAATTTGGCAAATTGACATTTAACCCTTTCTCTTGTCTTGCAGGTAAAGGAAACTACTGGACGCTGGACCCAAACTGTGAGAAAATGTTCGATAACGGGAACTTCAGGCGGAAGAGGAAGAGGAGATCAGACATCACCGGCCCTGAAAGCACCTCTCTCCCGGTGAAGTCAGAAGACAGCCCGCAAAACAAGCTCTCCGACACCGCCAGCCTCGTCAGCTCCTCCCCGCCCAGTCTGCACGGCTCCCCGGCCTCCACGGAGCCCAAGTCGTCGCCGTCTCCCTCCGCGGAGCACAGCCCGTGTTTCGGCAGCTTCGTGTCCAGCGTGAACGCGCTGCTGGCGGGCAGCGGCAGCGAGGTGTCCCGGGGAGGGGAGCGGGAGTACGGCTCCGGGCATCACGGCGGACTGAGTCACAGCAGAGAGGGGGGCATGTCCGGACTGGGCTCGTACTCGCCCTCATTAATCTCCCCTCTGAACTCTGAAAACAACAGAATGAACTATTACACATCAGTACAGAGCTTGACCAACCATTTCAGTGTGAATAACCTCATATACAACCGGGAAGGAACTGAGGTGTGAACTGGAAAAGTATTTTATCACTCAATGTTAACATTCATCTTTCTTTGGGAGCATGCTCCATAAACTGGTTTAGTAGGCCTCGATTTGAATCTAGCACTGGGGCTGAGCTTCCTAACTGGGAATCATATTGTTATCTGGTGCTTTGTAAAGAAATGGTCATGCTCCCAAAGTGCCATATTTTCATTGGGTTGTCTATCAACTGGCAACAAAAATGTTCACATGTAAAAAAACATGACTGTGTACTTTTCTAATATGTTTTTGTCATACTTATTGTAGCTGCTCTGTGTCTTTGTAAAAAAAAAAAAGGACACCTTTGTACAGAAATTATTTTCATAAGAAGAAACGTGCCGTGTATTTTAGACTGAATTGTGTTTTCTGTTTTATTTAAACTCATGTTGATGTTTGAATAAAAGTCATCTATTTTAACTCCATGATTGCATCTTATGACTCATTCTCCTACTTGTGTTCTTGAGAGAGAGAAAATCAGAGAATGAACCGTGGCTGTTTGAACTCTGTGTTTTAAAATCTGATGCCTGATTCATCCTTTTATTTTTAAACACAATATATTTATCTCATATCTGTGGCTTTTTTAAAAAGTTATTTTACACCTTTTCTTAATTTTTCCCAATGAAGACGTCTTTCTTATTCCTCTAATTACTGTAATGGGACTATATTTGATAGCAGTCCATACACTTTTGTGTCTTCCGACTATTGTTTTGTCAGTTTTACTTTAATATACAATATTTTTTTTAAAGCTGAATGACATCCTTGTTATTCACCGTAGCCTTCAAGAAGTGAATTATTGCTTGTTATACTATAACTTCATCCTTGTTTTTGTAGATTTTCAATATATTTTTCAGCCCCATGCTGTTCTTTTTGTTCCTCACACACTGACTCACAGATGCAAAAAAAAAAAAGGCTTTAAAAATATCCTGATGAAGTTCTCAAACATTTTCTGTTGCCCCAGAGAGTGTTTGATAAACCCAAATGTTTTTTAGACCTGTCAGGAAATCTGAAGTCAAGTGGCTGTAAGCAGTAAAGTGTGTGAGACAGAGACATTTTCCGCTTGTCACTTCCAATCGGCCCATTCCAACAAGCAATCAGACCTTTAACTTACTTCCAACAGGTTCACAAGTTCAGCTTTTTGTCTGGGCTGGACCTGACTCAGACTGTGAGTGTTTGATGTTAACCTGTTGGCTGAATCATACTCCACCTGTCTCTAACTATTCACAAAGTCCTGTCACGCAAAACACAGCCTGTTCCGTGTGTGAATCCCGGTAATGGGATTTGTTTTTTTTCTGTATTGGGACAGAATGTAATGTCCTTTTGTTGTGCTTGTGACCCGGGACACACACACAGAAAGCTGCAATCGAGGAGAAAACATGAAGCCGAGGAAATGTTCGAATGATTTAACACCCGGCTTCTGTCTTACGTTCAAACAATATGGATCTGCACGGAATCAAAGCCTGTAAATAAAAGGAAACACCTCTTAATTGGTGTATAATTGAAATCACTCAGGCGCTCCGTGGTCTGGAATAAAAGAAATATTAATTGACAAGACTTTCGTGCCCCATGTTGGAACACAATGGAGGCTGGCAATTGAAGAGATCCCCTCCTGGGCTCAAATGAAAATATTGCCATCTGAAGATCTGGGAACAAATTATCTCCCTCAGGCCACATTTTGCTCTATTATCTGTGGAGCAGACAAAGAGGATTTTTGTCATACAGGAGCCTGTTCTCACAGCAACAACTTTTCTGTAGAAATCCTCATCATGTCCAGTGAATGGAGTGTAAAGCCCTTCACAATAAGAGGCCTTTTAGTTCCTCTTATTACTGTCACTTCTTCCCTCCATTCAGTCTAAACTCTTTTTTTTACATATTGTTGAAACAATAATTTGGTTTTAAATAAAAAATATTTCATATCACATTTGAAATATAAGTAATTCAATCAGGAAGTCTGAAGTACTTTTACTTGAGTTCTATTTTTCCAGTTTAGGCTTGGATTTACATTTTGGAGGGAAAAATAATGAATGTTTTAATTACTTTTCTGCTCCCAAAGATTATTTTTATTTACATATTTGACATTTGCAAATCTCAGTCTTGTAAGTGAGATTTTTAATCTAAATGAGATTTTCCTGGTAAAAAAAAAAAAAAATTACTTTGCAGATTCAGACTCTAAATCACTTCACATTTACTATCTGCAGCAATACTGATGCTTGTATGTTTTTTCCTCCATTTTTTTTGGACTGGTGTTTCATCATTATCACAATGTCCTTCATTTATTTATTTTTTAAATGTATGTCAATAAGCAATGCTTTCTCACTCAGTGTGTTTGCTTTTTAACTATTGGATGGAGGCCTGGGTTTAATGACCATGCTCTCACATCATTTTCATGCAGTCAGATGGAAGCTCATGTCTTTAGGTGTTGTGTAAAACATTAAGAACAGCAGCTTCTATAGAAACTGAGTTAGAGCTGAAAATGCACTCTTTAATTGCATACAAATATCGGGTCTACTTTACAAACTCACAACTGTACTGTAAGTTGTAAATATGTTTATTTTTAAAAGACTAATTTATTTTCTTCAGTTTAACACATTTTGCTGCATAATGACACCGAGGCAGAACTCAACATCAGCTTAGTTTTCCAAGTTCGATTCTGCCCCTCAGTTCTCTGAAATGTAACGCTCCAGCGCCCTGCACTGCCTGAAGGCTACACTTACCCCGGCTCACATGAATATCAGTCAGGCCACCGTGTCTCTGCTCTGCCTGCTCCAGGGCCCCCCTGGCTCCAGGGCTGAAGGGCCCGGGCCCAGCAGACTACCTGATGGTGGCCACCTTGCAGACCAACACACACATGCCTAGTGGGCTAAACCCATAATGATGGGTTTCAGCCTCAAAGGGTCATCCCTCTCAGGCGAGGTTGGCTCATTATTGTAGGAGAAGATTGGATTATTTGAATCCCCTTTCTCTTTACGGGACTAGATACACCGGGAAGACATCTGATGCCAGTTATTGAGAGCAGGGAAGGGTATTTCTAGCTTCATCTGCATTGATACTAACTTCAGCTGGAAGAATACATTCACAAATCCACAACACAGAATCTGTTGCTTCTGTTAAGATACATTTTAAAATTAGAATATCACTCTTAAGATATTTCATCAGATGATCGTCTGCAGCTCGGGACTTTGCAGGCCTGACCACGTTAGGAAGTGAGTGACATGAGCCGGAGTGATGAATCACTGCCGGCTAAAGTTGCACTCAGCAGTGAGAAGATAGAAACTTAACTCCCATTAGCTGTTGAGCGAGATCTCCTCAACTGATAAAAAAAAAAAAAAAAAAAAAAAAAAAGCAACCAGAAGACGACTTTTAACTTAAACCTTTTAACTTCACAACCGGCTTTTTTGTTGTTGCAGACTTTAACTCATGTTGTGGAGAAACTTGGGCCTTGTAAGGCGGTTTGTTGCTTTGTAAAGCCTTCAGGATTCCAATAAAAAGATGTGTCCTTGGACTAATAATTCTCCACAGCCCATATAACACCACCTTGCGACAAATCTGAGGGGTTTTATGAAAAAAGAGAGCAAGGCGTCTGACCCCAGTTGAAGAATATGATATCGTGTCTATAGGGGGGCTGATTACAGTCTGGATCTACCCTGACATTTCACATCTGTTTGTAGCAGTCAGCGGGCATTACAGGGATAATTTCTTATATTACAGCTCAATCTCTTGAGGAAGTTAAATATTTAAGAGAACAATATGATGACAGCTTCTAGGGGGGCTACTATACGGCTGTAAGGAGGGAGGGGGGATGTCTTTTCAGTGCACTTTAAAAGGACTGTGTGTGCATGTGATAGCTGAGGAGAATGTCTATCAATTGGCATGACCTGATTCGGTTTCATCATGCCTCATCTGAAGCCCATAAAAAGCCTGACGTATGGCCCAGAAACGGCATGGGATCCCCCGCTCCGGATGAGCAGACATATGGATTATTTTATACAGAACAGGAGCCGGCGCTGCACAAACTGCTCACTTGTTGAGAGAGCATGTGAAAAATGTGGAGACACCTCTTGGTACAGCAGTTGTCACACTTCAACACACATAGTTTTGTTCCTATTATTTAGTTTGAATTTCCTTCATTTCAAAGAGATTGAGATGTTTGCATGATAGGCCTGCTAAATAATCCAAACTCATGGCTTAAATGTTTAAAATATGAACATTTTTCACACCAAAAAGCAAGTTTTCCTTAGTGCACTGAGTTGTATTTTTGTATAAAGAATTGTCTTTATCTATTCAGATCAATTAATTAAGTAACACAGACGTTTACAAGTACGTCTGAAAATGCATGTATGCTTAAAAAGGAACCCACCAACCATTTAAATTGAAATCATTTCCAAAGTCCTACCACAAATTCAAGAGGAGATTTTGGTGATTTAAGATTTCAATATTTTTTTTCTGAGTGAAGCTTCATTCACAGTAACCTGCCTCATTTTAGCTCTTTTTAGGTCAGTCTTGCTCCCTTCTCGCTGATCCAACAGGCTGGATTGAGTAGCAGGATGTAGAATTATTGGCGAGCACAGGAAGGGCAGCCACTTCAGAGCCCGTGAGGAGGAACCTGCTGAAAGACTCAAAGAGATACAAGGATTAACGGACTAGAACGAGCCCCAGTAAATCCACAGCCAGGGCCTGTCTTCACATCGCTCAGTCTGGAAAACCTATCCCCAAAACAATGTAACTTATCCCCCCCACCCGCTCTGTCGCTGGAATATATTTTGACAAAGTCTTTGTTCTCACATTAGGGGACTGTAGGCAGATCATCCGTTATCCGTGACCTTTGTCATAACAAAGCATGGCAGTGGTTTTTACACACTGCTGAGAAGACGGAGAGGAAAGTTCACATCATCCACACTGAGGTTTCTGACAAGTTATGGGTCATTCTGACTCACATGAAACTGTCAAAAAGTCTGGGATGGGGAGATAATCAAATATGCATGGAAAATGGAAAATACTAAATTCGTTATCACAGTGGATTATTTTTCTACATCTTCATTCCCTGATCATCTCAGTACAGTGAGAGCCTTTCTCTTAATGCCTCTCAATAAATTTGCAGCCGTTTCATCACCTACATGAAATTCCAAACCGTGACCTTATGCGAACAATATCCAGGGTTCATGGAACATCAATTTCTAAGTGCAGCGCAGCAGAACAAATATCTGAGTAACGGCCAATATGTAATCATTTTAGCTCGCTTCAGGGACCACTTTAAGATAATGGTGCGTTTGACCTGTCGGCACCCACTAAAAACTCCCCATGGTGATTGCTGCCATGTGAATGAGTACGAGACATGCTTTAAAAAAACCTCAAATCTAACAGTATATTAACTTTGTCTGGACCAAAATGGTATGTTTTGTGCAGCTGATACTTGTGGTGATACCACCCGGCTAGCAACACCTGCGTGCTGTCATTACCTGCTCCTCACAGACAGGAAGTGGTGACAGATGACAGAGGAAGTAGATAACCCGGAGGGAATCGGTTTTTAACCCACTGCAGCCTGGACATTTTGAGGAAAGACGGAAGTGTGGGGACTCAGGGGATCCTGAAAATAGCACCTCTGCACCACTTGTCAGTCAATGCCAGCAGATCTAAAGGAAGAGATCTCTCAGTGCGGATGTTACGTCAGATAAAGTCTGTGTTGTGGAAAGACGCAGCACACCTGGGACACGTTAAAGTCGTTTTCACACATGCACTCCTGAAATTTTATATTTGAGAACAGCAGGCACCTCTAATCTTCCCATGTTTCTTTGCGCACATGTCTCTCACAATATGAAGTTCTCTCTGTTGGATGAAGGGAGGCTTGAGATAAAAAATTAATAAAAAAGACACCCAAGAACTCAAAGATGGCAAAATCAGACACCCTATTGACAGTTTTAGCCTCTTTAAAATGCTTTGAGACATATTCTGCCCGCTTGCTCAGAGTGGATTTCCCTCAACATTTCCTGCTGGGTTCACACATGTACTCTCCCCCACTTCACGGGGAAATTCAACCAGGGGCCGGACAGGTACAAGTCTTGGTGAAAGATTTTGTTTACAGATGAGGCTCAACTCAAAAATATCCATACATTTAGACACATACATGGAGATCACACGAAACCAGAATTGAACATTTTTTTCATTAGTATTAGTGGCTCCCATGATGTATTTTTCAGCCCTCAATCCTGTGTGATGCTGGTGCATCTGCCCTGAGGAATTCATCGACTGCCCCCCCCCCCCCTTCCAAAACAAAACACTCCCCGGCCCCTAATGAGACCCCCTGCCTCCTGCCTCCATTATGAGGGATGCATACCAATAGAGAGACAAGAGAGGGGGCACAGACTGCGTCTCAGAGACCTCTGGAGCCTTCTCTGGCCTAAACCATCAAACGCACCCCTCAGAGAGTCAAATAATGGGCCTGATCAACATTTACCCAAGTTTTCCCTTGTAAGCCGCAGATGATCTATGGCTGAAGGCTCTAAATGATAGCCTTTCAAAAGGGGACAGACATGCCCCCTCCAAATGTTCCTTTTGTGTCGGCCACTAATCCCAGCATGCACTTCAAGGCCCGGCTCACTTCTGAGGGCAGCCTGCTATCATCTTAAAGAGGAGGGAGTGAAAAGCAACGCTTTTAAATGGCTTTAATCAAGAAGATGTAATACCATGATAAGCTGATCACCCCCTTAAGCATGTAATTATACCGCAATCATCGGCTAATATTATTATCATTCACCTCTTTCATTCTTTTATCATCTAAATTAAAAATCACATTAAAAAGTCTCATTCAGAGACAATACAGAGTAGACATTGTTCTGATTTTATTAATACCTAAAAAGTGAGTCAGATTTATAGATTCAAGGCGGTATATTCTCAGTCCAGAACTTGTTAGAACATGAAAGACATAACATTTATTTCTAGGGGCCTGTTTAAAATAAAGAAATAATATAAAATACATCAAGAATAAAAACTGAGTACTCAGAGTAAAAATGTTAAATAATAAAACAACCTCCATTTCTGATCAAAAAAAAAGATTAATAAAATATGCTGATCTATGTCCAAAATAAACACCCCACAATAAATATTCAATATCAATATGAGTATATAAATATGAGTGAGGTGTTAACATACATGATGGACTCTGTGTTTTCCTCCATTTGTTGAACACAGGTAAACTCTAGTCATACAGGGATACCAGCCCGGGAAAATGGGCCTCTTTTGTGCAGCAGCAGTCAAGGAAACTGAAAGGAGAAGCCAATTTTCCCGACAAGTGTTCAAACAAACATCAGCGCACAGCGAGTGCTATGTGTTGACTCTGGTATTGGAGTCTATCAACCCCAAACAGCTTGTGTGTCAACTATAAACACAAGACGTGCACCCTGTCTGGGGAAACAGGCTTCCAAGGTGCAAAAGCTCTTCTGTTAACGCTTTCAGTCTGCCATTTGTACTCAGGCCGTGTTCTGTGATAAAAAACAAGCAAGTGCTATGTCTCTCTAACTCATTTAATGCAGTCTGTTCTCCCTTTGTTATGTGACAGCATTCCAGAGCTCTGACATAATCCAGGATGCACACGCACACGTGCGGCCATGCATGTTTTCCAACCCCACTCTGATGCTGACAGCACAGCTGAGAGGCCGACAACATCCACACAAGTGTGTTGACATGCCCCCACTTGACAAAGAGTCCTTTTTGATTCACCATGAGGGAAATGGGCTTTTACAGGCCTCAGATAATCTGAAGAACACAAAGGCATTATTAAAACAGCGGAAGGAAAGAACTGTGTTTAGCCATAGCGATGCTGTGCTGATTACTGTGGGCACACTGGGTCACTCACCTGCCACTGTACTGACTTACATTCAGAAAGGACAGATACTTAAAAGAGGGAGGACACTGTATGTTCTCCTTAGCCTAAGACCAACTGCATCATTTTTATGGGGATAGTTGGGATTTCTCGATGATGTGGAACTTGTCAATAGTAGGTATAATACCCTCAGGAGGTCCGGGTCAGCTCGTCTCCTTCATTGAGAAAACATCCAGAGTGCTGACACAGAAGCTAGGCTGCAGACAAGGCCATTTTTACCACAATATTTAGCTAATTTAGAGAAGAAAAAAACAACCAAAAATCAATGATGATGTAAATGTACACTATGTTTAAATATTTTGTAGGGCTTAACTTTGTCGTCAGCAAACCATTTTATGTTTTAGCACGACTTCACTCACACGTTGGTTTGCTGAAGGGATGTATGTAGCCTACTTTCCGTGCAGGGGCTCCAGCTGGTTTCTCAATAGAGGGGACGAGCTGACCGGGATCTATGGTGGTTAATACACCTACTTTTGAGTTTCATAAAACCCAGTTTAAAAAAAATCCAAACTATACCTTTAATTTAATCAAAAGTTTGAAGTATGAGTCAGAGTCATATTGCTATCCTCAGAATGATCCAAATCATAGCTGTTGCATGGAAAGAAAATGTATTTTCTTCAGATGTAAAAGTTTATGTCAACTTAAAGTACATGAAAAACAAATATGGAGGATATTAGTTTTTATAAACATTTATGTTGTCCCCCATCACATGCTCTCGTGTTCAGGGCCCCCCTTTAGTCCCTTCTCTATTTTTAACCTGTCTCTCAAACACCTTGCACAAACTTTTAAGAGAGAATCTCTGTAATTTTCCTGTTATTTTTAAGAATGCTAATCTCCTAATGACCTTTTATGCTGACGATACCTTACTCTATATCAATAAAGCTCCTGACTCAGTTTCTAACATTTTAAATGGGATTAAAGTCAACCAAAGGTCAAGATATCTACATTCAAAGGGGGGCCTTTAATTATTTAATGATTTATTTACCTATTATACTTTTGAGACTTTCTTAACTTTCTTTCTTCATAATCCTTTAATTTTATCTAAGAAACACATTTTAGAAAACCTTGCCTCTAGAGGACCTCTCAAACAGTCGAAACTCAATCTTGGTCCATTTATACCATTTCAGTTAACTTTGGTCTTGAGTATGTATGGAACTAAAGAAACATCTCATCCTGGACAATATCGTTCAGAAATAATCCATGACTTTCTGTAATTTTATTGTTGAAAAAGTGCCTCTCTACTTCTGACTTCTTGCCTTTCCTCTTTGTACCTTTTCTTTTGATAGAAACATTTCAGTATTAATCTGTTCGGAGCTCAAAATTCAAAGAATTACTAGGAGCCACACTTTTTTATTTACTTTAAAATGCTGGGTACCAACTCTCTGACAGGGACATCAAGATTGATGGGACACTGTTTTAATTAGGTGGGTCAGGCCTTTGCCAGATAGCTTTGTGCAGCTGTCAGTGCCCCTCCCTTTATAAATTGTGTAATTATCCCTTTATTACATTCAACTTTCAGGCTACCTGATAGAATTCAAAGGGAGGTGTCACTATCTTTTATCATTATGCTAATTGGGCTTGTGACCAACAGTTAAATCACAATGGGGGGGAGGGGGGGCAAACAGTAGCTATCAAGCTAGTCTGCCAGGGATGACCCCAGTCAGGGAACTGTCTGTCTGCAGGACGATGGGCTGTGACATGTCCGCAGGCCCACAGGGGTTTCAAACCAGGAGGGGAGAGCCGCCTTGGGACAAGTCCTGGAGGGCAGGCCCCCCTGACCCCCATCTGCATACTGGTGGGCTGCTCAGACACCTCCTTATGAGCCATTTGAATACCATTAGACATTAATGACCTTCACAAATGAGCAGACAGAAGATGTTTTGTTTGGGTCCATCACAGGGCTCTTCTGCTGTCTGGGCATGTTTGGTCGGATCCTGTTGGCCTCTGTCCCGTCTTTAACCTGGGCTAAGAATCTCTGCAGGTATACTTTCAGCAGGACAGAGTCAAATTTGGACTTGTAGCGCTGCAGCGAGAGTTCGATGAAGGGGGAGTGACAAGTAGTTGATTTCCATTCTGTTAAATAAGCCAGGCACACTGCCCTCTGCGTACATGTCAACACTGGGAGCTTGTATGGGTCACACACTGAGTTTACAGTTTAACACTCTTTCTTTTTAATGAATGAACACACAAAATACTACAGAGTGCATCAACCCCGTGTAATGCTTTTAAATATCAGAAAGTAAAAATTGTGCAACAAATCATGAACTCTTTCCTTTTTTATGAATATATATAGACTTTATTTATCATTTCCTCGTTTAGCAGATCCAGCTCCAATTTTTCAACACAGAAGATTTCCTGTAAAACGATGACACAATGCAGGGTTTATCTCGCTTCTACAATTAGATCCATCGTCCATCCAATAAATATAATGAGGATGAATCACAGAGTTGTGCTGTTTTTAATGGTGTGTAATGGTACGAGAACTGACAGCCTAATGGCCCAGACTCTTTGACTTTTTCTCATTACACCAAGGCACAGGCCTCATCCAACCACTATATTTAACCACCACAGGAGCAATCATCTCATGCCCATATTACCAGGCAGCCTTTTAATGAAGAGCATAATCATCAGGCGTTTAGGTTTTAATAAAAAAGAGCCACCTGCTAAAGTGCTCTCACAGGCCTCATGGACAAGAGAGCATTCATATTCAACCTCAGATGAGTCCTGCTCCTTATCGCTGTAATGGATGCCAAGATCAAATGTGGTTTTAACTGCAGGAGTTTGAAAGCTCCTTGTGTGAATCCCTGGTGTTAATATTGAGCTTTGAACATCTGATTCACAGTCGTTATGAAGCAATCAATTATGAGCAGGACAGAAACAAAGCTGAAAGAAATATGAGTTCATACTGTGTTGTTTCTGATCAAAAGCCAAACTAATGGCAGAGTCAGGGAAGCTGTCAGCGTGTCTGTAAGAGAGAGAGAGAGAGAAGAAAGAGCCAACTTACAGACAATGCTTCTTTTATTAGACCACTCTGCAAAAGTCCACTTCATATAACCCAAGATTTTCCAACAAAGCCAGATCAATGAGAGTCATTCTGAACTGGAAAGAAAGGTTTAATTAGCTTATGTAAATAAACATAATACCTGCTTTAAACGTAAGACTGGCTCCTGAACGTACATTAAAGGGTCTTTGCCAGCTTCACCGATCAACAACAAACGGCTGAAATCTTCTAATATATACATCTTTAGGAAAAACATGAACATTTCCCACAAACTGTTCTTTTCTCACACCTCCTCTGTCATTTTTTTTTTTTTTTTTGGAAACAAGAGCACCTGCAGGTCAGGCTGAACTTTTTATTTACAGTCAACACTGCTGGATATCCACATGTGCTCTGCTGTGCTGCAATAAATGTGCAAAATATTACTGACATCCTGCCACTGACAGACAGAACTTTCTATTCATGCAAGTTATTCCAAGGATTGGTAAGATATTGTAAAATTGAGTCCTTTCATATTTTTTTAAGGAAGAGAAAAAAGATTTGAAGAGGATTCACTTTTTTTATGCCTTTTATTAAGAGACTGAGACTCCCTGTGAGTTGATTTGTACAATCAGTGACAATGCTGGTAACGTTATGACAGAAACAGAGGTATGACTTTTTTCATTGATGCATTAAGGTAACTGCATAAACATGGATAAACATACATTTGTAGGATTAATCATAAATTTATGAAACTACTTTGGAAGTCAGTTAATTATCAAAATAGCTTTTGATAATTAAAGGATTTATCAATATAATTTCAGCTCCCAGCTTGAAGTGGTAAGCGTGGTTTGTCTTTGTTTTTTTTTGTCATTTATTTCTCCTTTCTGTTTTTTTCTTACGTTTTTTTCATGCAACAAAGTAAAAAACGTTTTTGTCAGCTTTCCTCCTGCTTTATCGAGTTGGCTTTCTTTTTACATGTAGCTTCCACATCAAGTTTATTGGATGAAGATTTTAACTGATATCAATTTATAATTAATACCAATGAAAAAGATTTATTTGAAGAGCGCAGTTAGAAGGTAAGCATCGTCTACATTTAAAGCTACTGTTCATTTATCACTGTTGGTCCACCAGTCCCTTACAAACTGGCTGTTGTTTGTGTCCTGGTTGCAGACTCTGGCTTTGTCATTCGCCATTTGAGGCCATGCCAACTCCTGAACACTTTGAGCTGATTATTTTGACATCTTATAACAAGTAGAACTCTCCTCTCAGCAGGTCATGCTTAAGCACAGCCAAGAAGCATTCCTTTGTCGAGTGTTTGTGTCACACTTAAAGGATTAGAAAGAATCTATGAAGCATAAGGAATAATGTTTGGGATCACCTACTGTATAGGTGTACCGCTCAGTTATCCATGCAATGATGCACAAATGTATTTACGGGGTAAAATTACCAACTTTGCCAGAATAGAGTGACCAAGTGGTCCAGAATCTGGTTTGGGCTCTGTTCCAGGAGCCAGCATGGGTCCACTGTATGTAAGAGTGTGTGTTACCCATATGATGTTTTACCCATTTGACAGAATGTACATTTATGTTCCCATATTTCATATCAAATCTGTCAGGGTCATTTGAAATCCCCTCACCTGTATCTCACATTTAAATCTTCACATGTCTGAGTGTAAAAGTGGGAAAGGCATGCTGGGATAAATCACAGCAAGACATTTCTACCTCGATGGTTCCCATACATCTCCGATTTTATTGTGTGCTTGGATCCTCTGTCTTGATACGGCTGCGGTATGGTGACAGAGGTTTTTGGTTTCCAACACCAGGCAGGAGAAGGAACGAGGGCCTCTGCTGGGCAAGTTGTGCCATAGACACCTTCAGCATAAATACTGCAAACAAAAAGCAATCGTTTGATTAAAATGTTGCAATTGGACTTTATTTCCCATTTCATGTTTCTCACTCTCGAGCTTTCTAAATATTGCTAATCAACAGAGAATCAATCATTTCATACATTTCTCAGCGAGCATTAGAGAACTTCATATGGTTAAAAACTGTCACTCAACATTTACCTGTTTGACACTTACTGTCTTCCCTGCAGTCATGTTGTTGTTAGGTTATCTGTTTTGCAAATATGTGTTTTCTGAAAGCCATTTTAGGAAACAATATAATACGATATAACACGATGAGATATGATGCTGTACGATACAACGCGTTACAAAAATGGTGCTATATGATGTGATGCGATATGACTCAATGCGATGGGATGCCATACAACGGCAATACATGAGATACGTTATGTTGAGACATGAAAAGACACGATGCAATATGATGCAAAAAATTATGTGATACGTGGCAATACAGTACAATACGACATACTTTATTGACCCCATGGGGTCAAATTGGTCTTGGAAGTGCTGCATACATTCAGCTGCCTTCTAAATAACATTTATATGGAATGCTTTTTTTTATTTTTATGAATTTGTGGGTCCATTCAGGGATAGGCAGTGTTTTCTATTTTCAAAATGGAGTAAAATACTTGATTTGGAATAAATTGCTGTTTTTCTTCTCATTCCAAATTTTGCAGTTGCTGGGAACACCCAGTGTTTTATCAAATTACACCTTTCTAATGACAGCTGACCAGTAAGGGGCACTTTGGTGGATTCTCCAATTAAAATCTATCGTAGTTTAACGTCACATGTTGGAGTAACATTGTTCTGACAAACGGCTAAACCTGACTCTTACTCTCAGAGGCCGATATGTCAAAGCCCATGCCAATAAAACAAAAATATTGAATATTGCATTGTTAAATATACCAACTAACTTTTAAACTAACCATTTAAACACACTATTAGATTCATTTAATGCATCGCTGTAACGATCCAGAGTGAGAAAACTCGGTGTCAGTCATGTTCTCCAGTTTCAGCCTTCTGAATGACTGAGGAGAGAAGGACATCACTTAAAGATCCCCAGGGGAAGACATTCCTCTCAGACTTAGCGGGGTTTTTTCTTGCTCTTCCTCACAAATGAGTTCCCAAGCCATTTCCATTAAGAGACTTGGGACGGGCTTTCTGTGAGCTTCACAAAATGTATAACCAGCCAAGGGGCAGGGTTTTGTCCGACAAACCTCTGAAGGTGTAATCCATAGTGTTAAAAGCAAAGAGTCTGACCTTTGGTTTGAACTATCTGATGTTTATCTTCTTCAACCGTGGTAGAATTGCATCTCGAATTTGAATATGTTTGACTTTGAAAGGAGTTTTGATTCTGATCATCATGCATGACTGATGTCAAAGTTGTCCAGTGTGGTTATAAATCACCAGACAGGATGTGATTGACAGGGCTCAAATGTTTACATGTGGCCCCTATTCTTCAGCTCAAGATCTGAGAGGCTGGTTGGCAGCGCAGCGTTCCCCCCCTCATACCTGTTTGGAGGTTGTGTTACTGCATCCATACATCACCCTGACATGGGTGCACTCATTGAAACGGCCCGGCGAGACCCTGTCTCAAAACGATGGCATATTTGCCATTCCACTCAGTGAGGTGTGTGAGCATCATGTCACTTATCACTGCTGAAGATCCACCAACTCAAACCATCCACATCCTATGTCGAACATAACGTCAATTCACAAAAAATACGACTTCTTTCTTTTGGTGTTTTTTTTGGAATGAAAATTATATTTACAACAAATCCACTATTTATACAGTAGCCGCTCTACTGTAACAAATCGTGTCATCTGTTTAATCTTACATAAACTCCACATATAATATCAGAAGCCGTTTATCTTTTAATACTTTTTATGATAATCAGTGGCCCAACATTTAGGTTCCGACACTGATACCCCTCTGACCCTTCCTGGGAGTCCCCTCTGACTTCCCTTGCTCCTCCCGGGGGTAATGGAGGGGGAAGAATGTGAAGGGAGGAAGTGAGTTTCCTCCGGGCACATTGCTGGATGGAGAGGCTGAGAGACGGACAGATGACAATGGCAGGGAGGCCGGGGCCTGAGTGTCGCCTCAGGGAGACCTACACCCTGCTACGTGTTGGCTCCGGCCGCTGCTACGCTAAGTGCACCGAGCGGAGGCCTTCTCAGAGGATTTGGCAAGGTGATCCCTTCACCCGCCCAACCCCCATCCATCTCCTGCCAGACTCTCGTTCCTCTTCCTCTCTCTCTCTATATATCTCTCTCTCTCCTCTTCCTCTCCTTGTTGACACCCAACCAGGAGGCGATGAGTTGACACAGAGGGTGAAGAAAGGTCTGCGAGTGTTATCTCCACCGTTTCCCCTTTGATTCCTTTTTTTTTTTTTTTTTCTAATTACAGCATCACAACTAAAAAAATCTGTTTTCAAGGAACAAACCATCCAGGTGTGTTTCTTTTTAAGAGCTGTCACAAAGATTAAAAAAAAGAAGTGGGACATTTAGGGGTCACAGGTAACCATTGTTGTTGGTTCACGAGCCCCATGTGCAGAGGCTGTAGTCCTCCAAGCAGGCGGCCCGGGCTTGAATCCAACCCTCCCGCATGTCATTCCCTAATCTCTCTCTCCCTGATTTCCAACTTTATCCACTGTCCTATATCTACAATAAATGCACAAAAAAACAAAATAACAATCTGAAAAAAGTGAAATATTTTAAGTTAAAAAAAATAATTTTTTGTTGATCTATGAAAGGAAAATGGTGGTAAATTTTTCTGAGGTATTAACACATTATTTTTCACTTTTCTGTACCACAGTGTTCCCCCTCTACATCTAAAGATCAATAAGAAAATATTTGGCTCTGAAGTGATTATTGGATTGATTTTAATTCAGGTCTAACTCAGTTACTTTGACTCTCATTCCTAACAGTAAAAATTACTGAAACAAAAGACAGGACGCCAAAATATCTGTCTGTTAGAGAAACGAGTACAGGTTTTAAAAGAAATTCCTCGTCTTATTCGAAAGAAAAAAATTCAAGACTGAAGTAAATTTTGTATTATTTCCTAAACTTTCTGTTCAGAGTGGAGTTGGTTCTACAGCAGTGACACACAGTTTAAAACAAAGAGGCAATCAAATACAACATATAACAATAAATTAAAAGTGTTCAGCATTTAGATTGTTGTGTTTTCTTTTCGCTTTTCCCCTTTCTTGTTTCAAGGAAAAATGCACACACTCAATCATGTCTCAAAAACGACATGAGTTACAACTTTTCTTTCTGTGTTTTTTTTCTCTGTGATTATTATTTTCGTGATCTTTTTAAGTCTTCTCACAGCTCGTATGGCAGATTACCAGCTTTGTTTTATTTTACGGTATGATATTATTTTAGGGCTCTTGTCACATCTCCCTCACGTATGTCTTCAAATCTCTGCAATGTGTATGCACTTATTAATCAAAGGTCAAATATAGGCCTACAGTTCTTTGGGTTTTGGCACATGTTTTACAAAGAGTTTTGGTGCAATCACTTCATCCTCCAACAGTAGAACTACTATGTTATCCTAAATGCGATGAAATGAAGGTCAAAACAACAAAATAGCACCCAGGTTGTGATAAACCACAGATATCCTTTGTTGGAAGGAGGCCAGGTTTGTGGTGAGCGAGGGGTCAGCTGGTTATTTAGGCTGACAAATTGTTTCATACACATGCAAACAGGCCTGCAGCAGTCAGACAGCGTGTCTCCACGTCTGTTGTGAATGACACTGAACATTGCCTCCTGTAGAGAGGCTGCATTGTGTCTTATATGCAGGATTTAGGAAGCTGATATCAAATTCTGCTCCATTCAAAGACCCTCTGTTTTATTAGAACAACAGGCAGGTGATGGCAGCTTTTAAGACTCTGCATCACGGCCTGGAAAACCTGATGTAGTAGTGGTGGAGAGGTTTTGGGTTACAACAACATTCCTGAAGGTAAACTGTAGTAAACTGAAGTGTCTTGTGTCGAGGTTTAGATCTGTGTTCTTATTTTTATTTCCTTTTGCTCCAGGTGTTGATGTGGAGATGGATGTCCTGACAGATGAAGTTATTCTCTTCACGACGACAGCCCCCCTGAGGTTTTTTCTGCGGTCAGCGGGCGTAAATTTCAGGCGAGTGTGACAATGATTGACGGCCTTATGACAGAGCTTTGCAAATCCTTTAATCCGTTCATAAAGCTCAATAGGGGGGGGGGCACTTGATGCACTTTATGCTTGCACCTCTCCCCATCTGGCTTCTGTAAAAGACACTCAGTGCTGTCAGACGCTCTGAGAGCTCTGACAGGAGCTGATGACATGCTGCTCTGAGAGCTATTGAGATATGATGCACATGTATTCATGTAACATAAACATCATAAGGCATTCTTTTACGGTTTATTAGTTTTATATCAAAGTTTCTTTGTTTTTTCTAGATACAAATGAACTTTTTGCCAAGATGTTTTTTTTCTTGCAAGAATGGCAATGAAATACAGCACACCACAAGGCTGACAAGGATTTATATGACCTGTCTGTCTGTGCACACTGATGGTAACTATGTCGTTTTATGGCCGTATGGATTGTAGAACATCTTGGAGTCTGTGACTGATGGTGCTTTTACACATGCACAAAACTTCTGAATACTTACTACACGTGTGAACACAAACAGACGCCAGTACCCTAGTACATTTTTTTAGCGTGAAGTCAGGGGGAGTTGATGTGAGAATGCAACAGGAAATATTCAGGAAAACAAGAAAGTAAAAGGAGGTTTTGATGTTTCTACCCTGCGACCAACCCACGACTTTAGGCTGTATAGCGTGCAACCAGTGTCTCCATGAATATAATGAAACTACTTCATTGTGATTCTTTTAGCCAGTATGTTTTTCTCGGTTGTTTTGTTGCATATAGTTTAAATATGTCAAACTACACATAAAATTAATAAAAAAGCAAAAAAAAAAAAAAAATGATAATCATCTCTATGTCGGACTCTCTTGCTTCGTCTCCCTCCTCTGTGTCACTCATTTTAAAATAAACAGGTTTAACATCGGCTGGGAATTTCAGCTGTTGTTAATCTAATAATACAAGTTTTATATAAAATAGAAAAGTTATTAAAAGCTCATATTTAAAGGGATAGGAGCCCCAAATTGAAACGCAATATGCTTTAAAATAATGATTTACTCCAAGTCATTTGGTCACAATAAATGCAACAAGTCCTTTACTTTTTGTTTCTGTCAGGTATTTTGGTAATGGAATGCTGCCCCCTGCTGCAAAGGTGATGTAATGACTCAGCCTTGAGAAATGGATTTCCATGTGGGTTTGTTAGGCAAAAAATCCTTAGATCTTTTATTTATTAATTCAACCTTTATTGAATTAGGAGAGATTAAATAGAGATAACAATACCATTAGATATCATATTTTTTGTTGTTGCAAATACTGGACTTGCAAGCAGGTGAAATTAATCCCCCGTACAACTCAGAGGCAAAGGTGCTCTAACTATTGACAGTCAGGGCCATCACCTAACAGGGCTTACACAAGTATTTAGATATGCATTGGCTTGCAAACAGGATGGTTATTTGGACATTTCACCACTGGAAAAACATGAACAAAATGTATGTATAAAATCACTTTGAGCCTCATTCATGATTGGGAAAGTACTTCCTGTACAGGGGATTGTTTTTATGCAACATATCTAAAACCTCAAAGCAAAAATTTTAATACAGTAAAAATTCTAAATTGTACATACTTTATTAATCCACGAGAGGATATTCTGGTTTACACGCTGTTATTGAGACACATACTCAAACACATAGGCCTGAAATACACACATGCACAAACAGGACTTGTGCATTAATGGAGAGGGGGGCTGCTACACAGAGAGCGCCAGAGCTGTTGGGGGGTTCAGTGCCTTGCTCGAGGCACCTCAGCAGTACGCAGGAATTGACCCGGCACCTCTCCATTTATCAGACCAACTTCCATACCAGCAACCATCTGGTTCCCAACCAAAGTCCCGACAGACTACTACTGCCGCCCTCAAATATATATCATTGTATCTATAAATCTATTTTATCCAATGTCATTGTTGTTGTTGCTTTGTTAGTATCTTTAAATCTCTCCTTTTCATCTCCCTCCATTACACTGTCCAAGCCCAACACAGTTTCAGCAGGTGGCTGTTCAGTAAGGTCTAACCTATCCTTTTGTAAAGTATCTTTAGATAACATTTGTTGGCACTATATAAAATAAAGATTGCTTGATTGAACTGTTATATGCAGTACACAGTGTTTACATTAATCAACAGGATGTCTGCAAAACGTAATCTTTTTACTCTAATTGTGATTGGAAATAAAAAATGGGGAAAGTTAGAAATCCTTTAGATTCTGTCAACTGTTCGTTTCTGTGTCCGGGTCAAATGGCGCCAATTTAGCTGCACTGTGTGCCGTGTCAGCAGGTTAACTGTGTCCCTACGCCTTGCGCCCACTGATATCTATTACAACTGCCAATCAGGAACACATTAATCAACAATGATGTCAAACAGCATGGGGCAGAGAAAGTGTTGGCCCTCCCTCCATCCATCACTCTGACTGTAAATTGTCATCCAGCATGGGATGTAGAGTTTCTATTATTTTATTCACAGGTTTGGTTGTAAAGATGCTGCATATTTTTTAATTAGTTAAATTTGTCTCTATCGCTGGTTGTGAGATTCCTTTTTTCAGTCTTTTTCTCCGTCTCCCAGCGAGGTTAAGTGGAGAATTGGCTTCAGGTAAAGATCTTATCTCTTGTTAAGAGTGGAATGACACCATAATGGAGCAGCAGGAGTGCAATTACCTTTTAGCCCTCCTCCTCCTCCCCCTCCCTCTCACCTTCCCTCCGCCTTTACTGACAAATTAAGATTAATGAGCGAGATAAGTAGGGAACTGGACTACCTTTCAATATCACACAGTCATGATGAGCATGAGAGCATGAGCACAGCTCATCAATATGTGTTATTCGCCTTTAACTGTTCCCTGTGAATCCTCCCTTTATCTTGTGGAAGTAAAATTGACATCAATAAAGACAAATATTTTCCTTTAAAACCTCATAAAAATCGTATTATAAACAGAAAGAATTGGAATACTGTGAAACCATAAGCATAAGTAGAATATTGAAAGTCCAGAGATAAATAATGTAAAGCAATAACAAAAGTAGAAAAAGGACATTATGCTGTAAACTAGTATAGCATGCTCACTGCATCTTAATCTGTATATTATTAGTATAGCATGCTCACTGCATCTTATTCTGTATATTATTAGTATAGCATGCTCACTGCATCTTAATCTGTATATTATTAGTATAGCATGTTCACTGCATCTTAATCTGTATATTATTAGTATAGCATGCTCACTGCATCTTAATCTGTATATTATTAGTATAGCATGCTCATTGCATCTTAATCTGTATATTATTAGTATAGCATGCTCATTGCATCTTAATCTGTATATTATTAGTATAGCATGTTCACTGCATCTTAATCTGTATATTATTAGTATAGCATGCTCACTGCACCTTAATCTGTATATTATTAGTATAGCATGCTCATTGCATCTTAATCTGTATATTATTAGTAAAGCATGCTCATTGCATCTTAATCTGTATATTATTAGTATAGCATGCTCACTGCACCTTAATCTGTATATTATTAGTATAGCATGCTCATTGCATCTTAATCTGTATATTATTAGTATAGCATGCTCATTGCATCTTAATCTGTATATTATTAGTATAGCATGCTCACTGCATCTTAATCTGTATATTATTAGTATAGCATGCTCACTGCACCTTAATCTGTATATTATTAGTATAGCATGCTCATTGCATCTTAATCTGTATATTATTAGTATAGCATGCTCATTGCATCTTAATCTGTATATTATTAGTTTAGCATGCTCACTGCACCTTAATCTGTATATTATAATCCTAAAAACACACTTATTTTGTAACATTACTTATTTATAGCATTTATTTATATTTATTGCATCCCATTAATCCAGCCATCCAGATATACCTAATAATTCACTTTTTTTTGTCTACATCTGTAAATTTTGCAATTACTGTACATAGCACAGAATTACTGTACATAGCACAGACTCTTGCACTCAATTACTGTACATAGCACAGACTTTTGCACTCAATTACTGTACATAGCACAGACTCTTGCACTCAATTACTGTACATAGCACAGACTTTTGCACTCAATTACTGTACATAGCACAGACTTTTGCACTTTCTGCTTATTTGCACTTCTGGTGAGATGCCAAACCTCATTTCGTTACTCTATACTTGTATATGTGTAATGACAATAAAGTTGAATCTCATCTCATCTCATCTCATTATAGACGAGTAAGTCTTCTGTGAAAGCAAAAAAAGTGTATTTTCCTGCTGCTGTGGTTTTGTTGTGTTGTCAGGGCAGGGTGTAACAGTGTCATACCATTAGCTCATAGGAAAATATAACAGGGACACACACCCTGAGATACACAGACACACGCTCACACACACACACCTTATTGCAACAGAGCCGAGAGGTCACTCTGCAGTGATAAGGCTTTGGGCCATGATCGCATTTTTCAGATTGAGAGACTCATGCATTTTCTTTCAATTTAGCCAAGGTTTCTTTTATCTTGGTACCTCTTTTTTGCTCTTACTATGTAAATATTTTTATCATATGAGTTATGATTTTATTCATGTTTATAAGAGATACACATCTAAAGGTGTGATGTCAAAATGGTTTAAAAACCTGCTTCCCTTTACACATACAAAACGCTCTCAATTGTGATCAAGAAATTCAGTCCCAAAGGTGGTCAAAACCTAGACCCCTTCCCCCGGCCTGCTATGCCCCACTGATATGGACTCTACTGGGCTGAATGTGCCCCCTCCTCTGCCCTGCAGCTGGAGGTGTCTGTTTCACAGGCCTCTGTAATGCGGGACCTTGGAGGATAAGGTTTCACAGGTACAAAAGTTTCTGCTTTAATCCTATCACACAGAGTGAGTGGTCAGGGCTCAGGTCTCCTGCATAATCCCGGGTTTATCCAATGTGCCGAGCCAAATGAGAGTATAGAAGAGAGGAAGAGATTACTGGCCATCTCTAATTTTATTCAATCAGTGTTTGCACTGCAAACGGTGAGAGGGGCCTCTCGATGGCAGTTTTGCTTTTTCCACAGCTCAGTGCGGAAAGAAGGAGATCGTGATAGATACAAGTCTGCTCAAGTATCTTCTCTCGTAGTTGATACGATGCGATCAATACGATACGTTACAATACGATATGACACGATACAATATGATGCGATACAATACGATGCGATACAATACGATACGATAGACACGACACAATAGACTCGACACGATACACGATACGTTACGACACTCCACGATAAGACCTGACACAATGCGATATGATGCGATACGACACGATCCGATACGATACGACACGGCATGATACGACCTGACATGGTGCGATACGACGAAATACGTTAGAACACGATACGTTACGACACGATACGTTACGACACGATACGTTACGACACGATACGTTACGACACGATACGTTACGATATGATATGATACGATACAAGAGTCCACAATACGACCTCACACGATACGATTCAACACGACACTAAACGGAACAATAGGATACGATACGACATGATATGACACGATACATGTTATTGTCTCCTTGAGGAAATTTGTCTTGGATTCCAGTGCTGCTGACATTAAGCTGCCTCTACGTTTTTCTGTAACATTATTAAAAATAGCCTAACTCCTGGCTGTAAGGAGCCTGACATTTTTACAATGAGTAAAATAAGCTGTGTAAAAATATATATCTTTAACCAGGTATCTATTACCTAAAAGAAAATGAGTAATTTTAGTGTTTTCTCTTCAACGTGTTCTAGTTTAGTTACCAGCTGCTGTCTATTTAAGGACAGGTTCATGTTGAATTTTAAGGGGTTAAATAAAGAATAAGGGGGTCTCTAATGGCAGGCTGATCTGTGCTGTGCTGTGAAGAGCTTATCAATTTCACAGCAGGGGATTTTGTGCTGCAACAGGCTTTAACATGGCCTCCTCTTGGGATAACAACCTGCCCCGGCTTCACACTGTGTTCCAGTCACAGTTGCATGGAGGCGTCAGGCTGCATCGTTCTGTATCGTGAAGATTTTTAGCAGATGTAGTTCGGAGACGGGGAGGAAAATGAATGTAAAAACTGAATCCTGTTCGATGCCTGTTAGACACAGTGGACTGTGCTAACAGAATATCTGACCAGCCTCTAATGCTTTGGATTTACTTTTCAGAAATCTTGAATTCTTGGAAATGTAATACATATTCTCACTGACAACACCAAAGCAGATTGCTGCATCCTTCCACAGGTCCCTTGAAGTGTGAGACTTGAAGGTAGAGTGCTTCTTTTGAAGGCAGGTAGAAGGCGTTGCGGGGCTGAGAGGTGCTGCAAAGGGCATGTCCAAACAGACTTTAGGCTCTGAGTGATGGGACACGGGAAACAGTAACAGGACACTTTGCCCCTGCTCTCATGTCAACACAGTCATCTGAATCACAGCTGTGAGAACGTCTGAAGATCCAGGAGACAATAGATGTTGACTCTCAACAAGATCTCTCTCGGCCTTTACAGAATCAGCTTTGTTTCGATCACCATATGACAGCATTGTTTTTATTTTATTTGATCCTTTAATCTGGATTAAACAAACCGGTAATAAATGTTTATCACTCATCAGAGCTTCTCCATGTTGATCCCACATGGAAGTGGATACTGCTAAGATGCAATGCATCATTGGAGTTTAAAGGGCCCCAAACTAAGTCTCATTCTGACCAAAAGTCATGGATTGATGAAGGTAAGTTAACTCATCTGTGTGTGAACTTTTGCAGTGACCATGGGCCAGAGAGAGTATAAAAACTCTTCAGTAGATAAATTCTATTAAAAGTTGATTGCTAAAACTTTAAGTCAGCTGTAGTACTTGGAGATCTATTTTATGTGATCGAGAGCAAAGAGATCAAACAGTAAACATAAAGTTATGAATAAGTGGTTGAAGTAAATCACAAGATAATGTTGCTGATTTTTTTTTTTTTTTAGCATTAAGTAATTTATAAATGGTGAACTACATACAAGTAAAGGGTTGGAGTTAAAATATCAGTCAGTTGAAATCATTAGACAAGAGTTGTGTATAGACCGTTGAGAGTTCAAAGTCAACAGTAAAAAAATAGCTTTATAATGGAGAAAAAGTTTACAGATATTCAGATAGTCATTGATAAAATCATTGAGGGCTTTTTTAATGGCAAAGATGTTGAAAGTGTAATTAAAAAGTAGTAAACAGTCAGAGAAAGTAGGTAAAGGATGCTGGCACAGGTACAGAGGCTACAGCCCTCGTCCCATTGGTCACAGGTTTGACTCCTGATCCTGATGCCATTTGATGCATGTCATCCCCCACTCCCCCTTCCCTTTCTGGAATTGTCTTCATCTCTCCTATCCAAATAAAGGCCAAAGCCCAAAAACTTTTAATCTTGAAAAGAAGAAAGAAGCTAGCTTGAGAAATGGATACAAAAAAACAGGTTTTAATTTCCTCTTCTACTTTCCTTGTAAGGTTGGGTTCTTCCATGAACTTGAGATGTGTATTTTCAGTAGGTCTTCTCAGAGATAGAGGGCAGCAAAGATCAATTAATCCCAGTGTGCCCTCTCCTACTTCACTTCACTTCACTTCACTTCCTTTACCTTTGGTTTAAATTCAACCTTCAGAGTTTTTCACACACACAAAAACAGATTTTACATTTGGTCTGAAAGTCTGTGCCGGTTTCTTTGCCTGTACAGCTTCACTTAGTAAATATGAAAATACAGAAAATAAGTCATTTGTGATTTTTCTCTTTTACATCCAACATATTTTACGTTTATTTACATTTGGTTGAAGTATAGCTATTAATTAAAAATATTTATTTGAAGGATTAAAAAGACATATTTAAAATGTGAAAAAAAAAAAAAAAAAAAAAGTGCCTTTCAAACAAGCGGCCATTAAAACATCTCCACACAATATAAATAAAAAGGTTGTCAACTTAATACGGACAAGATTTACACTTAAACTGATTTATAATAAACTTGTGTTTTTTTCTAGCAAATCATTTATTGAGTTATAACTTCATGTTGAATCAGACAACAATTGTTTCTGTTAGTCTAGGTATATTCTTTTAGTCCATTAAAATAGCTGTACATCCATATTTTACTGTACACACACCTGATTTCCATCAGTAATTCTCTATAACAGTAAAATACTCCAGAAAGTGTTTATGAGGGCTTTTTCAATGTCACTGACATCTGACTTGCATCCCACTAATACATCATGATCTCCTTCGGTGCGTCCTCTGTCGGCCTCTGCTGCTCCCTCCTGTGCGTGTAGGCTGCATGGTCGTACAGGTAGATCAAAGCAATGGCGACAAGGGAGAGCACAATGTAAGGGATGAGCAGGTAGAATCCTAAATCCATCTGTGTGCTCTTGTTCTTTATCTCTGCTGGAATATTTTCGGCAAAGGACCGCACTAAATCCTCTGCCATGGCAGTCATAAAGAGGTTCAGCACATACAGGATGAGGGCGACTACAGCGACACATGCTGCAGGAGAAAGAGGAGAACTATTAGTGCGCTATTTCCAGTCAAGCGTTTATCTTTCTTCATCATAGCACAGTGCAAAAATGTTCTGATTGAGCTGTTTACCCTACGTCTATAACTCCCAGTTACTTCATTGTTGAACACTTTTTAGTCACTTTTTGTTATAATTTCATTTAACCCAAGAAAACATGACAAGTGTCATTCAGAAAACAAAATAAACCTAGACAACAGTTGACAAAAAACAGACAACAGTTTCATTACAGTATCAAGGAATCTAGGAGAAGACATTCACATGAGTAAAAATTGGTGTTTTCACTTATTGCATTCTCAGAGTGTGAATCTTAAATGCTTTTAAAAAAATGTTTTACTGCCGTGTTATAAGCACTAAGAACCTCACAAACAGCATTTGAAACTTCTTAGACTAAAAGAAAAGATCTGAAATTAGGAGGAACACTGAGCTTAACTTTAAGCTAAAAAGATCTCATTAACTAACGTTAGACAACAGCCAGCATTACCTGTTAACATTTAACCACTTGATTGTAAAATTGCCATTTGATGGTGTGACATGATATGAGAGGAAATGCCACATCTCTTGCTAAAGGTAAAGCTAGCTAGTTTCCTCTCCTATTATCTTGCTTTTCGGCAAGCTCACATCCTAGCATAGCCTAGCTTGCAAGGTAGTGTGCCGCTACAGTCAGCCTTATGCTAACAATACAGTCTAATGACTAACATTACAGTGAGCAAGGGATTTACCCATTTCCTTATGTGACACAAATGCTGTCAAATGGTAACGTTAGCTAGAAAATTACTCACTGCTAACTTTTGCTTTTGTCCATCTAAGATAACACATCCCCAAATATGTTATATGCTTAACTTGAAATGTATGTCCAGACTTTATATTGATTTTTTTTTTTAAATGCCTTGATCAGTCAGAATGGGTGGAGTGATGATGATGTTGGACTATGTCTGAAATAGCACAAATTAATAAAAACAGTTGAATATATATAAAGGCAGCACATCTCAAGCTCCAATGAAAGGAGGACACAATACTTACATTTCACTAAGTTTATTTGGCTCATCATTTAGTGAAATGTTGGTGTTTTGTCCTCCTTTACTTGGAACTTGAGATGTGTTGCCTTTGATATGTTTTTTTTTTAAAAACATTTTGCAGCGTAGGCTCAGAACTCTACTAAACGTCCTCGTTAGTGAAACACATCCTCCCCCTCCAACTTGATAATAACAGTGTTTGAGCTTCCCACCCCGAGTATTACTTCAGAAGGAATTGTCCATCTTGTGAATATGATGACTAATAAGGCAGACCAGTAAAGATACACTTATTGGTACATACCAGGATACAATTTAGTACAATGTTAAACACTTTCCAGTAGACATTTGTATGACTTACTGCTGAGTGAGCTGCAGGCATACATTCCTACAGGCCCCATGTAGGTCTCATAAGGGTTGCTGACACTGTTGTAGAGGGAGATGAGGATGCTGCAGGCCGAAAACAGCAGACACAGGGCCAACAGGCCCAAAACCAAACCATACAGGATAACAGGGGCACCTCCTGCTTCTACCAACTTAGGAAACACTACACAGACACACACAGAAACACACACACACACACATGTGCACACAGTAAAAGAAGGTTGGTTAGAAAATGTACGATTTATATAACATTACTGGACTTTATTGGGAAACATAGGTAATTTTTTACGTATTTACTCAGGGACTGTCTTTGGAACTACTTTACCATAACAAATAGTGCCCGTAAAAACAAATGAAAGTGTTTTCTTTGGGTCTTCCAGAATAACAAGTACACTGTAAGTACAATTTACTGCTGAGTAGTTTAGATAAAATCTTTCAGCTCTGTCGAGCGGAGGCAGAAATCTCAGCATGGCATAATATCTTAATGTTGGTGGAAAAAGACCTCCAAAAGGTTACAAAAATTACCGTCAAAAGCATCGACTCCTCCAAAGGAGGGGCAGGAGGTTCTTTCTACATTCCCGCTAAAAAGATCCAGTTTGACCACAGCACTTCCGTTAAAGACACCACTTCCAGGCCTTGAGCACTCCAAAGTTGTTGTAGACCATTGTGTTGACATGGAAAACCCCAGCAACCCAACCGATATGGCGGTGACCAACGCACTGGACATGAAATGCAGAATCTTCTTTGTGGAAGGCATTATCACAGTATTCCAGTTGTGCTAGTTAGATCTGAATCCCAGTGTCTCTTCTCGTCTGAAGCAGGTTCAGACCCTGTGATCCTCTAAAGAGTGGTGTCTGAGTTACCTGCCTGGGTGGAGTGCAATGTGGACTGCTGGTCGTAAATCTCTCGGTTATGGCTGTGACCTTTGGTTGGGAAGGAAAAGACAAGGCTGGTTGTCATGGCAGGGACACAGGTGTCTCCACCACATTCAATGAGATAATGACATATCTCATATCAGACTGCAGAAAATAATCATGTATGTTTTTATTATGTGTGGTTAGAGTCGCTTAATGTTTTCTGCATGGCAAGAAAATTCACTCAGCAGAACAAGCTGCTTAGGGACTGGGGGTTTCTTCTATGATTTTTTTTCCCTGTTTTTCAATGTCTAAACACCTGACAACTTTTTAAGTAATAACATTTACATGCTTGGATTCAAAGCCCTTGATTTTGACATTGTGTGGTCATAAAATATCATACTGATTAATTATTTACCAGTCTCTCTATAAAAAGTTACTGGAAGAGTGAGGCGCGGTCATGCGTCATCAATAAAGCGCTAGCGTCATGGTAAGAGTTGTTATCATTTCACTGAAAAAAATGGCAACATGTTTGGTTCAAAGTTTGAACCAGGAGCTGCATTTTTACCTAAATGATTGTCTCTTTGTGTTTGTGACATTACGTACTGAGATATAACACGACATTGAACCATGACACAAAATGAAACTACTTTAAGACCAGACAGGAAGAGTGCAATCTTTTTCTTTATGGCTTTACGCTTCAAGACTTCCTGGTTTATAATTGTTGTTAAGAAGCTTTCAAGAGAATCTGTTTAATCCTTTTGCTAAATGTTTCAAACAATACTGTTATCTGTCAGTGTAATTACGTTAGAAATAATGTAAAATTTCAACAACAGGCTTATATGTCTATCTCTCATACTTTACATTATTACATTACACTGTGGAAGTAGATAAAAAGTACACAATTATGTGCTGTATGGGATGGTGCATGCTCCATCTACAAACATGTTCTGGTTTAAAGTGAGCTCTTGAATCCACTTGTTCATTTATTATTATTATTATTATTATTTTGTTTTGTTTTTTCATGTTTTTTGTTTCGTTTTTGTTTATTATTTTAAATTAGTATGTATTGTGATTGTTTATTTTTCTTCTTCTGTACAGCACTATGAGTTTACGTTTGTATGAAATGTGCTTTACAAATAAAATTTAATTGAATAGTTAATGATCAAAAAACGTAAAAGATTTTTCAGGAAAAAACATGAAACATGAAATAAAAAATTCTAATTACATAAAAAAAAATATTGTAACAAATAAAAAAAAGTCCACAAAAATGTTGTCAAAAAAGTATTTAAAAAAAAAAAAGTATGAAATCAAAAGGGAACCACTTTGCTGAAAAGATTAGCCTTCCACTTGTGTTATGGAAATGTTGTAAACGCCCATCCTCTGCCTTCATTGTGTTCCCGTGAGACTCCGTTAGACTCTGTGAGGTTCAGGTCCTCTGGTTTCTTGTAACACCGCTTGTGGCCGCAGCGTGTCTCCCTCTCTTCGCCGAACAGGGACCGGATCCGTGTGCTCGCTGACAGCCAGCTCTGTTATGTTGGAGTAAACACAAACTCCTCCTTTCCCGGTGACAGGCGGCAACACCGAAGCATCGCCTCGCCTTTTCCAGCACACTCCGCGCTCTGGACTTAATGTCGAAGACATCCAGGTGAGTCATATGATTTGCTTTATGTCATCGTCTTGTCTTCTGCGTCCTGACTCGTGTTGTGGCGCGTGGAAAACGTCAAATGTTCTGTCATTTTTCAGTCACATACTACAGCGTTACCTGTCCGTTACGCACAGCAACGTACCGTAGATTCTTTGTGTGTGTGTGTGTGTGTGCGTTTGGAGGGGTGGGGGCTGAACCGAGTATATCAGGTGCAGGTACAGCTTGGACATGGCAAGTCACACAAACCATCGTTTTAACTAATGTTTTTTTTTGTTTTGTTTTTTTAAACCGTGTGTTTTGAATAATCTGGAAGCTCTCCGTTTGACAACCTGCAGCGACACATTCAGCCGGTGCGTCAATATGGGTTAATGGAACAAGCGCTTGGAGTTTCTGTCCTCATCTCAACCTTTTGTTTTTTATTTTCCCTCCTTTATCTGTTTTTGTTTGTCGTTTGGATTCAAAAACATTGAAGATCACTTTTCAGATAGCTCGACTGTGTGGGCTGCAGTTCAGCCAGTTTATCGTTTAGGAGAAAACAGGCTATGCTGGTATCATGGAGAAATATGCTCAGACTTGTCAGGGGACTATTCCCCTTTTTCATAGTTTTCTTCAGATTTTGACTCTTCTTTAATATGCTATTGCTCGCGTAAATGTTGGCTGCATACATTTAAATTAAGTGGGGGTTTGTAATGTCATCATTATTGGACACAATATATTCATTCCCAAAGGAGAGGTCTGGTCCCTGGGAGGTCAGAGGTCAGAACCAGGAACAGATCAGCATCCATGCAGCAGATTGTCTATGGCAGGGTGCCGGGTAGAGGGAAGGAGAGATCAACAGATGTTTAATGAACTAAGACACCATAGAGACTGTGCTACACTGACCATGAACAAGAGAGCAGACTTTGACATCCTTTACGAATGAAACACTTTAATTAGGGCACCGTTGCGAAAAATGAAATTCTGTCAAAGTGTCATAGAGAAAATAATTTGCTTAACTTTTGTCACATAAGTCTGCCCGACTGATATGGTAATCCTTAGACTGATTTCAATAGCAATATGATGGCTGATATAAAGAATTTTTGGCAATTTGCAGTTATTGGACAGGACAGCTGACAAAAAAAGGAATATGGGCAGAGAAGAGAGAGCCTGAAGTTGAACCTGCATCCATTGTGTTGAGGACTATAGCCTCTTTATATGTATGTGGGTCTCCTGCTCTACCAACTGATCCTGACCGGCGCCTCTTTTCGAGAGCTTGTGCAGCAGGAGATCTTGTCTGTGTTGACTGCATCAGCCCCACTCAGAAAACACATACCTTAATATAACAGAACGTTCTCCGTCATTCATTCTGTGGAAGTCGTTTTTGACACTTGCTCAAATCTCCTGAAACTAAATGACCATTTCAGGATGAGCTGCACGTGTGAATTTAGCCAAAGTTTTTTCCTGCCAGCATCCTCAGATTTCTTTTTTTCAAGTCCGAGTGAGCTGATGTGTGTGCTGTTGCTGTACATAAAACCCTTACGTATCAACATTGGAAACAGCCAGCTCACATAATTCATGTTAGAAAGATGCTGCTCAATTCCTATGAAACGGCTCACTTTTGTAGAGTGAATGACGGAGCAAGGCAGACTGATGCTACCTCAAGGATCCACAGATGTGGTGCAAAAATCATTTTGGATTTAGCTATTGTAACTTCTCACACTCTTAAAAAAAGCTCTTAGTATATGATTGAAATCTGAAAACCACACAGAGCTTTTATTCTACTGAAACAGCTACCAAACTTTAGCTCAAACCAAAGACCTACTTTGAAGAAACAGTGGCTGGATTATTTTCAACTTTCAGTTTGGTTTTCATGTAGCACCCTCATGATGTATTATCCCATATCTTGATTTTGTCTTTGCTTTCTCTTTCGTCTCAGTACGAGGCCGGTCTGTAATATTCCGGTATGAACTCCACTCCAATTATACAGTTTGGACCTTGGGAAGAAAGGGGATAGCTGTGGCAGAAGCTAATGAGAACGCAGTGAAACAAACACATAGTCTTTGCTCGCCGAGACAAATGAGAATGTGTTCGGATTCGGGAAGAAATCACATTTGACTGCTGAGTGCTGGAGGCAGATTGATTTGACTTTCATCACATTAGAGTTTGTGCTTGTATTTGAGAGTTTAATCTCTGCCTGGATATAAATGAGGAGAATAACAGCTGTGTATCCAATCCAAGCAATGATGTATTTCACGGCTGGGACTAATTTATCAAAGAAATAAGAGGTTGTTTGTTCTTGTGTCTTTTAATCAAACAGTGCAAATACTCAACAGGCTTTTAATTGCTGTAGATATTTCAAACCTTCCTGTTTGACACACTACCAAGATGGTGTTTATACTCGTGTTTTCCTCTGCTATAGTCAGAAATGTAAAATGGCGTATTGGAAAGCTCGGTGAATGTTATTTGAGCGTGGGTGTGCAGGGTGAAACAAACAGATGTGGTGATTAATGAAATGCACAGTGAGTTAGAGAGGGAGGCGCTGAGCATACCTGAAGTTTCTTCCAGCTCGCTTGGGTTCAAACCCTCAAAAAAACACCCACCTGGAGCTGATCCCAGCAGCGTCTTTCATTCTGCCTCCTCTCTTAATCTTGGAAATTCTCAGATTCCTACGTCGGGACAACATGCTGGGCTGCGCTCTACAACACCCTGCTTGAAGGTATGCTTCTTTCCTAGAATAGGCGGAGAAGGAACTAATTGGTAGAGAATCAAGACAACTATGGATGAGTCTTGTTTGACCCAGGACTTTCCTGATATATGCTGGCAGAAATAGCCCGCTTTCGAAAGAACAGCTCATGAATTAGGCAAAGGAATTGTCATGGCAAGATCTTCGTTTTTGTCATTTTTCTGCTTGCCTTAGTGGAAGCTTGCTATGGCGCATTAAGCTGCAGCATGTTGCAACCGTAGGCTTGTTTGTGCTTGCAGCTAGGGCTACAGAATGCAAACCCTGCAGCCTGCCTTTGGATGTTGGCATCACGCTTAAATGATTTAGTAATGATAACGTGTGCTATTAGCCATGCAGAGTGAGGAGATAAGAATTTAACCCTCACCTTGCTAAGAAATTGACTTAAAAACACACAAAGTCATGACATGAGTAATGAGAGGGGGTCGTTTGGTGAAAAGTAACAGCTTGAATTGTCGCTGACAGTGTTTTTAAACAGAAAAAAAGGGAGAACTAAGATCGAAAGCAGGTCCAAAAGCGCAACAAGAACAGAAAAACCAAGAAAAGCTGAAACGGAGCATGTTAGAAGTGTTTTGCTTCCTGCTTGGATAACTTTGGTTGGATCTGGAAAGCCCCATAGCCTCATAGTGAGGTGGGACCTCAGTGACACAGAGAGGGGTGCGTCTCCATCAGAAGAGGCCTTAATAAAACACATGGCCACTGCAGGGACAGTCTACAGCTGTGCAAACTGCTACCTGCAACCCTCCCCCTCATGCATCCACACACAAACACACACTCACACACACTCGCCATCTCATCTGCGTTACACCCGCAGATTCTGCTGGAGAAGGCAACTAAGGCTTTACTGTGGATTGTGATAGATATATGTACAAACTCCAGCTGTCCAAGATTTGTCTTTGTTTACTATCAGCTGCGTTTAAGGCTTAGCTGGGCCACTGCAGTATTGAAACAGCTGGATCGAGATCAAGGTTCTCCCTTTTTAGATGCGTCAGTGCTCACCCACCATCTGTTCAAAGAAGCACTGGAAGTTGCTCCTCTGAGATAAAAAGTGAGCTCGAGCACAAGAGACACTAGAGAGGGATAACTTTTACGAGGAGATCAAAAGAATCAATCTGTCATTCCTAAATAGGGCTTCAACCGGTTAGAAACTTAGCTTGGACAGCACTTCTCTGTTCTTATATGTGTTTTTTTGACTAAGGGGTCATATGGGGTCAAAAAGGCAACAATTGATCACTCTAGGTTAACTGTGAGAACTGCAAGTTCAGACTGATGCTTAATCCAAATAATGCATTTCAGGCAGAGGCACCCCTCCAGTTTTTAATTACTGAAGGTAGATTTATGAGTAGAGTCACCAATATATTTGGCTGATATTGTCTGATCACATACAGGTCAATTACAGAAAATAAAATGCAGAAAACAATGCATTGGGGGGATTTGGAAACAGTTTCATCGATTAGTTTTTTTTCCCAACAGAAAGCCATCAAAACCATTGTTTACAATACCTTCAGCACTGTCCGCAGACATGTAATGAGCATAGAGGCTCAGCAGAGGTGATCAGCTCTAGAATTGATTGACAACTCTGAGAAAAGTCCATTATTCTGTAATTAACTTGTTTTAGAAACATGTCTACAAAGTATTTTTCCAAGTCAATTTGCTGCAAAATTGGTGTCCAGTGCATTCAGAAAAACTCTATTTCTGCTCCAGCTGATAAATGTACTACTCCACCTGGTTTATGTATTACCCAAAAATCCTTTTGGTCTGCTGATTTTACTTACACTAAAAACCCAGTTTTTGTACACAGCCCTGCCCCTTTAAATGGGAAAACCAACAAATTGCCCAAACTAACCTTACAGTATAATTTCAGCCTAACAGCAACAGGTAGAGTCTGTGCACTGTACTCCAGCTCATGCCATCATTCTGTCTTCCACATGAGGAACGGAGCTATATCATGTAAGCAATAAAGAATAATTTGACCTAATGATGCTCACTTACTCTAAGACAGCACAGATGCAATATTGCCTGTTAAGAGTTTCCCTAGTAATGCATGTCCATTAATATGAGGGTATCTGAAGTCCCATTGAAGCAAGGAGGGACATTCATTTGTACGGTAGTTGGGTTCATCTATCAGCATATTGTTTTCTAGAATCGCACCTTTTAAAAATTGTGATGTCTATTGTAGCAACATAAATATTTCGTTGTCCAAATTGACATCTTGGGACCTCTTGGGGGCTACTAAACCCAGGTTTTGAACCACAAAGCTAAGCCTTTCTGGTTTGAATAAGAGTCTCTTGTGCATGTAGTGCATGATGTCACTCCAAAAAAGCTGCCCAGTAGTCAGTCATATGGGTGTATTCCCCCCTTCAGGCAACACATAGTTTCTCTATTGTATTTGTGTCAGTCGCTACATGAGCACATTACAAAGTGCACCACAAAGCTCTTAAAAGACACATTACAAGAGATTGAGCGGTGACCTTGGCAGTTGTTTTATGGGTCTCCAAAGAGAAACACATTGTTTAAAACCACTGTGATCTCTGTGTTTTTGTCTGCCTTTAAGCTTGTACTGCAGATAGAGTGACAGAAAGGCAACAGACTGGCTCACAAACTCCCCTACTTAACATTATCTGCTTAAGAGGGCACATAGTGACAGATGTGATTTTAAATAAGAACTCATATGACTTTTGAAAAACTTTTAGGGCAATAAATGGAAACCTAATTGGTTGACCTGCTCAGGGACAGCAGGGTGGAGCCCAGAAGAGATTAACTCCCCGTGCTATGTGGCCTGATTCTAACTGAAGTGAAAGCAAACATCTCCAGCTCTGGCATTAAACATGTTTCAATCCACCTCATTTTATCTGAATGAATGACTAGCAAAAGTAAATATTAAGGTTTCTGTGGAAAGCAAAAGTAGATCCACAGGCTTGTTCGTATCGCCCTGACAGCCAAGAGGAAAAACAGAGTGATGCCATTGTGGATTTCCTTTGGGCTGTTTGTGTGATCTTTGTGTGAATCTGTTACACAGTCACCTTACATGAGACGTCACACCCACACATTCCTAGAGAGCTTCATGTTTATGATAATGTCAAAGGTCTCTGGAGTTGAAAGATGATGCAAATAGTGTGAAACTTAGGCCTGCTACTTAACATGTGTTCATGGAATAACGGATGTCTCCTTATCGTCTTCGATACAGCATTTTTATTTTATTTTTCAGGGCCAATCTTTGTCAGCTGATTAAGATTTGGCTACTATAAATGAAGCGGCTATTTGTTTCTCTTTTTTTTTAATATCAGTTCTGTGCAAAACCAACCTCTCAACAAGTGTCATGTGCACCTGTAAGTTGCACGTTTATCAAAGATTTCCATTACTGCCAACTGTCAGCAGGACATTACAACATTTCCAGCTTAATACTTAATAGTATTGACTCATTTATTACATTTGACCAGTTCTATAATTGAAGTCTTTGAGCAAGCTAATGTTAGCAACAACTCTGCTCATAGTTCCTGAGGTCTGGCTAAGGAGCAATGGAGAAACAGAATTATGAAGTGTCCCTACTTTATTGGTTGATTCAATTTACCCATCTGTTCTGCTCCAACAACAAAAAAATATATATATATATATTGAATACTCACAGGTGTCTCTACCTAAAGACAAGCTTAGCGTGTCCAAGCAAGTTAGCAGCAGCTAGCTTTTGTCAAAGAAACAGCTTTTTAATGTCACCCTGCTTTTTCCAGTTGTTTTTAAAAGTTTTAAATACTGGGTCTGATTAATTTGGAGTTAAGGAGACCTCTGTCGATAATTCAGCTGACAGTAAAAACCTTGTGAAAGATAGTTACTGAGGAGAAATTTTGAGACTTTGTATTTAAAGTGAACATGTCATGCTGTAGCTTCTACATTGCTTGGTGTACAAAAACCCCAGCGTAATAAAAGCCACTGACATTTGACTGAAAAACATGAACTGACAAAGAATTGCTATTAAAACATTTCCAGCTGACTTTATTAATGGACCAGATCATGTTATAACAAGCACCTTATAACAATCTAACAGCACTGCAGCCTTTCTAGCGTTAGCTTATGGGCTATCGATAAAAAAAACCTTGTGACCAATGAAAACTTAAGGGTGGTTAAGAGACTCAATTTGAAAGAGTAAATTCTGCCATGCTGTTCCTCCTACAACGACAACATTTTAAAACAAAAGTGCAAAGTTACGTCTGAAAAATTGCAGTTAAAGCCAGCCTGTGTCTTTATGTTTGTTTGATACAAATAATACATTTTAGGGAATAACCCTCATTAATTACTCTTTAATTTGATTTTTTTTCTTGCTTGAGTACAAACAAGTTAAGTGTTTTTTAATTGATTCCCGAGCAGCAGGCGAGAGTGTCTCACATGGTGATGGTGCATATAGAAACAGTGATTTTTTCCCCCCTCATTTCTGCAGCACCATAAACTCTTAAGGCTGGCTGGGAGACGCATCAAGGTCTCAGCCAGCCTTGTGACTTATGTTTTCAGCCTTTGCATGTGTCAGTTTTTTTTTTTTTTTCTGTGCCATGTATCCGCACATGCAATAACTTTTCCATTGCACCTCATAAAATGTCACCATGATCGGCTGCAGCCAAGACTGCTGTATTCACTGGAACGTTTGTGTTGGATCATGTCTTTTTAACAGTCTTGCTTCATACACAGTTGCATAATAACGTGTTTTGTTGGATAGGTGACAGCCTTTCAGATACAGATGATCATATATGATATGAGACGCTGGGTGTGACGTGTTGAGAGAGTAAGTGAAAGAGGAAATAATGGCTTGGCTGTGTCACTACAAAGGTTGTTGACATGTAGGAGTACAGTGCTTTATGAATAATGGATGCAGACTAAAGCAGCCCATTTCCTATTCATTCTTCCAAGGCTGCTGCCACACAGGGAGTTGTGTGTGATCATCATGTCAGCGCTTCAATATTTTCCCTGTGCTTACTGTAATACGATGCAGTTTGAAGGCACTGTAGTGACTCCAATAAACATTTTTACACAAGGCGTCATTCAGAAGTACTGCTTATTGGAGTTGATCGTTTTATCACTTAAAAAAACAGAACAACCAGTTAAACACAGCAGCACTTGTAGACTCACTACAGAGAGTAAGGAGAACATTTTTCTTCAGTTCTGTTCCTCTGAAGTTTTATTCCTATTGTAGTTGTAATAATAAAAAGTGTTACAAAGGGTTACAAAGGGTTAATTCAATGTCTGTGTTATCACTTTTTGTGCTGAGCTTAAAAGGAAATGGAGAGCCAGCTCAGATCTCTTCATCTAAAGTCTTTTACGTCTGACTTTATGTGAAGCTTTGTAGAGTTCAGGCCCTTGTGTGACTGTGATGGCTGTGTCTAAATGAGCGCGGTTAGCTGCTGCATTGAGCCGTGGTCAGAGGTTAGCAGACATGATGCCCTGCATGCTGATGTGCATGCAAGGCCCTGGCAAAGAGCATAAAGTGATAATGTATGGAATGATAATTACAGCTGATCTGCATGATATAAAAGAGCAAGGTTAAAGGTAGTCTGGAGCATGCAGTGTGTGGGGGGCCCGATGAGGTGAGGGACCTTGATCATGCTTAATTGTATTGGATTCCTGTCAGTGCTTGAGGGTGTTTTTTCATCTGATGATTTAGTGACAGAACTGAACAACTATCTGTAAAAAAAGGACAGGATATGGTTAAGAATAAACGTAAAGATAACCTCACTCAGAGATTGAAGGATAAGCAGAAACATCACGACCTGCATAAGTGATTGTCAAAAGTGATGCACACAGTAGTCAGCCAACAGGTATCCATCTCCATAGCTTGCTATCCATTGGCTACATTCTGACCATGATAAAGCCTTTGGTAGAAACAGACAACTGTATGGTGCTTCTGATGTAGCCAGCGGTAATTCAGAGAAGCGAAGTAAAACATCTCTAGGCCAAGACAAGAGAGATGAGGTCTACAACCAGACTCTGAGCTGTAATTATATGCAAATGTCTGTTTATAGAACATTATATCAAGCTGGAAACGTTTCTAACTTAAGGTGTATCTATCCAGCGCTCTGATTATGCACAGTAGTGTATCTCCTGACCCCCCCCCCCCCCCCCCCCCAAGCCTAAATTACTTTTTAAACTGCTTCATCAGCTAAGGACAGTTTAAGAAATAAAACCTCCATGGGTCCAAAATTCATAATGAAAGAGTAAGAATTTACCTGGTTTGCAGTTTGAGGTATCTGGAAGCACTTTCAGAGACATCTCTTGTGTAATTGGGGTCTATAGGGAACATTTTCTTGAGACACATGGGATTTTTTTGCGTCAAGAGACTACAGGGCAAAATTCGAAGGATGGTTGTGCATTGCAGAAAGGTTTTAAAATTACATTCATGAAGCCTTACAGGGCAGCTAACAAGAATGCAGACTCTAAGGTTCCTGTTTGATTGTTTAAGTGCAATGGGGAACAAAAAGATGCAAACCTTGCCTCCTCAGACTTTGTGGTACTGCTATTTTGGTTCATACATATACCTCAGTTAAACGTGTTAACATACTAGTTGAGAGTAAATACTGACCAATATAGTGGGGTTGTTAGTTTCCGATGAAACAGTTATATAACTGGTCTTATCTCTCTGATTTGGACACAAACAGTCACGTCAATAGTGAATGAAATAAGGAAAATTGTTGTCATATTGTTGCTGGTTTGTTACATAAAAGCACAATGTGAAAAAACATCATTCCTATCAAACACGAGGAGCAGATTAGTTCTAAATATTCCAGCGAAGATAGCTACAAGAAGATGTTTTGGTATGTGGATGTGTACGCTGAATTCACAAATATCATGTTTACCCTTGACAGATTTTCTAATAGGCTGCCAGAGTTTATTTATTAATTCATGTTGTAGGGTGGTGATTTTTAAGCCTGCTGTTATGACACTGTTTGATTAATGGGGCACTCCATTCTGATAATACTGATCAAAGACACTGTTCCAGATGTCAGCGCACTAATAAAAACCTCATATCTCATTATTGAATAGTCCTTATATTACTATAATGCATTTCAAACTATGGCAGCGTGTGCTGTTCCTGTACAAAAAGACATGTCTGTGATGTATTTTCTGACTGATGTATTTTCCTATCAGAAAATACATCACAGAGTCATCAATGAGGGTTATGAGTTGAATGACAATAGACGTGGTCCTCCTCGTCCGCAGGGAGGTTTAGATTGAATCATCTATGTAAGATAATACATGCAACCACACATGTTGACTTTGCCATACTTGTTGACTTTGACTTCAGCTCTGGATATCTAACCTATAAATGCTATGCAACGTTAAGGTTAAAAACTCAGTCGGATTGCACTGGTTACAGGTCCACATTCATGCTTTCTTTGTTATCATTTTGGAGCATTACTTCTGAACAAAACGAAACTGCTTTATGTCTCTAATCCATGCAACATTTGGTCGTACAATATGTTGTCCCACTGGGAAAGCAAACTGTTGAGGATAACACTCTTCCAAACACTGCCAAACCCTTTTTCAGTGCTCAGCCAGAAACAATGCCAGATTCATTTTCATTCACTTACAATGATGGCATATTTGTTTTTCATAATTACAGTCTGCTTTGATGGCAGCAGAGATTCAAACACTAGGAGCTATTTCTTGTTCTTTTTTTAACAAAGATGGAAAGAAAAAACGCCATGCATGCAGGTTGCACTATTTCCATTTTGCTGCTGAAAGTAAAACTCTTAATTGAGTGATGATATAAATATATGCAAAATATCAATAATGCAAAGAATCCATGTGAAACTGGTGCTTCATGTTAGCATTCGTCATTCCCAGGCAATGCATAATCAGCAGCTTATTTGCATTTTAAGCAAATTACCTCCTTAACTGTCTTTTGTGGAATGTTTTTTTTGCAAGTGTACATAATCAACTAAAATGATGGAGGTAGGCATCTTGGTGCAGCTAAAAAACAACAACAAACAAGTTTTAGGAAATCAGTTAAAACTGGTTCTGCAGCTTACAATTTGAGGTCGATATTTTTATTGCCGTTTTGTTTATAAAAAAGACAGGAAAGCCCATAAAAGTTTCCAACGGTTTAAACAGGCATCACTAGATATATGGAGTTTTATATGGATATTTAGTTTCCATTCATACAAAACGGAGGGAAGCAAGTCCTAAATGGAAGAAGCTTAAACAATAAAATATTTGAACATATTTGCTTGAAACATTTATTCAATTAAAGAAATATAGTTATATTGTTTGACCTAACAGGTATTTGAATACTCATTTACGTCCCTGGTTTTAGTACTTGTGGAATTTAAGGTGTAAAAAATGAAAAAGAAAAAACAAAAACAAAATGAATGGTGTTTTATGACCATCCATCCATCCATTATCTGTATCGCTTTTCCCATTCGGGTTTCCCGGAGCTGGAGTCTATCCCAGCTGTCATTGGGCGAGAGGTGGGGTACACCCTGGACAGGTTGCCAGTCCCAGTTAATCACAGGGCTGACATGTAGAGACAGACAAACAGCCACACTCACATTCACACCAACAGGCAATTTAGAGTCACCAATTAACCTAATGAGTAAGTCTCTGGACTGTGGGAGAAAGAGGCTCCTATCCAACGGGGATTAAAACCAGAAACCTTCTTCTTTTGAGGCAACAGCACAAACCACTGCACCACGGTCGCTAACCGTGTTTTGTGACCATATGATGTCAAATTATTGGTTTGGTTAAAAATGTTACGGACCTTGGTGTTCTGCCAAAAATCTGTTGACTTGATGCAACAAATGGATGTAAGACAAACAAAATCCCACTTGAATAAGTTTAACATCATTAAATGGAGTAAACAAGCTCTATATCTTCTTTGATATTAATGAAGTGGACATGATTTACTCGAGAGCCGTTGCTATCCTCTTTCATTAATACAGCACAAGTCTTGGAGACATACTGTAGTGCTAGCTACATATGGTGATGATAATTGAGCAACATGTGCTGACAGCCTGGTTCCTCTTGTATCCGCCCACACGTCCTACTCAAACAGAGAGACAGTAGTGTGTTGGCCAAGAGTACCAGCATTCATAAGCAGATATGGATTATTATTGTCTCTGCTATTTGTTGAAAAACCAAGACATGGACGCAGATGAGTTACAGAAACCACACTAATGGTGCGTCTCAGGGCTGAGTATCACACAGTGCATCTCTTTGTAGGCAGTACCAAGTCTGTGGGCGGCTGTTCTCACAAACGTCTACTTTACCGCTGGTGAACCACACATGTTCCGAATCCCCCTGCCTCCACTCTCTCTGCATCTGGAGCTTAAACAGAAGAATAAATATACATTACAGGATATGTATTTTTAATGCTGAGAGTCTGCGTCCCCCCGTGGGGCTCCTCTCCTCCCTGTGCACAATGACTAATTTGTTATCCTGCATAGAAATTACACAGGCTCTTTAGAAAACAACCAAACAGGATGGCCTCATTTGTGCATACATGTTTTTAATTAGAGATGTACTTCTACCTGCCTTGCTGCTCTTGTGGTTCAAAGACGATAGTCAAATATGTGCTTCAACCATTACCTGCTATGTAGTTTTCATCCCCTCTATGCAATTCCACATTTCATGTTACAACCTGGAATTGAACTGGGCTTTTGAATTTGGGCTTTTTTCCCATTTGATAAACTAAAATAGTCCATATTCCTTAGTTAATGGTTTCAAAGCAGAGCATTCAAAGCATTTTATTTATTTTTGTTTGTACATCATTTTGAGAATCTCCTTCCACTTCAGATTTATGGACCATTTTGTGTTGGTACATTACATTCAACCCCAAGAAAACCCATTTTCAAGAAGGTGAACCGTGACATCATATTGTTAAGATTAAGATTTACTTTATTGATTCCAGCAAGGGGAAATTCTGTTTTTACACTCTGTAAGTCATGCAACACACACGTAGGCTGAAATATACACACATGCACAAACAGGATCCTATGGACATGCACTAATGGAGGGATGTCAGAGTGATGGAGCCGCCCCCCTGGCAGGCGCTCCTGAGCTGGTGGTGGGTAGGGGGTTTGGTGCCTTGCTCAGGGGCACCTTGCCAGTGCTCAGGAAGCGATCTGGCACCTCTCCAGCTACCAGACCAACTTCCATATTTGGTCCGCACCGGGACCCAACCCAAGTCCCTACAGACTGAGCTACTGCTGCCCCCATATTGTTAGGTTCAATGGCTTTGAATACATATATTCATTGATTGCATGTGATGCACAGACACATTTTCCCAGAGTTGTTTGTTGGGGTTTGCACATATGGAGCTTGCCTGTAACTAGTCCCACATTTCCTTGTTTACCTTTTTTTTTTACAAGTGCAATCTCTCTGGCCTTAACATATTTTCATCTTTTATCTGAACTTGTGGGCAGCCAAGTGTGACACATGGCTGACATTAGAGGCTGAAAAATGCCCCCTCTGTTTGCTCAAGTGAGGGGCTGCAAAACGGCGGACCGGAAAAGGGATCTGATCATCAGATCTGTTTTCCCTGGAGAGGGAAAACGCCTCGCTCTCTGAACACACAGAGACACTCCCTCATCTGCACTCTTTTATGACCGGCTGGGATGAACTACTGTAAGATGAGGAGCCACACAGAAGAGGCTCCAGCTGCATGCTGGGATATGCCTCCAAACATGGACCTCTTTTGTAATTATGTGGTGTTTCTTGTCATGTATTGTTTGATGTGAGGCATGAATGTTGAGTCTGTTGTAGGCAGCATTTAAAAACCAATCTACTTTGTGATCACAGAGTTGAGCCATCAGTGATGCATCTCATTCCCCACTTGGCTTTACTAATAAGCATCAACTTTGCATCATTGGCAATGAAAACCTTTCCTTAATAGGCAGAAACCCTGAGCAGGACTAAAGTTATTTGGAGAAAGTCATCTGCTAGATTGGAATAGGCCAAGAAAATTTGAGTTTTTTAAAGAACTATATTGGAACAAACAGGTCAAGCAGACTGACAGGGAGATGTGCAGACAGAAACAAATACAACAACAGAAAACACAGACTTATAGTTGGAAATAATAACTGCAAGAGGAAGTAAATAAAAGGCTCTCCATGACATCCAGCAGCTTGGCTGCAGCAGGGGACTAGTTAGCCACTCAGTTAGCCGGAGAGACGCCGTCAGACTCAAGGCAAAAACTCATTAGTGTGGACTAGTTGGAGTCCATTTTCATCCCGTTCAGCTTGAGCTACTCGCTGTTTTCTCACGTGTGCCAACAGAAGGTCCTTCAGCTATGTGCACTTTAGTCCTAAAAGCAGCCCGAGCTCCTGCTGCTCTGCTTGATTGTTTTCATTAGTCTGCCGGCGGTAGCCTTGCGTTAGCCGCCACGGTGGCTGTCGTTCTCCATCAGCTCCATTAAAAAAATATAGGAAGGTGAAGCAGAGGGTTTTGTTTTTCATAGCCTCCCCACCCATGTTGTTACTATCATATCAATGTGGAGCCTGATCTAAAACCTACACGCTCCAGGCCATGCGTTTCACTCTACATTCCTGTGCCTGTAATGGGTTGTCGTCAGAAAAATGTAAAAAAGGGGGGGGTTGGGTGGAATAAGGAAGGAGAGAAAATAAGGGGGGCTGGGTGAATGTTACACTTCAAACTACAACCACAACTGGGGAAGATGAAACAAAGGCAGCTCTGGTTTCTTGTGCCAAAAGAGAACCAACCCCCCCCCCCCCCCAATGATGAAGAGGAATTTTTAACACGTCTTTTATTTGCATTGCATGTGTGCAATTAGGTTTCTTTAGCTCCTGCTGGGGTGATGGAGGCAGGCATCTCCTCTCTCAAAGTACACAGCTATTGGCAGAGATGACATGTGTGGGCCAGCATGGTTTTATTTGTGTTTATGTCCAATTTGTTTGGGTTGTATTTATTGGGGAGTGATATTCACAGGAGTGTGAGGAGAGGAGCTGATCAGCAGAGGGTAAACAATAGCTGGAGTAATTGATTGCGAATACTATTTTTTATCATCAGTCAATCATTATGAAGTTATATTTCATTCATAAATCAAAACATTTGCTCCCCCTTGCAAAAGGCTGTGGGGCATCAAAGCACCTGCATTGTCTCTTTTAGTCACAAAGCATCGGTACAATATCTCTTTGGCTCTTGTCTGAGTTTGCTGTTTTACATTTGTATCTGCAGACTTTATGACACGACAGAGATACAATAGCCTATTAAGCAAGGCATTCAAGACTTTGTTCTGGAACAGTAGTCAGGTTGATTAGCAGGAGCGCACTCAACACTTTGGATCTATGGAGGCCCAGCAGATTTGAAATGGTTTTCTGTCAACACTCTGCAGTGTATAATGCTCTGAGAACAAGTGACTCTCCTGTTTTGAGTTTTAATAACCGTCTCACCGCGTCCGGTCACAAAAATACATTTTGGAACGTGAGAATATGAATAAATAGGCTTATTGGAAATATCTCAAGTCTGAACATTTTTTTAGATTTAATTGCAAATGAAGTTAGCGAGCATTGTTCATAGCTTTTCGTTCTCCTCTAAGCATTTTTTTTTGCAATGTCATCATTGCCAATTGAAATGAGACGTTAGCAGATTTTGTCATGTGAAGCTCTCTCGTAAAGTAAGCTAATGGTAGCTCAGTCAGAGGTTTAGAAAGTATTGAGACATACAACAGTCATTTGGCAACAGTTAATTCGAGGCAAGGCAAGATAGTCTATATTTAACATGCTAAAAGACTGCGTTGTTGTAGCTGGATATTCGAGCTAACGCTAGCAAGTGTGTTGTTTGAAGGTTATCTATGGATACATTTTGAATATTCTTAAAGCTCCTGTGGAGAGTTTTTTTCCCTGGCAAAGTTTCATGGGTGATACATTTTACTGATAAAAGAAAGCAGGAGGAGGGGAGATGAGATGAAGCACTTTGTCCACAGGGGGAGCCAAAATCAACTAAAATCTAAATTTCCACACTGGAGCTTTAATAATGTATGTTTGTTAAAAAGATGTATAAAAACGATACCTCCGATCACCTTTGACATAGCGATACATGACATGAAACGACCAAAAGAGTGAGGCTAAAAAGATACATCTCCTGAGCAAAAGGTCACCATCATCCTCTCCCTTTGTGGTTCATGAAGACAGGGAAATAAAAAAAATGTCCGGTTAAGAATGCTATTGTAAAGCTAACCTTTTATTTTTATCTTATTTATAATAAAATTAGACCATAATTTTGCTCTTAAAAAAATCAGTTTTGGTGCTTTAAGCTTGTGCTTAGATGCATTAGACACAGGTTAAATACATGAAATACGCCAATATTTCATGTGACAAGAGACAAGAGTTGGACTAGCTGTTATTGGCTTAGAAGGACTTTGTTGATTTTTTTTACATCAGAGATACCAGGCTGTGCTTGTTTATGTGCTCAGATCTTCATCTCTCATCACTGTTGTCACAATGACAAATGTATGCTGTGTATTAATACATTTATGTGGGATTTTACTAATCCACTGTGTGGCTGCATTGAGAAGTTTTCCTCCTTTGATGGGGTTATGGCAGCGTGTCAGAGAAAAGCTGGAGTGAATTCCAACAGCCTCCCTCAGAGTCACGTCAGCTGATTGGCAGCTACTCTGATGTCATTTGTTTTTGAGGGGCAAGGACAGGTCACGCTGGCTGATCTTTGTTCCTCTTCAACTCCTCTCTCTCCTCCTTCTCTCTCTGAGATCGTTCCCCTCCTCCCCTTCGACACATCACATATCAGATTCTCTGCTTTTTTTTCTTTTTCAGTTTTTCTCATTTAAACATGAAAATCAAACATGTAAACTGTGAATTAATGCATGCTATAGAAAACTGAACGTAAAAATGTCTCAAACATTGAATGATGATGCCACAAATATCTCCTTTTCCTTTTAATCAGACTTCAGTTTTTAAGTCTAGCTATAGCATGAGACAATCATACCACCATTAACTAGATTTGAGCTTTGGCTTGACGTTTTAGTTAATACATAAACCAAAACATGACTAACGCTCTTCAGGTGGTTTGAAGTGCCTGTAACCATCACTTTAAAAATCTCTTCTTTTTTTTTCATGTTCGTTGAAGGCTTATAATTCTTGCATCAATTAAGCACAACGAACAAATGTGTAGGCTTTCATCTAAACATTTGAAAACATGTCCGGAAAGTTGAGTGCCATTTTTGACCCAGTAAATGTAAACTAGTAACTCTTAATGTTTCCTGTTAATATGAAGCCTGTTTAAGATGAAACAGTCACTTTTAACCTGTTTCACAATATTTAGCTAAATTTATAGGCTAATTGGAGTTGTTGAGGTCTTAATCGGACTAATCCAGTCTGATTGTTGGGGATTCTGGGGATCTTGGGCCCCTCTTTGGACTGTGAGGCTTTTCTGCTCGTCTAATCACTCCTGACCCTGTTAGGAAAGAGCCCTCCTTTGTTACTGCGCGGTACTGTCAGTTCTGGGGGAACAAAAAGAGCCATTGTCTTCCATTGCAGCGACTGGGATAGAAGTAATCTGCAGCCGTAGAGCGGCCTCAGGATTGCTATAATCCCGATTCAGTATTAATGACAGTCTAATCCACACATTTCTGACCCTCTGGAGAGGCTGACATGGCATCTCTGTTGTTATTTGCTTGTGTAATGTCACTGATTCCAAAAGAAAAAAGGGTGGGGGGGGGGGGGGGGGGGGGGGGGGGGGGTTGCTTTCGGCTTATGTCACAAGGGAAGCAATATCCTGTTCAGATTTTGTGTGCTGTGTATGCCAAGATGCTGCGGTTGTCTGATAGCGGCGCAGACAAAGCAGAGCTGTCATGTTGCCTGATTCGTCAGATACAAACGTGGATTCACTTTGAGTGCGACCAGCGTGTCCGATGCACATGAAAATTATTTTGTGGTGTCTTTGTTTTTCTTTCTATTTCTGAAAGTATCATGCCTGAGACCAGCGGAATAATTGCATGTCCGTGTCGAGCATGCTGGTAGAATGGAGAGGGGCCATGGGGGTGTGTTTGTTCGCCCATCCACGACACGCAGCGGGGGCAAGTGACACAAATGGCAAAACGGTTCACTCAGAAGGGGCTCTTTTTTTTTTTTTCTCTGTTTGACACAAAGGGAAGCAGAGGTAAACTAGTACATGTGTGTGAAATCCATCACACAGCTGCTAGCTTGGCACAGTGATCAGTACCCCCCCCCCCCCCCCCCCCCTCCTTATCTCTTTTCCTCAGTACTGTGCACATGGGCCTTTTGTTTACAGCTCTCTCCAATGAATCCCACCAGTAATCCCTTTGACAGGTAGCACACCTCTCTGACAAAACTCAGGACCTTTCATTATTAAGTGATGGGGAAGACTGATTCTAGTTGTACTGGATTGCCAACTGGAGCTACTAAGTCAGTGTCAACACTCAGCCAACTGAATGAAACACTGTAGCTGTGTCTCAATTCATGGGTAGCGTCCTTTGAAGGACCCAGCCTACAAAAGGACCCCACCTTTGTAGCCTGCGTAGACATTTCAAGAAGATCTGGAGAGGGTCTCGTATACTTACGATACGAGTATTCCACATTTGCGTCACCAGCTTTCCCCTCCAGCTCGACCTCGACAGCTGAACCGGAACAAGCTAGCGTAACTAACATCACATATCTTGACTTATTATTTTTAGATGATTCTTAGTTTGGAGGCCTCTTTTGTTTTGGTAACTATTCTATTGAATGGAAACCAATAACTTACAATTAAGACTATATTACGAGGCTGCTTGAGAATCAACCAGCTCATTTGAAAAGGACAGGAGGACATATTTGTCTGCTCGATTTGGTCCTCAGAATGCACCCTCCAAAGGATGCAATCCTTGAATTGATTGACTGGATGGCAACCACAGAACAAGTTTGGGTTGGTAGTTCTGTAAATGGCCACTTCAGGCTGGTTCAAAAAGTGAGACAATCCCACTTAAGACCCATACTTAAAATACCATATAAAATACCATATATGTTAATGTGTTTAAATGATATAGACTGTGTCACTTGTCTGTGACTGACTTTTACTGTACAGTGTTTTCATATTGGCCCAAGCTTTCAAAGGAACTCAGGCTTTGTAAAAAGCTGGTGTTTGAGTGTGAAAAGTTGTTGCTTAGTGCGAATATAAGGCTAGTACAGAGAGAAAACCAGAAGTGCCTTTAGCTTTCTTAGAGTGTGCCCGGTGGAAACAGTTTGAACAGTCATGCAGCAAGTGAAAATATAAAGGGTTACAGAATACCTTTAAAGCTACAGGTTTAGTCTGATTAACATGCAAGGTTTAGAAGAGCACTGATGTTCTGGATCAATGGAGGCTAACGTCAAAGTCACAAAGAAGCACAGTTTTTTTTTTTATCACTGTGATGAACTCTGATGTAGTCGACTTCAAAATGCTGGGAAATTACTCTGCGGTTCACTTGAAGTAAATTATGCACAAGTGTGTCGGTTCTGGGTTTGTTTATTGGAGGAGAATAGAGGACAACATTAAATTTCTCAAACGGGGGAAAAAAAAGAAAGTGTTAAAAGATGGTTTGATCCTCTCAATGATCCTTTCATCTGAAACGTCTGGAACGATTCAAGAAACCACATTTAATGACAAGCTATAAATACTGCACATCATCCAGACAAATAAATTGTTCCCCCCGGAAATAAATCGCACCTGTCAATGTCGCCGTAGTTCATCTGTCATTTCACCGGCTGAATTTATCACCAGAATATCGCTGCAAAGCCTTTTTTAAAATGTAACATTATCTTGAATCAGCAGTCTCTGGGTTGTATATGAAGAAAATCAATGGTGTCACAGCTCCAGTGTGACCGGCCATCCATCAGTCTGTAAGCTGAGTGGAGCAGCTCCTGTAGATGATTTGCTGAATAGCCAATTTCTTGTTACCTGTTAAAGATGGAGTATCACATCACAGGCTACTCGAATCATAATTCCCCCCCCTTCCCCTCCTGGGTTGTTGCATCTCATAGGAAAGAGATAAGACAATTCTCCTCTGGATAATGTGTGTGTCAGGAGGAAATCCTGGGTTTTGCTCAACTCTTGAGTTTGTTCATGAAAAGTAAGAGATGTAATTCCATCGTGACTTCCCTTTTTAGAGACATCGAACTTGTGGTCATTGCATCTGGAAAATCTGATCCTTTTGCCCTCCAGGCGTCAGCCCGTGGCCTTCAGTATGTTTCACGTTACTATCAGATGATAGTACAGCTGAGTATTCACAGGACTACTTCCTGGAAGGAGGAGGGTATAGGGTGGGGGTTGTAAGTTCCCCTCCCTCTGCTTGATGGCTAGATTACAGTATTTACTCGCATGCACAGCCCGGCCTGCAGATCTGCTGAAGTGATGCCTTTGAAGACAAAGATGCAAGAGGTTTGTGGAGCTTATTTCCAGCGTTGTCTCCGAGTGCAGTGGATGTTTCTCTGTAAATCATCCATATCCTGTTGATTTAAGCCTAAAGGCAGCCTTCCTATGAGGGTTTACTTCATTTTGCAGGAATGCTTTTTAGTTATGAAAGGGCATCCTGGTTGTTTGACTATTATGATGTGTGTAGATGAAATGATGAATTCATAACAGCATGATACAGATTTCAGAGTTTAGGGGATGTTCATAGTGACAGTCCCTATAAAAATGTTACCATCTAACTGTCAACTCAAAAATCCATTGAACACTACGTGCTACCCCAGCATATTGATTCAGAAAAAAGCACTCTAAAGCAGATAAAGAGCCAGAAGTTTCCCTCAGGACTCAGTGGAGAGTGAATAAGTAGTAAATAGTCAGCATAAAGTTAATTCATCAGGTGGACACAAAGCAAATTCAGGCTATTTTCTTTCAAGCAGGTTCACCAAATGTTTGCCCTATAAACTTAAAAGGTGAAAATATGTCAGTGCGACCAATAAACCCCAAAAATAAGATGTTCACACACATTAAAAAACAAGAATTCAACATTAGACAAATAGTGTATGCATTGTCAGATAACTTGTGAGCTGACCAACTTGCTTCCAACATTGTCAGCAGTCAATCAAACCAATAAAATAACAGATGACGGTGTTGCAGAAGCAAGACGTGTAGAGAGACAGTGGAAGCTCCACTACACCCCCCACACCAACTCTGTTACTACCTCCAATGACAGCACAGAGGTGGGATCACTTCCTCTTCGTATTACACCACTGTGATATTCATAGTGAAGGCGATGTCACAGAGGCGTTAATATCGTGCCTTGAACAGGCACTCTGAATACGGCAGGTGTTGAAAACAAGCGTTTTTCAGTTTCTCGTGCGATATTTTACGACATATGGCAAAAACAAAAAACTTGCCAACAAAAGACACTGATATGTTTCCATGGCTCCATAGGTCAGCACACCTTCGTGATTATCTCCCTCACAATGCAGAAAGTTGTCATTGATTGGCTTTCTTACAGAGCAAGATCAAATTACGTAATATACTAGTTTGTACGCAGTTAATTATTTAGTCTCTGTTGTAAATTTACTAAACAGCCTTTTCTATCTTTGTGCAAAGACTTGTTATATTAACAGCTGTCCCAAATGAAGGCAGGGTCAGCTCATAGACTGAAGTAAACATAACCTATTAATTGAAAGTTATTGGCAGTTGACTTCTCTTTTAATCTTTTGCCCCAAAGTGAAGTTGTCTGTCCATATTTGGTCCTTCCATCCCTTTGCTCTCATGTGACTTCTACAGTCATTTTTATTTTAGCCACTGATCCACTTGTCATAAGCAGCTGCCATCCATTTTTTTCCTCCAATATTTATTCGAGAATGAGTCATTTTTAGAAAGCGAATGCTCGGCCTACGAGTGCGAGACACACCCACGATAAATGTTCTAGGTCATAGCTCATAAATATGCAGTTTACGTGCCATTTCCTTCTCTAATCTGGCTTAATATGCCACCAGACCGCGCCAGCGTTTCGCTAACGATGACATCTGTGTTGGTGTATCCAGGATTGTCATACTCGGATGTCGGTGCACTTGGAGCTATTCCCTGTCACCTTTCCCCCCCCCCTCTCTTATGCACCTTTTAAAGGAATGGATACGTTCTTCAGCTCTCTATCTCTTCTCCCTTTTCATTTTCAGTTCTCACAGTCCAGCTAATTTTATAACCCCCCCAATGTTTGGCTGAAACCACAGCTCACACACAGGATATGATCTAATTGTTTCTCTTCCTGCTTGTGGACAGCAAGGCCTCTGAGTCAGAGTCATACAAACACCGAGAGGTGATATCATTTATGTGACTATGAGGCAAAGTTTTTAGTCTTACATTCAAGGGACAGGGAGGGATTATCGTATTTATTTATTTATTATACCGCCTGTGTCTTTGTTGATTTATACGTCAGTCATTTAATAGTCAGCCGGACCTTTTCTGTAGAAATAATCTGCGTAGAATAAATAAACCCATTCCTCCAAAAAGAGTATTGTCCCATGTTACCTCACAGCTACATTTGTGTTTTGATTTCGCACTCCGTTTCCTTCTTTCGGCGTTTCCCTGTGAAAGAAGTGGGGGCGTTTGTGGATCTCTCTCGCCAACGTGTGAAACCTCTCTGTTCCCAGACAACGTTGTGCAGACAGACAAGACATGTAGCCTTGGGCTGCAGCCAGATATACACACACAGATAGCTTGAGAAATCCACAGGGCATATTTCTCCCTTTTGTGTGGGTGCACATGTATCTTACTCTTCCATTAATGCCAGTCTGTTGTGTCTTGAGAGTGTTTTAGAAACTGCCTATGCTCGGAGATGCGTTTTTTCTTCCGTCTTTTGTCCTGGAATGCCACCATTCCTCCGTCATGAATATTAACCATGTTGAAGTTCATGGAGTTTCAGTGTTGCAGGGAATCTTCAGCTGGGGACTTGTTTAATCCTAACCCTGTTCTGTCTGAGCGGCTCCTGGGAGAGTAAGCTTTGGGAAAGGATGTGAGAGGAGGAAGGGAGAGAGAGAGAGAGAGAGAGAGAGACACCATCACTGGGGGGTGGGGGAGTGTATCGGATTGTGGGATGAAAGGCTGAATAATGTCTGTATTTACATGCTGGAGTTATAATGAAGTGAGGATTTTATTAAAGCCTCTGGCCGGCTGTAAGTCATGTCTGGGTCTGTGGGCTGTGAACTGGATTGAAAGGCGATCCAGGCTGGTCTTCTATTTTGCTGTTGTTGAACCATGTTGCTGAATTTAATGCAAAATCATAAAGCAGGAGGGTGGGAGAATGGCATATGTTTAAGTAGTGGTGGACATGCACACTAATGGAGGCACATTATTTGGTGTAAGCAGCTTTATTTCTCACACATTCAATAGACGTTTAACACACAAGGCAGTGGACCTTGTCTTTATACCTGAACCAAAATAACACAGACAGCAGGACTTGCAATAATCAAATCATATAAGAAAAGAACTTCAGTATTCTTACATGCTCACAATGATAATGTTATCATGCTGGTGTTTAGCAGGAATAATCTTTGAACATCTCTTAGTTTAGCATGAAAGCATACAAACAGTGGTAATAAGAGTTATGACTTTGAAAATTGTGAGTTGAGCTAATGTTAGCAATAGAGCTAATCCTGATTCCACAGCCCTCGGAGGAGCATCACAGTAGAATCATTGGTTTTTAACTTGAAGTTGTTGTATCCTTTGTTTCTGGAGAAGAGGAGACATTTGCGGATTATTCGGCTCTGGCAAAAAAAAAAAAAAAAAAAACGCCTGATGAAAAGTGCGCTCAAACGCTCAAAATGCAGGCCGAGCTCCCAAAAACAGGCTAGCAATAGTTAAGCTATATTCCCTCTGAATGTCCTGGCTAACGAAGACAACTGAAGGCAGCATGGGAGCCATCGTGGGGTCTTATCAACCGACGATTCCAATTATTGATCCATATTAGTGTTTTGATTATGCATTCTAAAACGATTTGCAATTTTTCACCTTTTTGAAATGTAATTTTTTCAGATATTTTGGTCCAGAAAAAAAGTGCAAAACTGGCTAAAAGATTTGCCCCAAAAAAAAAAGGAAGAAAAGAAGAGGGTCGGTCAGGACTCATTCCTCTCTCTACTGATGTTAACATGAAAAATTAAGCCTCCAAAAGCTTATAAAAGCTTTTACTCTAAACCACCTCTGGGTAGTTGCACCTGTCCTCAGCAGCGTTTTCTCACTTCTTGATGGACTTCGGTCATTTCCTACATTACACGAGATCAGTCCATCACTGTGTTGGTTATTGATCCGAGGTAGCCACAGGTGAGAATTAAATCAGGCTTCTCATTTCGCTGGCCACTAAATGAATAACGCTATTGATGTACTCTATCACATACACAGACTGGGGGTAAACGATCCTGTCTGGACCCCTTTAGGAAATTTCCAGATATTTGATTATAACCAAGATTGCCAAGTTTAGAGGAGCTGCTATATGATATTATCACACTCACATCCTGCTTGCTTTGGCTGACGGCCACTCCGCAGTTCTCAGCAGACCTGAATGCCAAGATACACCGGTGAGTTTGAGAAAGGCGGACAGGCGAGAAAGTCCCGGCTAACAGAATCACACCCCTTGTTGTCGCCTGTCATCTCGCTCTGGTACATTGAGCTCATCAGGGACACGGCTCTATTCACACCTGATCATAAAAGCAAAGTCCACATGTGTGCATTTTCTATTCTTCTCTCCTGCGGTGCTGTCTTTTACAATTTTATGCTGCTGCGGTTTTCATCTCCACGCTGATTTAGTCACTTTCAGGTTTTCCTGTAAACACCATAAATCACAGTGCGCCTCGTCACATCCCTCACTTTTACGTCTCTCTAACACTGACTGTGTGATACAGGTGCTAGACAGCTGCTACATTTGTATTATTGTAATTAAAGCTTATTCATAGAAATGTAACACCTCTTATTAATGCACATTTCATTATTTTCTTTCATGAGGAATTAAGAAAAAGAGAAATCACGCTGTCATATTTCTCCCACTGGCGATAAAAGAGCTATCTTATTTCACAGTGTTCGCCTTTAAACTCACAGTTTGTAATTTCTGCCAGCAGGGCTCTCTCAATCAAAACAAAAGACAAATTTTAATGACACTGTGGGGGGTCACATTGCAAGTGATGAATGCAGAAATCATTCACATTTATTCACATTTTATTAACGTCATGTCACTTTATTTTATTGAAATAGCCGCAAGTAACTTAAAGGAGCAATATATAAGATATCTACTGAATGAAATCATAAAGTCACTTTACTTTATCATCAGACATTAAGCAAACGTGCTTGTGTTGAAGTGCTGGCTCTGACAACAATGCAGCAGCCAGTATGTCCTCCATTAAAGTTATGATTCTAATCTGGAATGGTCGGTATTTCTTTTGGTCAGAGAAGGTAGGCGGTTTTAATGCACCCCCTGCACAGCATCTTTTGAACATTGCTTGCTTTGCCAGTTAAACGGCAAACCAACAGGTGTTGCAGTGATGGAAGCATGGCAAGCAAATTGGTTCAGATCTAACTGAATCTACCCAACCAGATACGTGGTAAAGCTAGGATTAATATTGGAGGTGGTCTTGAAAAATGGAGGGAGGTTAGAGCGCAGAAAGGTTTTAAGACCGATGCAGAGCTGGCTAAACACTGAAGCTTCATCGTCAGCGACATGGCAACCTGCTTGAGCATCGACTCTAGGAAGGGGGGGCGGAATGGAGACAGCTCTTTTGGACTGCAGTACCCATTTTAAATGCTATGTGTCAGAGTTACATATTGCTCCTTTAAGCACTGAAATGTGTGACCTTATTCCTCATTATCTGACGTTTCATCTGGCGTTATCGCTTAACAGATGAAGTGCACCAAAACCTCAAATGACTTTTGCAAAATGTTAACATTATTGGAGACATCTATAATAATGTAAGAACATCACTCAATACAATTAATACAATTGTTACATAGATTCAGACTTTTTTGGACATATTACAGCAAAAAATGACATTCTAAATGTTCTCTTGATTTGCATTTTGTTGAAGTTCCTTCACACATTGATTAATTGAGATAATGCCATGACCTTTGAAGAGTTATCTTCTGACCCGCTGGCGAGGTCCTGACTGGTTGTGGAGGCATTGTGTTTTTGGAAGTATCACTCAGTTGCAGGTCACAGAGGACTTCTGTGAACATGGGTTTTTTTTGGACTGATGCCGAGCCCCGATAGCAACTCAGATGTCCCCTCAGTGGTTGAAGTGTCATCCTTCTCTCTGGCTGTGTGTATACGTGCGTGTGCGCGCGCGTGTGTGTGTGTGTGTCACAGTGCTTGCCCTCCAAGCTTATCTCTATAAATGGATTTGTGTTGGTGCATTGAGAGATCTCGCTATGATGCTGTAATCTGATTGACCAAAACCCTGGCGAGGCTGAGGAGTCAAAGAGCCAAGTGTGTGTCTCTGTGTGTGTATGTACAGGGATGTATGAGGTGTCCAACCGTCTCTGAGATGGCATTTGTCACCTTGGCTACATGATCTTCAGCTGAGCTCACGGTCTTGTCAAGGAAAGTAACGCCTATACGAGAGCTTTGGAAACTTTGGTACGTTTGAGTCTGCAGGTGTAAAACTAACACAAAAAAAATCTACTAACACACACACACAATCTACTAACACACACAAACACACACACACACACACACACACAGGCACACACAGCTGAGATCTGACACACTGGCAGCTCTACTTGCTGCCTGTATGTATGATCCAGCTGTGAAAATACTGTTTGTGTTTGTTCATTTTGAATGTGAAGCAAATTTACACTTCATACTGACTGCGCAACATTCGCGTTTTCTCTCCATTTTTAATCTACCAAAAACTTCTGCTCTGACTTCAGACATTGGACGCTTTTATGGACTTAATCCATGTTTAAAAATACCATAAAGCCATTTTCCCCATCAAGCCTCTGCACATTCATGAAGTCATATAACTTTAAGAAGAGCTCCGATAAGTTTACCCGTGTTCCTTCCATTTCATTTTACAATCCAAATCTTATGTGATTCTTGCACAGGTAACACAGATATATTTTAGTTTTTAACCAACATTTTTAGAAGCTCAGCGCGAGGATGTTGAAGCTTGGTTTCGCCGTAAGCATCAAAATAAGACATTTTCAGTAAATGATTTGTTATTGAGTACATTTTAGGACATTCAAGTGTCTTTGCAGTCAACTTCCTGTTATGAATATGCAAAATCCAAATAGGCTTTTGAAGTAAAGAAAGTAAGGGATAATCATTTTTAACCAATATTTCACATTTTTAAGTGCTACAATCTTTAGAGGTATGTGACATTTGAAACATTAATATCGCAGGGATAGCGTCAGCGATTCTTTCAGCATGTTTATGATTTCCTCAGAGGCTCAAATTGATGATTGCAAGACTACAATGAAAGGAGAACAAAAAAACTTTCCGAACTTAAGAAATTACTGCTTAAAAAAAACAAGAACCTAATCAACTTTCATCATCATCGTCATCGTCATAGAAACGGCTGCTATTTGTCAGAACACTAAGGGATGCGCAGGGGAAGGAGGGTAAGTGGTGTTCTGAGGGACAGCTTTGTTAATCATGCCTTAAACATGTGGGTAATGTTACAAAACCATCACATTTGGATTTTATAATACTATTCAAGAATAAGCTAATTAAGTAAACACCCAAAAAAGTGGTAACAAGCTAATGTTTTTTCTTAGAAGAATGCGACTTCTCAAGAGATGTTGAACAATGAATCTTGATTTTCAAGCAGGACAATGAAATTACTCCCAACCGCCACACTGAGTCATCTTTGGTGCTCTTTATACTACTTCACCCGACTCTTAACGCCACATCACAAGAAACCGCAAGATGGTAGTTTCCAAAAATTACCCTGCAGTGTCATATTTTGCTTGGCCAACGACCAAGCTGCTGTTTTTGATGACTTTCAAGTGAGATTTGGCCGATTTACCACATGCACAGTGGTAATCTGTGTGCGACTGTTAGAAAGTGATAACGCTGATAGCTGTGGACAGACACCAACGGCTGCTTTGTTCTCAAAGACTGCTGGTGACAGTGCTCCTGCTTCCATTTAAATCGACTCTGAAAGAACACAATCATGTGTTTTGGTGGTGTATAAAGATTAAGAATTAAGCTTTTAATAAGGAAACAATGGATCTGAAATATGTTGAGATGGATTTTCTCTAAATATGTAAATACTTAATAAGGACACAGCATGAAGACACAGTTGGCAGGTAAAAAAAAAAACATATTTTTTACTGAAAATTGGATGTAGCCACTGAGCTAACCTGTTTGTTTGTTAAGTGCCTTTGACCGTGACCAAGTTTGACCGTGGCCGATGCCATGTTTGTATTTGTAACCAGGAGTTACATTATATGGGGCGAGGGGTGATGTTAGAGTAGCCAGGAATTTGAAATGCCAAGCTATGAAAGTTATAAAGTCTTCACCTGTTTGTCAAACCACAGAAACGAAGAAATCTTGTGGATCGCAGCAGAATGGCTGGTTGCTCGCCTGAATCTCCAGTGAATGACACAATGGACTGTTTAAAATCAAATGAAAGAGATAAGATAGAACTTAATTTATCCTGAAGGATATTCTTGATGGTTGTCCTCTCTGTTGGTTTAAGGCGACAACAATCCTGACTCAAACTTGACAACAAATTAAACAACATAGGTAAACACTCAACAAGCTAATAAGCCAGACACTGATTCCTTATATTTAGTGCTAATTTATAGATAGCATAAGCTACATTATAAAAGTGTCCAATATTTGGGATGAAAATGTATAAAATTCACCAACAACACAAACATGGCAGAGAGGTTAAGTTTGAGGTGACAGATGGAACCATCACCTTGTCACTCAAAGTTTCCCCGTCCTATTCATTTATAACTGTAAGGCTCAATAAAAGTTCAACAGATGAGTCATTTGAAAAGCGCCATGTACAGCTGTAATGAACAGAAACATGTACTATTGAGGCGTAAAAATGTTTTTTTTAACATGTTTAATTCCGCTGTAAAGTCTGGTATTTTATCATTGAGACTGATGAGGATTGACTCACTTTTGGATCCAGCCTCAAGTGGACATTTGAGGAACTGAAGGTACCATTGCAGGTGTTGGCTGTCCTGTAAGAGGGCACAGACAGTGACCTTCTCTAGCCTGACTACAGCTTCTTCTTCCACACACAGAAGAAAATGTAACTGGACACGTATAAATGGAATCTTGCATTCAGCAGCTTTCATATGTTGCTGCATGACGTTTTTTTCGAGCATGACTCTCTGCGGCCGATTGCATTACAGGCAGGTTCTTCTATTATTCAACAGTTTGCTTGATCTGATTCTACACTGTCAGACCTCATATTATTTATGTATGAGCTTTGAGATGATATATGATTGCAAACACTCCCTGGCAGTGCTTTCACAGGAAGGTAGGTGTAAATGTAAAACTTCATCGCACAGGATTACACATATTGTCCTTTTTTTTCTTTCAAAGTCTCTCCCCATCTGTCCTTCCCCCCTGAGTGTGGACTCTCAGGCTCATGCAGCTATTCGGCTGTCATGGAAATCCTCAAGCATGACACCTCATTTTCCAGGATGTCAGGGAGCAAATGTTGCCTGCCTGTTTTCATTGAGCTCCAGATGGGAGAACCGGGAGGGATACAAGGAGATGGGTCCATTCATTTATCGTTAGAAAAAAGAGAGAGAATCCCCCCCCCCCCCCCCTCCATACCTCCCTCATGCACGGCTAGACGAAAGTGTCACCATAGCAACCGCTTGGCATGCTTCCTACGACTAGCAAGGTGAAAACCTTGTATCTCCAAAAAGTGCAAGAGCAGAAAAAAGAAGACTTGTGAGAGTATCATTTTTGAGCTTTGGAAAATGTTTAATGTTTTTTGGAACAAAATCAGAGGATTTAAGTATTTCAGTTTAAAGTACAAGGTTTCTGAACACACACACCTAAAAAGAAAGAAGAAAAAAAATCCTGCCTCCAGACTCTTTGGCTACTCAGCGTTCTCAGGTAGATAAATTGTCCTCCTTGTCCTCCTTTTTCTCCTCACTCTACCCTCCTTTCAGACCTCCCCAGGGTAAAAGGTATTATTTATTGGATGGCACCAAGCTGCAATCTCTACTACAGCCTCTGCGAAGTATGAAGCACCATTTCTCATTTAAATAGACCAAAATAGCAGGAGAGAAAAAAAAAAATCCAAGGACACTTTCAGGGATCAAAATAAATACATATATATTGGCAGGGAGGCCTTGTGGAAAACTCAGCTCTAAATGTGAGCTGAAATACACATTTCTATGAAGATGAACTAAAAAGAAAAATTGGTTTTGTGCACTGGGATTTTCTCTGCTGGTTTTTGAATAAATAATTCAAATTTTAGAAGAGAATAAAATAGATATTTTTTGCCATTTTGCACAGGTACAGCACAGTACAGGTACATTGGATTGTGTGCGTTGTTCATTTGGAGTCAACTTTATGGAATATAAGATGAAGACAAAAATACACAAGTATACACCATAATGTAAGATACACACGATATACAAGGAGGCACTGTATGAAGCAATAAAGAAAATGTTTGTACTCATATTTGTACTGAATTTAGCACATCTACAGTACTCTTCCCCATGTGTACATGTTCTTGGCTATACAGGTTTCAAAAGTATTTCACTATGTATTGTAAATTTTTTCAAGATCAATTATTGCAAATTACATTAATACACATTTGCTTGCTCGGTTATATTTTTTTAGCACATAACGTTACAGCACTGTTTGCCCTGTTATTCCTTGCACATTATGTATTTGCATGAGCTGGTGGATATTTGTAAGAATTTTAGGCCTCTCTAAAGCACTCGTTATGATGCACAAAGACTCGCAACACTATGGCTCCCACAGATATACTTATTTATTTGCTGTGTGCATAAAGGAACACACGACCAGGCTCTTCATCAGGGGCTGTGATAAACTAAAAAGCACTCGTTTAAATTTTAAGACTACTTTAAAGGTCTCTTCTCCACCATAAAAAAATGTTTGACCATCTGCATTTCCCCCCCCCCCCTAGGCGCCATTCTGAGACTTTGTTCACTACTACCATTGAGGACAGTGTTCACACTTTGTCTGAATTTCCTTCACAGCCAAATGTTATCATAATGCATGAAGAGTAGCCTATAGAGGGGAATATATGCTGTGTCACAATGCTCTAGGCTCAGCTAATTATTTCACAGCCTCCTCCTTTGGGGAAGCTGCCCTCTTCTTGTCACACAGCATTTCTGCTCAAGACAGGAACTGCATCACACCTTCCCCATCCTCCAGCGAGCTCTAAATGTGTCTTGCTCTCTCTTTTTTTTTTTCTTTTAAATAAAGGTGGTGACTGCTCTGCAATGCTTCAGCCTGGCTGCTGTTTGCTGAGACCCTGGAAGTGAAGCGCTGAGACCCCTTTGAGTTTGCTGTCTGGATTTAGGGATTGCGTCTCCAACTTCTTTCCAACTTCTCGCAAAAATGTGACAACTGGACTCTTAACAGCACCATGTGACCGGCTATTATGGATCCGAGAATCAGCATACATTGAATCTACACTCATCAAGGTAATTTCTGCTGACAGTAGCTTTTGTAATGAAGTCTTGGGGAATCTTTCCTCTTGGATGCACAATCTTCTCACAGCTGTTTATTTTCCTCATAGATAGAGAAAGACTTTTTGTGCCAAAGTTTTTTTGTGCTTACTTCTGCCGACACTTCCTCATTCTGGAGAGTCATAGCTGTAGATTATTCTGTGTCAACTGGTTTAAAAAAAAGAATCGAGAAACAGGAAGCAGGACAGTGGTGTGAAACATTAGTGAGAACAGAGGGAAGCAGGGTGCAGTGTACAGTAATGAAAACAGCCTTCACTAACCTATGACTGCTTAAGCTTACTCAGAAAATCAGCAGTTTTGTTTGGAAGTTACAAGAGCATGGTTTGAATTTACACAGTTTGAAGTAAATCTGGTTGTGTCTGTGAAATACACATACTGCATCCAAGTTTGTGCCTGTGCTATATTATTTATTATTTGATTTCTTGACCAGAAAGAAGGCTTTATATACACATTGTTTTAACTTTTGGTTTCAACATACAGTAAGACTTAGGTGCTTTGCTTTTCCTTTGATACCAGACTTATAAATCGAGTTGGCACTGCTGCCAAATCATACAAAAACATCACATTTTTTGGTATATTTACAAGTTGTTTTCCTGTTTTTTCATCCCAGGCTTAAAGGCTTGTTGGAATTTCACTGATTTGATGGAACGCTTAGAGATTTTATAACTCCGAAAACCTTTGGCCTGTGGCTTTCCCTTGCCCTAACAATTCCCTTTATTGTTGTGCATTTCAAATATTTTAGTCCCCACACAGCTGACTTGTGGAGGTGTTCGACCATGTTAAACCAGGACAAAAGGAGCAAACAGTGGACAGAGGAGAGAGACACAAAGTCAGAATTGTAAGACAGAAGCGAAGAGAAAAGAGAGGAGGCTGTGTTTGTGTTTAAAATGTGCGTAAAAGTCTTTGTCTGCCCACATGTGTCTGCATGTGGACTAATCTTATCCAGGTTTTGTGTGTGTGTGTGTGTGTGTGTGTGTGTGTGTCTGTGTGTGTGTGTGTGTGTGTGTGTGTGTGTGTGTGTGTGTGTGTCAGGAGTGTGTGGCTCCCATTTCCTCTGTGGAGCGGAGCGCTACAGGAAGACTGGCTGGTTGGCTGGCTGTACAGGAAAGGAAACAGTCTCTATCAAACAGCAGATGGAGGACAGCATGTGCTTACACTGCAGAATCACACACACATACGCACACTACACATAGTTGTACACACACACACGGGGAACTATTCGCGAATACAGTAGCCTGTATTAAGAGTGTGACCCAGATCACGGCACAAATGTCAGCTGTGGAGAATCTCCATTTTTCAAAGGCTTTCAACAGAGGACTTTTCAAGTGAACTTTTCGGGTTGTGTTCTTTCATAGCGAAGTCATTTTTAGCTCCAGCTCCTGCAGCTACATCACCGATGTGTCCTTGGGCAAGACACTTTACCCAAAGTTGCTCCCAACTGCTTTGTCTGCGGCGTGTGAATGTGTATTAGTTAATACTGATGGACACTTGTAATAGCAACCTCTGCCATCAGGGTGTGACTGGGTAGGTGTGGTGTAAAAGCGCTTTGAGACGAGAAAAGCGAGCTCATCTCCATTTACCTTTCACTCGTACCCTTACAGCTATCGACACTGGCAGAGCTGACCTTTGCGTTACCTCTGTGGCCTGCAGGTCAAACACATCTGTCTGAGGATGAAATGTATTGCTGCCAAACATGTCATCACCTCCTCCTTTTCCTCCTGGTGTTCAAGCCCATGGTCTCAGACACCCTAGCAGGCCTATGTGCCTCTGTCAGGACCTGTTAGTGGCGTCCCCCTCTCGCAGAGCTTTTGTCAGCAGCTTGTGAAGCCTGGATGTTGCACTTCCTTTTTCCAAGAGGGCAGCAAGTTCTTTAAGAGGCCTTAGACTAATTTGTGTAACAAGGCATCTTAGGACAGAGGACAATGAGGCTCAGTGTGGTGCCCAATGGCCCACTGAATGACTCATATTCCTATAGAACTCAGGGTTACACAGTCTTAATCAACAAAGTGCGGTTTATAAAGTGCTCAGCAGGGGCTGTGAGCCTGCAAAAGAGGATTGTGAAAAAATGTGTCAGGTTGGGTTTTTTGGTGACATAATTACTGTGCTTCCCATTCCAGGCAGCCTACCGCTAAGAAGCAGAGCAAGGGAATTGAACTACAGAGTGTCTGGATTGCTAATAGCAGATGCTAACAAAATTTATGCGATAAACAATATGAAATTAATATAAATACAAAAAAAACATTTGTTTCACTCCTTTTGAGTCTGGAAATGAAATGAAGGTTAATAAAGGTAGGCTATAACACATGCACAGATCTTTTGGTTTGATATAATAAATCAAATGCAACAAAAAGCACCTGAGGATTAACAAATATTTGTGAGAAAAAAAAAGAATGCAGCCCTATATGAAATGATTGAATTAGCAGATGAATTTTACATCACACTGAAATGAACTTAATGCAGCTCCTTCTAGCTAGCAGATGCCTGCCAGCTGCAGCAAACGTTAGGCTGAGGCACACTGCCGATAACAGGAGTAGCTTGCTTTTAGCGCATGGTTTGGGTTGGAGGAGTGGTTGTCAGCGTTTTCTGGAGTGTTTTAAGACACCGCCATTGCAAAAATGATTGGTGTATGAAGGGTTTAGGGGAACCCCTGTGTTTTTCACAAGTGTGTTAGAGTTTTAGTTGTGCTCCACCAACTCGCTGCTGTTCAAATCACTCCACTTCTTCTCTGAATCTAAAAAAAAAAATGTTTTGTCTTTCTTGTTCGTAAACCTGGTAATGTTATATGCAAGTTTAGGGAGCATAAAGCGGCTTTCATTTTTGAAAGACGGAAGTGTGAGGCCGCCGTTTTGCCATGGCAACTGGGGTTTTTCACTATAAAACCTGGCTTCTCGTGCAGACAGTCCAGGGAACATGTCAAGAGCCAGAACACGTAGTCCTCATATCTCTTTTTAAAGACGCACATCAGGGTTTTATAGTCTGCGTCTGAACCGAGCAGACAGGTCTGCTCTATCTCCACATGGCAGGAGGGTGAGACTCCTCATCCTCACAGCGTGGGATGTTCACTCATCCCTCCTGCTAGCACATCTCCTCTCCTCCTCCTTCCGTCTTCCTACCGTCAGAATCAAGTGGCTTTTTGTTCTCCCGCATTGGTGCTTATCACTTGTTTCTCCGCTGCTACCCTCCCCATCCCTGTATCCGGGAATGAATAGATATTTTTTGGGGGGGGGGGGGGCTGGGTGGATCGCATCTGGAGTCCACAGATCCTGAGGTCTTGTAGTTATATCTGTCTCTCTACATCTGTAAATAAGAGTTCTTTGCAAGATCCCCCCTTTCTTTCTTCAGGGGAATTGTTGTTGTTACTGGTCATTTTTGGTTCGGCTTTGAATCAGTGCTCACATCAATCTTTGTGGACTGTAATCATTACAGCCTCTGACACTGCAGTTTATTTCACCTCATTTGAGTGAAGTTGATTTCTTTGTCCCACAGGAGTCCTCAATTGCCTGTTATTTCTGAGCATGAATAAGATCACATAAAAATGAGCCATATATCATCGAGGGGACGAGGGCCTGTTTGGTTGTAATAACCTGTAAAATCAAGCTCCCAGATGGCATCTGAGTCAGCGGTTATGATTCTGCATTGAGCGACATTTTAATCAATTAAATCCTTTTTTTTAATTGACTATTAAACGTTCACATATTTACGGTGAGCTGAAGAGGTGATTTATCCAGGATGTGACTATCAGGGATTGTTTTGTTTATTGTTGCAGATTTATCTTATGCTAGTTGAATTTAGGCAATTCCAGAAGGTTAGAGTCAAGGCTAAGCTAACGCTATGTTTCTGCATTCATTCGTCTTGTTAAATGCATTACAATGATTAGAATAAATAAAAAAATAAAAAAAGTATTTTCTGCCTGTTGCACCTGACACTGCAGTACCAGGTTCGGCCACCAGGTAAAATGCCACTACCTGCCACTACCTGGGGGCTTAAATCATCGGCTAGCTTTAGCTTGGTTGTAATCTCACAGACAGAAATGTGTTATAATTTCACTTCCTGAAAACTAAAACTTCAAATTTAACAGAAACAAAGTTTGTCTTCAAGTCTGACTATTTTAACAAAATCCCTTAAGCTAATGTAGTAGCATCTTGTAGTTTAGCATAGCATGTCCTGGTTAGGCTGCTCTCATTCTTGCATTGATGTCGCTACGTCTGATATAGCTTCTTTGCCGGCCAGAGAAGTTCAGTTTTAGCAAATTTCTCCTTACATTAATTAACAAGGATTGCTTTCTGTGTTTTTAAGTCCTACTTCTTTTCGTAAAGGACTACAAAACTGAGAATAAGTATCAAAGTAGCTCTACAAGTTAGGCAACACATTTCCCATACTTCAACACGCTGACAGAGTCTGAGCCGTAAACACAACCTTTTTTCTTTTTCCTCCTCCACGTCTTCTTCTCCTAGTCTTCCCCTCAACATGTCTCTTACACCAGTGCTTGTTCTTCACAACGTGCTGGTAATCACAGAGTGCTGGGTGATAATGAGAAGTGTCACGGCGCCGCTTTCGTCATTTTCAACCCAGCTGCCGCGGATTACACTGGCTATGGACGGCTCTGCCTCCAGCCCGTAATTGCTCTGCCTCTGAATAATTGAAAGGGGAGGGGGGGGGGGGGGAGGGGGTTAAATCCCAGAGGTGTCAAGGTGGAAGAAAGATGGATGCCTTGGTGTTTGATGCTGTCAGGTCCAGAGGTGTTAAGGGGGCGTGGAGGACATGATGAGACCCTCATGGGGAGATTGCCCCCCAGCCCACACACACACACACACACACATGTTGTGAATGATGGACCACTGGTGGAATGATTTTTGGCATGTTGGTTCTCAAACAGGCACTGGTTTTACTGTTGATACATGCTGAAGAGTATGTGGATTTGTGGGTGTGTGTGTGCTTCCTTCTGTACGTGTGTATCCCGTTAGATTTACATGTTAATTATTGGCTGATTTGTTTCAGAAACATATGCATATGGAGTTTTCTAAAAAAAAAAACTATTTCCGCCTTGAAAATTAACTGCACAACCACACACACTGACTAAATGACACTCAAACAAGCCATGTACGCTCAGATGTGGTTTTTGCTTTGTGACGACGACAGACTGGAGTAAAGTAGATGCCCCGCTTGAATGTGACAGTAGCTTTTAAAAAGCTGTGAAAACTAAAGTAATTTAGTCATACACCAAATTAGAGCTCCCCTCAAATGTTACAGTTATGACTGGAATGTTTTTAAGAGGATTATCAGTAATCGCTTCTCATCTAGCGGCGTGTTATTCTTAACTAATATGCAGCAGCAAAAAACTCTTATTTCTAAAGAGGGTTGCTGTAATCACGGTGCTTTGAGGGTCATACACAGTAGCCACCATTTCTCAGTGAACAGGATTATTTGGCCATAACATGGCAGCCTATGACAATTATTCTTTTCTGGCATTGGTTAACATGGTCTCTCTGTTCTAACATTAAGTCAATGTTTCTCTGCTACATGCAAACCCAAATTGCTCATACAAAAGCTGTGTGTGTTTTGTAACACATTCAAATGAGATCTCCGTGGGGAGATGCTACTTTTGTTCCCATAGACGTAGAAGGCTGACGCTGCAGAGCCGAGCCAGCGGGTCTCCAAGGTCATTACCACTGCCATGGCGTCTAGGCGCCCTGGGAAGGAGGCAGGAATTGATTAATGACGATGCTAGGAGCGCAGGAGAGGAAGAACCCAGATTGGTGGAGAGCTGCTGCAGCGATAGAGATGTTTCCATACTGTGGTGCTAAGGATAATGCTAGCGTGAGATATTGCAGAGCGGGACACAGAATTACAACTTCTCCTGATAATAGTTATGTCTCTTTGTAAGCAAGCAGCAAGGTCAGTCAAAAAAAGTAAAACATCTTACGATGGTATACAGGTCACTACATTTCTCCTTCTATTGATAGCTTTTAGGACTTAGTTTTAGTTTGCTATTAACTACAGTTTGGATCCACAGTATTAAACGTGTAAAAATAAATTAAAAGACATTGAGTTGTTACAGACAACTAGTATCTGAATCAGCAGCAGCAGTCAATCTAACTTTATTTGGCTTTACACATAACAGAAACTTCACTGTTTGTCTGGGATATCTAGGTTTAAACTAGGTGTCCAGAGTACAAACAAATACCAGTCGAACTAAAATTGTGCGTAGATTCATTTTAACACAATTAGATTTAATGATCATTTAAAAAAAAGGTTTATGTATATGGGAGACATTTAAAATGTTATGTCCCATTACAAATGACAGAAATATAAAAACACAGACAATGGAAAAAAAGCTTAAAACTGATTATTTCATAAAGGTAAATCAATGTGTCGTCTGCATATATGCTTAACTTGCTTTTACAACTAGTGTTATTCGGTAACTAAGTTAGTTACTTTAGTCACTTCTGCCATATATGCAAAGAACACAAGATGATTGGAAAGTTGTTGCCCTGGACCACAGTGTAACAGGAAGACAACAAAGGACAGGACAAAAGGGAAGACAAAATAGACCGAAACAGAAACAAAACTAGCTGCATTCATTTCATCAGTCTCCTGTTGACATCTTTGCTGTTTGCAAAATTTGCTGTTTACTCAGTCAAAAGGCCGGATTGACAGGAGCTTGCAGGTTTTGACTAGAAGTCTGTAAGCTGATGTGTTCAGCATCCCACAGGTGCCACAGTTGCCACAGTTGTGGCAGTACTGCTGGTATGGTTACCATGGCAACACATTGTGAAGCACAGGAGTAAATATTAAGAAAATAAATATCTACATTTTCACAGAGTTCTTTTTTTAAGAGTGGATAATGAATAGAGAGTCAGAAAAATTACCATTTTAAATTTAAGTAATGAACAGTATGCATGGAGTGCATTTTTAAAACATTGTAAATTTAGATCATGGAATAAGAAATGGAAACACTGATCATCACCTTGTCCGACTAGGTTACATTGCAAGGGAAGCAGTTGTACATCTGTGTGAGCACATGGACACCCCAGCTTGGTTTTTCTCAGTCAACACTGTGAATGTGGTGCACTGTCCTTTAAATAGCCGACCCGGCCAGGTTTACACCATGCAGCTCCCCAAAGGCAGAGAGCTCAGAGACAGAGACATGATGCTAGAGGACGACCTACTCAAATAGAAAACTTGTTCACTTCCTGCAGTGGTTTGATCAAACCAAGACCCTGCTCTTATAGTGTGCTATTTTGCAGCAATGTTTTGTGTCCTTTACATGATATATTACATCAGTATGAATGTCTACCCTTGGAAACAAAACATTACAACATAAATGTTACACTTGTTTGTGTAGTTACAGACACACTCATTATAATTTCCAACCACAGCATGATTCAATGTCACACTGACACAACTTCTTTATTTGTTTATGTGAAAGTCACCTGATCTCACATCAGTTTATAAAACCTTAACCTTGGTAGCTTTGGCTGACCCTGTTGACAGTAATGTATGATATTTACACGCTGATGCCATCAACCGCTTGCTGAAGAAAAAAATATTCTTTTTTTTATTTTTTAGATAGCACTTTAGACTTAAAAGCTCCTGTTAGAAACATTTAGCTGGTTCGATTGAAATTCAAAACACTTGTCTCTTCATTTCCGACAAAACCAAACGAGACTATTAGCCAAGGGAGTGGTTATTGAGAGTGGTAGTGCTAAAATTAGCTAAAGCTTTCCTGTCTAATATTGGCCATAAAGACTAAAGAAAATCAACAAAGACTCTGTACAAAATGTCTTTTAATTAATACAGATATAACAAAAATAGATTTTTTTAAACGGTCTGATCTTTTGTAACCTGAGATTCGATGCACAAGACTCACGTTTGATAACGATTTTGTTATCTAAAAAGTGTGCTGTTTCTCATACAATGGTCCAACCAAAATACAGGGTAAAATGGTGAGTCATGCACTGTCATGAACACAACTCCAGCCGCCATCTTCACCCACTGCATGCAACCTGACGTGTTCACTCATGTTGTATTGCAAAAGGAAGCTTTGTGGATCAAAATAAATCCTGCAGACCAGGCCGGCGGCGACACCTTTGGGTAGCTTTTTTTCCTCACCAAGTTATTATCACGCATTCAAGGAAATCGGTGGTATACTGTGAAGTAAATAGACCTTGTGAAGTGCTGGATAAAAGTCAACAACTGACAAGCGAAGTTGGGTAGTACCAACATGGGAAATTAGTTGCGGCGTATGGGTCCGAACTTCACAACTATCACCGTTACTGTAGGCCGAGAGCTCAACTTCCAGTAGGATTGCAAACACACATGGTGCAATTTAAATTCCAGATTTTAGGGTAATTACCTTGAACAGATTTTGGCACAAACAAAAAGGTTACGTACAGCAGTGTGACGATGCACAGAAGGCTTTTTGCTTATAAAAAGCCATCTTGCAGGTTTCAGATTGTTATTAAAAACCTTGTTGCCTAAAGGGTAAACAATCTGGCAGCTTGTTGCTCAAAGGACACAATGTACCTACTGCATCTTTACTATGTCACAACTACACCCACCTCCCATATTCCAAATTCCCCAGCTGATGTATTTGAAGAGACAGAGAAAACTCTGTGCCCAAAGAAACCACATTCAGCTGCACTGACAGCACTCTGTCTGCAGGAAGACACACGATGCCAGGGAACACTACGCTTCCTGTCAGAGGCACAGACAGCCAATTTCTCCGTCTTATCTTCTAATTGTAACAAGCTTCTCCTTTCTGATGGTGAGGTTTCGGGGTCTAATTAGCGAGACAATAGACGAGAGCTTCAGGGGTGTCATTATGTCACTTCAGGGATTTTTTTTTAAAACCCAGCTTGAAAGAATGACAAAGCAGGAAAGCACACCACAAGGAAAACACAAGTCCACAGAGAGGGACAGCTAAACCTCCAAAACAAAACAAAAACATATATCAGCTTTTTGGCCCCGAGACTAAAAACGTCACAAGTTTCACACTGAGTCAGAATTCCCAGAATGTCTTTTTTAATGTTTGGAGTAGGAATAACAAACAAAAGAAAAGCCTCACAGAGTTGTCTGCTTGTGTTCTCCGTTGTATGTTAATAGAAATGTGGCTTGCTGATATTAGTGCATGTGTGTGACAGTGTGTGTGTTTACGTGCTGTGAGGTATGTAGGTATTCAGAAGGGGCAGGTCGTAATCAGTGGAGACAGAGCTGTGAGTCACACGGTGCATACCAGGTGCTGAAGGTCTGTATGAACACAGAGGCTGAGGTGTTGTCATATACAATGCGTAGGCGGGGCTGTGCTGTGTCGTACGGTTGAAATCAGGGTCATTGTTTTGAATGAAGAAGAATGGTGAATGTCTGCAATAGCATATTTTTAGTCTTGTTGTAGTCGTGATGTTTAACATTAATGTTGCCAAGTGTAATATTTCCAAACAATCTGGAAGAACATTTTTTTTTTTTCTTTGCTTTTAGCTCAAGATTGTATGCCAATTCTATTTACAGTTTTTTCCCAGTGTCCAAAGAAATGTTAGATCACATGCTTGACTTATTAAAACTTGGTACTGATATCAATATTAAGGCTCAAATACTCTAATAAAGTGGGAAGTTTTTGGTTTTACATATAAAGGCTTGATTTGAACAAAACAAGCTTTGTATGGATCCCTTCATGTTCATCTTTCAAACAATGGCCAAGAAGATGCAAAATGAGTTGGACATTTTATAATCGGACAAAATCTATGAAGCAGTACTGATCCTGACAAACTATATTAGATTGACAGAGTCAAACCAACTCTTCCATTACAGTTAGTATGGCGAAAAAAGTTTTAGTAAGTCCCACTGTGTTTTTATGTAAAAGGCTTTTTTCCCAAATGAACAAGATGTCCTATGCCCAGTCATACTATGCAGTACGTACACTTTGAGTAAAAAAATACTCTATGGGAATTGAAATGCAGAGATAGTTAGGCTTTTTTTTTGTACTGCAATGTCATATTATTCATCATTTCGATCTATTAACTGATACAGATATAATTGCAGGAACCTCACTGTTTTCAATCTTACTATTCCCTCTTGCCATGAAAAGATCCCCCTCTTATGGCTTCTCCAGTGAAAGAGATATAGGACAAATGGGCAGTCCTTGTGTAGTGCCCTAACCCTAAAAATACATTCTTAAGTTCAGCTGAAACTAATACGATTGGAAATGTGGTAAAAACCAGATGGTGCCCTCTTGATTTGGCTTTATCTCTACAAAAAGAAATCCATGCTTAAATACAAATGGCTTTGATATGGCTATTTCAGAGTGATAAGGCCTCACATAATGTCCCCCCTAATTGGAGGAGAGAGAGAGGTGTTGCTTCAAATACAATCAGAATATACATCCTTCAATGAACAGCATTGATGTATTTGCTACATGGCCTGTTATACCTTGATGTAGTGTTAAGTTTCCCACACCTTTTTAAATGTTGAATAAACCTGTATTGAGTTTGTGTTTGCCGTTTGGGTCCCTTCAGTTCAGCCGAGGCCTCCCATTTAGCAACCCAAGACCACATTGACCCAAAGTGATACAGAGCTAACTCAATGCCCGGGTAACTCAGGACAAACAAACCACTTTAATAACTTTCTCTCTTGCTGGCTGGGACAATACCCTTCCCCGAGGCTACTAGCCAATGTCTGCCATCGAAAAATAAGGACGCCTTAAAACTTCCCCCGGGCTGACATCTCCCATGACCTATTTTCGTCATGGCGGGTGGTTTGTGAGTAGTCGCAGAGTGCTAAATGGAGAAGGGACAATACATAGATGAGAGCACACACAATGTGACGATAGCTGTTTGCCCAGAATCTGACCTGTGTTAAGTGATGACTAATGCTAGCGTCTAATTTGAGACTCGTGCTATCGGCTGTTTAATGCTGAGAAAATAATGAAAACGGGGAAAGTGATAAGATACCCCGAGGAAAAGGAAGCAGTGGTATTTATAGTTTCACTGGGGACATTGCCCCACAAAGGCGGAGGAAAGGAAGTTGTTGATCTCCTCTGAGATGATGAAGAGGTCAGGCAGGAGACCAAAGCAATGACAAGATGGGAAAAGCAGCCCGTGGTCCCCCAGGAGCAGATGAGCCGCGCAGGGGTTGGAGGCTTACAGTGTGACGTCTCCAGAGGTGATGGAGGGGAAAAGAGGGAGTCAGGAGCAAGGAATGCTTACAAGAAGCAGCAGCAGCACTTTACCACAAGACACAGCCTCAGGGTTAGCTTTGAGCACTCTACTCAGTGTCCATGTTGAGCCTTCAAACTCATAAGCAAGCAGACACAGTACACATGAATTTCAGCATTTCAGATGGCACAAGATGGAACTTCCACTAGAGATTTTTCTGACTGCATTTTTTTCCTTCCCAGTACGGATTTAGATACTTCACTTGAGCGTTTTCCCATAATCAGGTACCCCGTTGAATTGGGAATGAAAACCATTTTTTATTAGTTATGTTTATCTTGTTAAATCCCATTTTAGATACAACAGTGCCAATTTATCTAAGAGCCATGCCACCAGAGGAATCCTTGTCAAAAAACAAGCTAGGCAACCAAAAACAAGATAAGCTAATGTTAGCATCAGCTGGGCTAGCAGCCGTTCCTGCAGATAGAGTCGAAGGTTAAAGTGTTTATTCACATGAAACTCCTCTTTTTGAAATATTGGAGCCTTAATTTGTTTGATGGGATAAGAAACTCTAGTTACTGATATTTTGCTCTCTTTTGCTAATGACACAATTGTTTTGGAGGGGCTAATAAATTTGCGGTATCAGGTTGGTGCGTTGTGCCATTTCTAAAGGATACAAGCTAGTCTAACAACAAGCTAACCCTTCCTGATTTCAAGTGTCCCCAAACACAGATAAAAAAAGTAGTGTTTTTTTTTGGGTTTTTTTTACCAAAAAATGCTCTTTTTGATATTTTGCTAGTGTTAGTTGTCTTACATTAAAAAAATTAAGCTTTTGCCTCCTTGTGTGACATGAAAACGCTATCTCCAACAAAACACTCTTGCTTAGCACCACACTTCTTTTGTTTGCTAACATAACTTGATAATTCACCTCAAATCTGTTATTATTTAAGGGTGGGTGGTGAGGTGGGGTGCTACTAGTTGCAGCCATAATATAAATTGTTGCATTGTGGGCTACTGTCATGAAGAGAAATACACATGTTAATGTTTAGGAGGCGTATATATTGTGATATCATGCAGGTTGACTAGCACTGGGGGTTCCCTAACTCCCACATATAGCCTCTGGCGGGGAACCTCCCTCCCAACATTACGCTTCTTAATATGGTTCAGCTAGATTGGTGTTTCCTTTTTTATTTTAGAGACTGGTTTCGAAAGAGAACTCCCAGATTTCAATATGCAGTGATTCAAAACTGCCCTTCCCTCAAAGTCTCTGGGACCCATCCCCTTTGAAAAACTCTGCACTAGCACACTTGCCATTTCCCGATACAGCATTTCAGGCAGTATCAGAGGCATTTCCGATAATGGTATAAGTATCAGAGCAACTCTACTTCCACCATATAAAAAGAACCTCAAGGACCCAGAGGATTCACACTCTGCACTAAGTCAGCTCAATATCCTCCCCCTCATTCAAGCTTGTGACATTTGCAGAGAGAGCCTTAAAGAGGGGGGATAAAGAGGGATGAGAGCAGGAGAAGGGGGTGTAGCATCCTCCTCTCCTCCCTCATTAGAATTCTCTCATCAGTCTTTCCCGGTGGAGGAGAAGAGGGGGTGGACATGTCAGGGTTTATTAATCGCTCCAGGAAATATTATTGACCTGGACCTTCTGCTCCCTCTCTCCCTGCTGCAGTCAGTGTCTCTGCTCTGCTGTCTCCACATTCCTCCGGTGTCCTGCCTGGACACATTACAGGACACTGCGGCACAGCATGGAGGCTTCAACACACAGTGTCTTCATTGACGATGCACTTGGCCTGGGCTTTTATTTTCACCACAGCTGCAAAGCACCACACACGCAAGCACACACCCAAACACACCTGCAGTCCAGAGGAGACAAAGCACACCCTGCTCTTCTTCATTATGGATGTGAAAGCAGCTCTGTGCTCATTCTTTAATTAAATATAAACTTTTTTTGGAGGGCTTTTGCCCAAAAAAACCCCCAGAAAAATCTTTGAATCTCACTGCATAATCGTTTTCAAATCTAACCAGTAGCTTTCAAAATAAAAGAGGTGCATAAATCAATAAGAAGTGAACCCCTTTCTGAATGCTCAAACAGAGAAATTGATTAGAGATGGTCCTTTATCATCCCCCCTCTGCTTTCTAGAATCAGGAGAAAATAAGTGAATGATCCCAATCATTCAGCTGAGACTCCTGCAGGGGTCATGATGCTTTGGGTGCTTGCATGCAATGTGTGTGTGTGCTGAGTGTAAGTCTTTGTGCAAGTGTTTGTGTGATGGCAAAGAGCAGAGCATGAGGGTGTAGGTGCTAAGCCTCTTGTTGCCTGCAACCCCATGATCTGATGCTTCCACTTTAGCTTGGCTTATCCCCTTATTCGTGATTGTTTAATGTTGTGCGTGTTACATGTGTCAACATGTGTGTTTCTATCATACAGCTCACTAAGACCCTACACATGCTATATCCTAGAAATCACGTGTCAGTATAGGATTGCCACGGAAACAGCTGAAGGAAAACAGCTGTTGTCAGCTTAGAGTGGAATTTCCTTGACTTCTTTTTGCACTGATTTGAACATAAATAAATGCCTTCTTAGAGTAAAGTAAGGAGCATTGTGTAGTGAGTGCAAATGAATGCATCACCTTTCCTTTTCATGACGACCACTTGACTGCAGGTATTAGTCTCAGACATTTGCAAACACTTAAATTCTCTTACTTAAGAGTAAACTGTGAAAATGTTGTCAGTTATATGAATTAATATATATTTAAAATTTCTGGTTCTCCCCTGGTCTGGATGTTATAGTTGCAGTTTTTTCTCAATGGGTTTGTGAGGCAGCATGTGATCGCAGCCAGCCATGTTTTTTAACATTGGATTATTGTGCCTCCTTGTGGTCATATAAGACATTACACGGTGAGAGCTTTTTATGACAGGACTAATGAATGACCAGGATATGAGTGTGTTGTTCCATTGTGTCTCGGTGAACTTTGCACCGATGTGCACATTCCTGAAAGAAACAGTCATCCAATAAAGAAATATGCTTCAGATCTGTCAATAGCATTTGTGCTCTCTAAATGGTGATATTATCCAGCAGGGCATGATCTCATGAATCTTCACTTTGCAAACATGTCCGGCACTAAATTTAATATCCGTCTTCATTTTGTTTTCTTGCAGTCACAATGGTCCCACTTCTGTTTTTAATGGCAATCACAACAACATCCAATTTCACCAGCAATGACACCAATAAAACAGGTAAGAGCAACAACATGAGCAATGCACCTCAACATGTGAGATTGAGAAGCACTTTAGCTGAGATAACAACAAAAACATTGCAACCCTCTGCAGTCATCACTTTTCCCTGAGATATGATTATTCTTTATCTTCTACCTCATTGCATTCATCTGTGTGATAATAGCCCTTTTCTACAGCCTTGTTATTACCGGATCACAATAAACTTCAGCAGCATTGGACAGTAATTTACGGCTCATTGTGCGTCCTTATGAACACAGCTAATAGCCGGCTGTGTGGTTGTGACTCTTGGCTGAGTAGGCACTCTCAGAGCTGCTCATTTTCTGTTAGCTGATACTTATCTTTGCCAACAAAATACTGCTGAAGCCAGTTATTAAATCAGGCCTGTGACCATAAGAGAGCACGGGTGGCACATTGCTGTGCATGCAGTATCGATTTTGTGTTTTCACATGGCTTTAAAACATGTATGAGGCCAAGCTTTTGCACACACACAAACACATATATATCGTCTGCCTTGCCCCTTCTTCCTGCTTCTTTGTTGCCGGTGCTCCCTGACCCCCGGCTCTGCCTCTCCTTCTTCCTTAGAAGACGTTACATCCCCCAGCCAACACATCCTCCCCACCGTGCTGGTCCTGTCCCTGCTGCTGCTCATCATCGCACTGCTAGCCTGGTACTTCCTCAGGTAAAAAATAAAATAAAAGTCTAACCCACCCAGCAAGGACTCACCCACCTTACCTCCTCACCCCGCCTCACTCTCTGGGCCTTGTTCTGACTGGCTGTGGGCCAGGCCAGGGGGCAGAGCTCAGTGTGACATACACTTCCTCCTTTAGTCACTGAGGCGGAGCCCTGCCAGGAAGTGCAGTGAGCTGACTCCCTCTCATGCTTAGTGAGAAGAGAACAGGCTTCAACATTGGACCTACAGAGGAGAGCAGAGAACAAATTCTGCATCACATTTGGACTAGAACACTGTTTTTAGACATCAGCTAATGAGAAAGAATAGCTTCTCAAGTTTTAGATGGTAGGATGGATAATTCTTGGTTTATGGCAAATTTCAGAGTTTTAAAGTACCGTATAGCTTTCTTATGAATGTAAATTGACCTTGTGACATGTTCTGTGTGTGATTACATTTGATTTAAATGTTTTATTCTGACAGGTTAAAAAACCAGAGAAAAGCAGTCGTCACAACAGTTGACAAGAAGGTACCCAATGGCATCCTGGAGGAACAAGGTAACATTGTCTTTAATGGGACATTATGAGAAACAGAATAATAAGACTATACAAGCCGCAGGCTGTCATTAAAAAGAGCAATTGCAAGAACCGAAGAGAGACTTTTCGAAACACAGTAATGAAAGTGGTTAAGACAGAGGGCTTGAGGTATACTGAAGCATTGACTTTATGTTTGAGATGTTGGTGCACGTTGTCACCTTTTACATTGGGGTGGTTTTAGACTTCCTGTGGTTAATGTCATGAAAGAAAAAAAAGCTTGCTATCACCCTCACTTTAATAGCTTTTTGCCACTGCATGTGAAAACAGTGTGAACAATTATCTGTGAATAGACCCGAGCAGATGTCACAGCGATTTGAGCAACAGTATTTTAAAGACATTTAGATTGTTGTCAAGTTTGCTAACAGAAGCATTTGAGTTTACAGGAAACAATACATCTTGGGGACCTGTTATTGAAGAAGTGTTTTCTTATCTGTCATGAAAATAGCAAGTTTGATTCTGCAAGAGATGGTTGTAACACAAATATATGGCAAGAAACACACAGCCCAGCTCAAAGTAGATGTGACAAACGCAGAGTTAATGTCATGGTATTAGCCAAGCCGCTTATTACCTTAATAGTTAACATGACACACTGTCTACCTCTTTCTATACAGTGATGTCATTTTGACTCTTGAACTTTGCTGTACTGTGAGATCTTTATAGTGTATATTCAGATTGAATGTTGGCTTGGTTCAGGATTAAAGGTTCTGTTATTGATGAAAGTGGAAGCAGAAGGGTCTCGTGTGCACACAGAAACTGCCTTCTGTCTTATGAACGCGATGATGTCAAAATGACTTAATTGCTATTTCTAATGACAGTATTATTTTGCATTTGTGTGCTGTTTTGTGATATGTTTGATATGTGTTGTGTTTTAGAGTGTGGATACAGTACTGAGTCCTTATGCACCATTATACCACCAGGTCAGGTATACAGGGTGGCGGTATCAGGAACCACATGTTACTAACACTCTCTGAGTACTCTTTCAATTTACATTTTCCAAATTGTAAAAGCTAACCAAATGGCTAGTTGGGTGCCTGAGAGATTTCCACTCATAAAACCTGCCTAAAGGGTGCTAAAGGTGGCTTGTCTCCTGGGGTACCTTTGTTTTCTAACACCTGTTGTTTTTTGAGGGGGGGCTGATTTCACACTTAATTCATTGAGGTGTTTGTAGGGAGACACCAAGACACCATCATGTCATAAGATTTCAGATCAATAGGTAGTTATTTTGGTATTTTATTAACTTTACGCTGTTGGGTACCCAAATGAAAAAAAGCATAAAATTTGATTTTAGAAGTTTTAATCAAAAATGTAATTCCATTCTGTCCAATTCAACACAGAGTAGCATACAAGAGCTGCAATTGAGAGTGAGCAAACACTAGTCAGCCAACAAGCAGAGATAGACAAGTGATTGAAAAGTTAGCTTAAAATTATGGTTAAATGATAGAAATTAGCCAAAACTTAATTTAGAATACAGACCTTAATGTAATGGATACATGGCTAAACATAAAGTTAACAATAAACAGTTGTGGCTAGGCATTGATTAATGGTTAATTATATGGATACTAGAATAAAAGATCAAATAAAAGCTAAACTGTTAATAATAAGTTGGAGTAGACTGAGTGAAATGTAGTGGATAAATGTTTGAAACTGATAGCTAAAAGTTACGTTTGAAAAGTCATGGCTAAGTGGTGTAAACGGATAGCTTGAAGTAAACAGTTTGTGTGCTTAGTTAATTTAGCTTAAAGTAAAGGTTGCACAGTTGTAGTTAGCGTTAAGTTATGGCTTTATAGTTTAAATTTATACTTTAGAGTTAATTTCAGTAGTTAGCTAAAAGTAATGGTAGAATGTTTAACAATGCTAACTTTAAGTAATGTTGTTAAAGTAGCCTTAAAGTAATGGATGATTGGTTGCCAAGTGGTAGTCATAAAGTTGACCTAATCAACCGAGACACTTATAGTTCCATAAAAACATTGTAAAAAAAAATAATGTAAAAAAGTGTAATAGTGTTAAAAAGAGCAAATTTGGCATCAACCAAATGGACTCACTTGGAGGTGTTGGTATGAAGAGGTTCTTCAATGTATCTGACTTTACAGTTTGTCTAACAAAAACGTTGTGAAATCCTGGTTTAATTAAACCGAATCATTTCCCGTTGTAAGTAATTAAATAATAATTGAATGAATAAATCAGTTATTTTCTTTAACCCACCAAAAATGTCACCATAACATTTAACCCAATCCGTTCGTCGAGGGATGATCAATGAACTCACTCACTGTTCTCCCCACAGAGCAACAAACGGTGGTCCTTCTCCCAAGATCCCCCACAGCCGCCAAGACTTACCTACCCATCCCGGTGGACCACCTGGAGGAGGAGTACCGGCTCCGCTCAGCTGACGACGGCAAGCTCTTCAGGGAGGAGTACAATGTAAGCAACCTTTTCAACTTGAAGTTAGAGTAAAAGGTGGTCAGAAAGTAGGAAGTGGTTTTTACGTTGGGTGTTCAAAATAGAAGTAGTGGATCATTGAAAGTACAGTTGGCCGGTTCCCAATACGATACAGAAGTCTTGGTATTGGCCTCTGGCCTATTGCCTGAAATACATGTCAGTGCGCCTATGCGATACCAAAACCAATCAGCCCCCTCAAAAAATCATACGGCTTTAGGTTAATTATCTTGACACAATAACAAACATAATGACATGGTGTTAGCAGAAATTTTAATGTTAATCAAAGCTAGCTAAATGTAAAATGTCTAATATGGAAATATCTCCAATTGTGGATCATATACTGTATACACAATGTTTTTAGGATTGCTCACATATTGATTACCAACTTTTTTAATTAAGTGTGGTTGAAGGTGAATTTGAGCTGGAGCCATTTGCGATAATATGCGATGGCCACATTTGTTTTGTAGTTTTGAAAGTACAAGTTGACCCAGCAGTTAAATAAATTTGGTTAAAAATAAAACAGAAAGAGTACAGCTCGCCAAAGCAAAATATCTTCTTGTGCAAATATTTGCCATTTAAAAAATTACATTAACATAAGGAACCACATTTTGGAGAAAAAAAACGCTCATTACACTTGAAATACAACAAAGACATATTAGGAACAGACACAAAAGAGCTACATAAAATGTTACATTACGATTGCAGTGATCAATAAAAAGACAATATAATTATTATCATTGTTAAATAATGTATCTCCATAGCGTTAAAAGTATCTTTAAAGAGGTTGCCTTTGGGTGCTTTTAACTGGTGCAACAAAACCCTATAAAATACCTAAAATTGGATTTAAAGGGTTTTCCCACAACTGTGATACTCAGTGTGTTCATGGAAAGACGGATATATTTCTGTGTATTTTGTTCAGGAAAACTACTGGAACTATGAATCACATTTACCATGACACATTGTACACATGTCCCCTTCCTCTTTATGACTCCGATTGAGGATCTAGGTCAAAATAAAGATTATTTTTCATGTTTCATGTTGAACATACAAATGTTTCAGCAGCTTTTAAGCGCAGGCTGAGGAAGTCGAAGTTCTCAGCTTTCATGAGGTCTGTTTTTTTTCTGTAGGTAGCAGAGGAAGTGCATACATCAATGCAGAACAAAGTCATGTATAGCTATTTTTTAAAAGTCGCACTGTTTATCAGTATGGTAGGTATATAATCTGATTTTAATTATGCTTTGCAGTCGTTGCCGGGAGGTAATGCCCAGGGGACGTACGAGGAGGCCAACAAGGACGAGAACAAGGAGAAGAACAGATACCCCAACATCCTCCCCTGTGAGTGCACTCTCAGCTCTGTAGGAACTAGATTTTCTTTTGACTCATACCCAGAGCTCACAGTTTCCTGTCTGTGTGTGCACGTGTCTCTGAGTGGGTTTTTTTGTTACTGTTCAGATACAGTAGATCCTTCCCCACAGCGCATGCAGTCATTCACAATGAAACACATCAGCACTCAGAGTTTCCTCCCTTGTCTTCATTTTTGCAGCTTATATTCCTATCACTCATCTCTGATTAATTAATTAACGGGGTTAATTTTTTTCATCACTTATGTATGCGATCAAACACTTAACAGACTCAGAAACTGTTTTTTTTCCACAGGCAGTAAAATGCCTCCCTGCACCCCATATCGAAGACAAACTGAGCACACTAACTGCGTGCCAGCCTCTCAGGCAAATAAACACAGCACTAGCACTTTATGAGGTTTCGCTGATAAAAAGATAAATACCACATTCACAGTCAATCGCTAAATAAGTGCTTTGTGCTCATATGTGCTAGTGTTTTATCTCAACTCATTTTCTAACTTCCACAAACATGTTACCTTGAAAGTTGTTTGTGAAACATACAGAGGTAGGTATGTATTATCACAGCCACCAAAAGAAATGATGACTTGGCTTAGCCCATATATTTAAGTTAACCTTAGCTTAGCATAGGGCACCTTTAGTATTTTATTGGGAAAAAGACACCCACACTTCAGCAGGTAACTGGTGTTTGTCAGCTCTGGACAGGCTAGATTTTCCCCATTATTTCAAGTCTTTATGCTAAGCTAAGCTAACAGCACAGACATGAGAGGGTTATTACTCTTGTTCTAGAGCTAGCTTTTCATGTATTCTTCTTCATGTCACTTTAGTGAAGAGCTGCTGTTTCAAGTTGTTTCCATGGAGCCCCTTACCTGTACCCACGCTTCCCCATGAACAAGAAAGAAAAGTAACACATTGCTGCCAAAAATGATCATCAGTTTTAATTGTTTATCTAATAAATCCCAACAGAATAAGCCTGCACACAAAAGTTCTTATCGAAAGACTAATTTCTAAACCATCCAATATGTCTGTTATAATGATTTTGACAACCTCAGAGCAGACAAACCTCACGCGCCCCCTGAGAGTTTGATGCCCCTAAGGGTGGCCCAGACCAGAATGGTAACCAAGGGTGTAGTGTGTCAGGAGGTTATGATTGGAACATTTTTTGGGTGAAATGGTTGCCAGGCTTGAATCTTCAAACAGGGTAACTCTCGTCCATTATTTATTTGCCCTAAGCGAAGCTAACTGGCTGCTGGATATACTTTGATTTGTACCACACAAACATGGCAGTGTTTTTATTCTTTTGTTTCAGACTGTGTGGTGTGGTGTGGGTTTTTTTGCACTGTAAACCTTTAATCTTTTCACTGTTATTTCCACAAACAGATGATCATTCCAGAGTGGTGTTGACTCAGCTGGATGCAAATCCCTGTTCAGACTATGTGAATGCTTCTTATATTGATGTGAGTGTTTCTGTTTGTTTTTCCATCATTCAGTTAATTATGGTTTATTCCAGTGAGACATGTCACACCAACTGCACCAAAGAAATAATGACTATACATTACTTTCCTATGTCGGTATGGTTTCTTATGTTCTGTTAATGAGTTCCATAAATTAACTTTGACTTTATTTATGTACCAATTTCACTGCTGTTCTCTCTGTTACAAGCTATTCAAGAAGTGTTGATCAATTTCCTTTTTTCTGAGCATGTGAGGGCTTAATGAAAACTCTCTTAGCTGACTATGAACTTTAAAGGTTTGCACATATTCATAATTAAATTGTTATTCCTTTCTTACAGGGTTTCACAGAAAAGAACAAATTCATAGCAGCCCAAGGTAAGACACAATGATCCACATGATAATAATACATGTGACATTTCTCTGTTAATAGATTGATTTTTAGGTTCATGTCTTTGAAATTCCCATGTGATGATAATAATCCTTCAATGTTTCCACAGGTCCGAAAGAAGACACTGTAGCAGAGTTCTGGAGGATGATATGGGAGCAGAAAGTAGCGACCGTTGTCATGCTGACAAATCTCAAAGAAAGGAAAGAAGTGAGTGGTCTTCAGCTTTTCTTTATTTTCCTAACCATGTCACAGTTTCCCTGCCGAAAAATTAAAATGGAGAAGAAAAAAAAAAGAAAAGCCTCCAGCGTTTCTACTCCAGCCTCAAGTCTTTGATTCTGTGAAGGGAATAATGGAGTGTTACAAAAAGGATTTAAGAAGAAGTGTGCTTCAAATAGACTCCATTGGTTATGGTCAAAGGTGAAACCACGGTCTTTGATTTGAACTACTAATTTCACTCCTATGCTCTCCCCTCTGACATCTCCTTTCTCTGCTATTAAGTGTCTCTATTGTGAAGCATGTGAAACAGAGGTTATTCACTGAACAAGAGGAAGGCTTAAAAAAATCAATAAGAAGAGAATTTGTGAAGATTTAAATCAGCATGTGGACGAGTTAAAATCAATGACCACATAATGTGCAATTAGGTCCTCTAAGGGAGTGTCATAATCACCCTCAGAGTCTTGTATCGAGTGCTTTCACCTCTCCCACTTAAACCAATGTGGACTGGTTGTGAAATTGAAGCACGTGTGATTTTACATTTGAAACACTTTGCCTCCTAAAAAGTAAGTCCTCTTTAAAAGTATTGAATAATGGCTGTGCTCTCCCTCAGGATAAGTGTCACCAGTACTGGCCGGATCAGGGCTGTTGGACCTACGGGAATGTGAGGGTGGCCGTAGAGGACTTCACTGTGCTCGTCGACTACACCATACGCAAGTTCTGTGTACAATATGTGAGTAACAAGAAGTGCTTGTGTAGTTCATAGAAATTGTATGTTTACCAAAGCAAGGGTGGTGTTTGTGAAACCAGTTTTATCCTGTGGGCTTTAGTTCCCTTTTCAAGGGAGACGAACAGCTTTGAATTCTAACTAAGTAAAATGTTTCTCTGGGTCAGTGAATGGGAACGTGTGGGCTGTGACGGCACTGGAGGTGTGACGCAAGAACTCTTTTGCAATAATCAGTTCATAGTTCTTCATCTTTAGTTGAAAAACAAACTATTAGCACTTTTTTTTTTGGCTACTGTGTATGCAGATGGATTATTTATTTGTAGTGTTTTGCTACAGGCCCACTTCACATAACATCTTTCTGTTTTTGAAATAAAAAAATATGGTAGTAATTAATTTCATTTCTAAGTCGGGCCATGGCATTTTTGTAAGTTAGGAACGTGCTGCTCTCTGGGGTAAACAATGTTTCAAGATATTTGGTTGTTTTAAGTAGGGGTGGGACAAAATACCAATACTGCAATATATTGTCATCCTGATTTGTGTGATTAAATGATGGTTTTCGCCGGTCTCATATATCAACATTTTCATTCCAAAAAAATATGGCCATCTAAACAGATTTCCCTGCTAAATTGACTCACCGTGTCACTACTTCATGATTTCTCAAGTTGGTGCTGATGACATACGTATATGATGGTATCTTGAAGAGAAACTATTTGCTAATGAAGAAGTTGACTGCAGGGTTAAAGAAAAAGACAGCAGGAAAATGTTGCACTGCGGTGAAAAGAAGTTAATAAAAAAAGTACAAAAAGACGTGAAACTGAAATATCATGATGTGTTATATTATTGTCTTGCAATATATCAATTATTGCAGAAGCACTATATTGTGATTCAATTATCTTAATCATATCGTCTCATATGGTTTGGCATATCATACTATATTGAACCGTATCATAGGGTGAGTTTCCCTGCGATATCCACCCCTAGTATTCAAGCTTTCCATTCCAGTACGTTTTTAAATGTTTCTGTCTGTGGTTTGTGTCTCTGTGTAGCAAGCTAGCGATGTTGCCAAGACTCCCAGGCTCGTCACCCAGCTTCACTTCACCAGCTGGCCCGACTTTGGAGTTCCTTTCTCCCCCATCGGCATGCTCAAGTTCCTGAAAAAGGTCAAAGCGGTTAACCCACCGTTCGCTGGGCCTATTGTGATCCACTGCAGGTACCACAGCGCTTGTTTATTTTTGATTTGTTTCCTTGGTGCTTTAAATGGTTTTATTGTCTTATTAGTTTCTATGGAGATAAATATTTTGCAGCATGAGTATCTGCTTTGTTTGTCCGCTGGAAAACAAGCTGTCGTCTACGGCTGGAAATATTTTGAATGACTTGAACAATCCATGTGTTTTCAGGCACAGATGTCTCTTTGTTTCACTGCTGTTGTCCATTAACATGCAAGTGTCAGCTGAGGATGGGGCTTTGTTTTGTGTCTCCGCAGCGCTGGTGTTGGGAGGACAGGAACCTTCATCGTAATAGACGCCATGATCGACATGATGCACGCCGAGCAGAAGGTTGACGTGTTTGGGATTGTCGCTAAGATACGAGAGCAGCGCTCACAGCTCATTCAGACAGATGTGAGTCGGACAGGGGCAATTTCTGTCAGCCACATGATATAAAACTAATTCTTGAAAGCAAATGTGTGAATGATTCCTCCCTAAATATGTGGCCATGTGCCCATGGAACGTGTGCTTGTATGTGTTGATCTGATTTTATCCCCCCCGACACAGATGCAGTACTCATTCGTCTACCAGGCCCTGCTTGAATACTACCTCTACGGAGACACAGAGTTGGATGTGTCGTCTCTGGAAGGACATCTGAGCAAACTGCACAACACCTTCGTGAACGGTGACCGGGTCGGCCTCGAGGAGGAGTTTAAGGTACAACCTCTTATTCCCAATCCGGGATCATACAAGATCCCAGTTGATCAAATATCAACACGTGACACAAGAAAAGGGACCAAATAACCTTTGTGAATAACAGGAGTGCATATTTTGAATTGCCTTCAACTGTTGAGTTTACAAGAACATTGGTTAATATAAGTCTTTTAATGTGCAATTTCCTTTTTTTCACATCAAATATAGTTGTTCTTAAAAACATAACCACCACAAAGGAACATCTCCAGCATGAGAGAAGAGGATCAGCTTTATCTAAAATAGTCCCTTAGCAGTTAGACACAAAACTAACACTGTATTGCATGTAATACAGTATGATGAGGTTGTTTAGCTCTCCTAAAGCCACGCCAGCTTCTTAATGTATAGTACAAACTACTGGTTTTGAAAGGCTTTATATTGTATGCTTATGAACTTTATATTGTATGCTTATGAACAGCTATATAAGCAAAAAGGCCTTATGAAGGACATGAAGGATACAGAGCAAACGGTCATATAAGTCATATTGTCTGCATTCTGCTTTTATCTTTACAGACGTCCATGTGAAACATATATAACAACAGTGTAACAGGTTCTTTTCCTCTTTTTAAATGTGTTTGCTTCATTATACTTGTCACTTACGGTTCCATTTTGCTTGCTTTACTTTTGAATAGAAACTGACCAACATGCGAATAATGAAGGAGAACATGAGAACGGGGAACCTTCCTGCCAACATGAAGAAGAACCGAGTTCTTCAAATTATTCCATGTAAGAGAGAGACAAAAAAACATAAAATTAGTTTGTGGCTTCTTTGAAGTGTCTGAGCATGTTTTTCTTTTAACCCTGTGTGGCAGTGTTCAATTTCTGTTAGTTTCCTCTGACGCCCACTCGGCTTACCTGAAACACTGTGAACATGTTTACAAGCTACTCTATTCTGAAGGAGAATTTCCTGTTTTTTACCCCATTTCAGATGACTTCAACAGAGTTATTCTCTCCATGAGAAGAGGTCAGGAGTTCACTGATTACGTCAATGCATCCTTTATAGATGTAAGCATATTCTTTTTTTACCTAATGTTTTCCTTCTTGCATTTGTATCAGTGACAGCCCAGAAGTATTTCCTAATAAAAACCTACTGAAGGACACTTAAAGCTAAACTTCAGTGTTTGTTTCGCTCTGATTTAGGGCTATAGACAGAAGGACTACTTCATTGCCACCCAGGGCCCTTTGCCGACCACACTGGAGGATTTCTGGAGGATGGTGTGGGAGTGGAAATGTCACTCCATTGTCATGCTCACTGAGCTCCAGGAGAGGGAGCAGGTAAGCTGTGAAAGCTGCTGACGGCAAGTGTGCTATGATGGATGGTTTCATTTAACATTACATTAGTGCAACAACGACACATCTTGTCTCATTTCCGGCCTCTGCTACTAAATTATGTTCACAACTCCATGTTCACTGTTCTGTTTTGTTTTTTTTATCAGGGGGGAATTCACACTCTGTTGGTTTGTATTTTGCAGGACAAATGTTGCCAGTACTGGCCCACAGAGGACTCCGTCACATATGGAGATTACACAGTGGAGTTGAAGGGAGACACTTTGTGTGACACCTTCAGTCTACGAGACTTGGTACTCACCTTTGTCCCGGTAAGCAAATACACGTGCACTACACAGCTGTTAATGTGGCAGTAAAAACACATTACATTTGACTGCTGGGAGTAAAAAGGCATTTATTGTCTCTCTTGGTCAAATTCTTTTGAGTGTTCCAGCGCTTTGCAAAGGAAATCATTTGTCTTTATCCAACAGCTGCACAACTACGAGAATATGATTCAATGAGTCAAATTCAGATAAATGAGGACATGATAACTTGCTCTAAAATAGACAACAAAGAACAAATGTAGATGTCATTTAAGATATCATAAAGTGCATCTTTAATGTAATGCAATGACTGAATGGAAACTCCATCTTTACTGGGCTTATGGCAGCTGAAATTTGTTTCTTTTCATTTAAGTTTTCACATTTTCAATGATTCATTTTGTCATTATGTTCTTATGCTTACTTATTGGAGTGATAATTTCCTTAACCAAAACACACTGAGCTACATAGCCCCACATAGTGGAGAAGTTGGAACTTAACGTGTGTTGCCCAACCCTTGGATTTCATAAGAAATGTCTGGGGTAATTAACAGGAGAAGAAAAGAGTTTATTTTTGTACTTTTCTGCAATTTTTGCAACTCAAGATGAATCATTTCATCTTCTTAAGCCTAAAACGGTGATGAACATTAAAGCATCTGAGAGGAATAAACAGAAAATGTCTCTTCGATGAAGCTACTGACAAGTCAGAAGCTTTTACAAACCTTCATAATGAAAGAATAGTAAAACATAAAACTTAATCCCTGAATACGCCAAAGGTCAAAAATTGTGAATTTTAAGAGTATCTCTGTGTAAAAAGCTGAAAAGCTACTAATTACCAAACAAAACGGTCTGCTGCAGAAAGAGAACTCTTCTGGCTGCCAGAGTAAATGTGTTTGGGCAGGATGTGTTTAGGAAGATCAGGTGGGAGACTCCCATCTCATATATTTCATTACATTCGACCCACATCACCTCTCAGAGGCTCGGCGGAACACGCCAGCCTCCAGAATCAGCAACCCATCAGTCCACCACTCATCTGCTGCACACTTAACCTACCCTGACATTGCACCTGCCATTACACTTTCATATGCTGCTAATGAATCACATTTGAAAGGTATCATGATGTCTTGTCTGCCCGTGCATTTCCTCTCAAAGGAGAAGCAGACGAGGGTGATCAGGCACTTCCACTTCCACGGCTGGCCGGAGGTCGGCATCCCGGCCGAGGGGAAGGGCATGATCGACATCATCGCCTCGGTGCAGAGGCAGCAGCAGCAGTCTGGGAACCATCCCATCGTCGTACACTGCAGGTAGCTACTAATCATCTGTTTTTCATCATATTTGGGCAGTCTACAGCCACGTTTTGTATAATTCAACAGTGTATTCCCAGGCTTGAATTACTTTTTAAGAGTTGTTGTGTTTATTTTTTGCTGCAGTGCTGGTGCAGGGCGAACAGGTACGTTCATTGCACTGAGCAATATCTTGGAGCGCGTCAAAGCAGAAGGCCTGCTGGACGTGTTCCAAACTGTGAAGAGTTTACGCATGCAGAGGCCTCATATGGTCCAAACTGTGGTAAGTACCTGTGGAAGTGTTCCTTGAATTCATTTAAGAGCTAAAAATGTTTTTAAAGAATGAGTTCTACTTCCTGTTACTTGTTTTAACTTGACTAAAAAGAACCATCTTTTCTGTTTGTCTTTTTACCCCCCTCCCCCCACAGGAACAGTACGACTTCTGCTACAGGGTGGTACAAGACTTTGTCGACATTTTCTCAGACTATGCCAATTTCAAATGACGAGATTTGCCTTAAACATGGTTTTTAATGTTGTTTTCTAAAGCTGCTTTGTCAGTTTGATGTGTTTCTTTAACTCAGTCAAATGATCTATTTTGCTATGCACTTGTCCTCCCATTAACTGAGACTCCATCCATCGCTGTAATATAATGTATGTCAGTGGATGAAAATTGTACATGGAAAAAAAAAAAGAGTTAAGATTAATAATGTATATTTCACATCATTTATGATAATTATTTTGTCATGGAGTGTTGTCTCAAACTTGGTCTCTCATTTCAGTTTGGTTGTATAATAATGTACCTTAAGTGTTTGAGTGTTATTTTGGATTGACCACGTAATATTTTTCAAAGTTCTAGTTATTGTAAAAGTATTTATGTATCGAGGATGACATTCCACTCTTAAGTTTGGAGAACATGATAGGAATGTTGAAATGTGTGTTGTTTTTTTTTTATGTAAACATACAGCACATGCTTTTGTTAATTCATGACTTCTATCTGAGATTAGAGGCGATATTTGAACTATTTGTCATGTTTTCATGCTACATGCCCATCACCAATGTGATACTCTTTCCAATGGAAATACTGTCCGTAAAGGATGAATCACTTCAGCCATAAAGTTATGAAACAGAGGAGGAGTGACAAATAGAGCCCGACCGATTAATCGTCCAGCCGATAATATCGGCCGATATTTTCATATCTAGTGACTATCGGTATCGGCTAATTTTATCACAGATTAGCACCGATTTTACTAGATTTAATCACCAGACAACGGCATTACATTTTTAAGCATTTTATTAAGCTAGCAGTTCTCTTTCAGAAGCAGAGCGTGCTATGTGGATTACAACAAACATCACTCTCTAGAGTGTGAAGCGGTGATGAACTTGGCAGTCACTTCCAGCTGAGTGACCATCTTGTCTTTGTTATCTTTTCCAAAAGAAGTAGATAGCTGCATTTAAAGGATCAACGCAATAAATGAGTATATCTGAATATATCTCTACAGCTCAAATATATATGTAAGAAAGATATCACCTGATACATCGGTAGGTGATTTTTTTTCCCCTCCCCAGTATCAGTATCGGTATTGGCCCCAAAAATCCCATATCGGTCGGGCGCCAGTGACAACACAGGGATCGATTTATAACATGGATTCAGGCAGAAGTTTCACACTTTGATGTATCACAGAGTCTTTAAGAAACCATTAAACCGGTTTTGAAACGAAACATGGTATGAAACTGCATTAAACGTGGATGTAACGTTACTACAGTCCTCCTTTTGTCTGTAGACAGCAAACATACTTTGCTTAAACAACTGCACATTAAAAAAGCACATATAACTAAGCCTTTTGCCAAGAACCGACAACATTCATGAGAATGGTTATCGCTTTATTTATATTAGAGATTAGAGATTGTTCACAAATCAGTGCCATATATGTACCTTTTTTTTAAGACATGGATAAGAGGAGAACCCCGATGTTTGATCCTAAGAAGTAGTGGCTCAATGCAGTAGAGGCAGTAGGATTTCATGACTAAGTGTCAAATGCACAGCTCATACAGGACGTTATTCAAAGAAAAGTCCTGTAACGTCGACAACCACATCATAGAAATGTGGTTCTTCAGTGCCTCCTTAACGACAGAGCTACAAAAAAATCATACTATCAATGCTTAGTTACTAATACATGTTTAATTTAGATTACTTTGTTCTCATTGGTCAACATGAGGAACCAGAATGTTTGGAAATTAAAGCATTTAGTGACTTCATTCATAAGAAGGTATCTGATTGTCAAACATGCAGTAACCCCCGTCCCTGTGGTACTCCCAACATGAATCCAAACGTTTGGAATAATCCGACCCGGCGCTGCTTTCATCCTCAGTGACACGTGTCATTTTGTTGATGCTGTATGTAAATCCTACATGACAAAGTGCTGACATTGTGGACGTTTGCTGCGCAGCGTGGAGCTGTAAAGTGATCGGTTAAATTGTGTGTGTGAATCTGTGGGAGGTGCAGCACAAGGAGAGACTAAACAAAACCGTGTGTTTTTACGTCATGGCTTCTCTTTCGTCTGTTCCGTCCTTCCAAGAATATCAAGAGGGGCTGTGTAGACGTCAGCTCTTTGCCTTTGCTCTCTCTGTGAGTTGTCCATCCCCTTTTTCGGATTCTCAATGTCTTTCAAATGCAAGTTGCAATATTAAATTCTTCTGAAAATGCTTTGGGTGTCAATGAGAGTTTCCTTGTTATGTTATTTTAACATTCAGAGGAAATGGTTTCAGCCCCTGAAACAACAGATATGGTTTATCTATTTCTATCTCTTATCTAACTTTTAGATATGGTGTAGATGTGAAAAATACACTTAATAAACTACATTTCCATTGAAACACAGTGACATATAGGCCAGAAATGACTAGGAAGGTATTTTGAATCCCCATCTCTTGAAGTCCCATGTGGAAGTGTCCTTGGACAAGACACTGAACCAAACACTGACCAAATTGCTTCCACAGCTGCTTCGGCAGTGCAAATGAAAATAGATTATTTAATACTGATGACCACTTTACATAGCAGCCTCAGCCATCAGTTTGAATGTGGTGTGAATGTGTAGGTGTGACCTGCAGTGTGAAAAGTCAGAAGACTAGAAAAGAGCTGTTCAAGGTTAAGTCTATTTACCATTTATGAAGCACATTTCAGCAATGAAGCAATTCAAAGTGCTTAACACACGAAGGAAAGAAGAACATTTTAAAGGGGACATTTAGGGGCGCTGGTTGTGCGCAAATAGGCTATAGTCCTCCAAGCGGGTGGCCCAGGTTCAAATCCGACCTGTGGCTCCTTTCCCGCACGTCATTCTCCACTCTCTCCCTCCCTGATTTCCGACTCTATCCACTGTCCTATTTCTACACTGTAGTCACAAAATGACCAAAAATAAAACTTTAAAAAAAGGACAATTAAAAAAAATCAGAGAAGATGAAAAAACAGCAAATCAGAGGTTATAATATGATAAGAGAGTATTAAAATACAAGCGCAAAAGTGACAGTGCAGTCAGTGCTAAATAGTTAAAATTGTCCTGAGATAATTTATTAAAGGAGAGTATGAAAACAGGGGCTAAAAGGCAAGCAATAACAGAGAAAAAACAATACACCAGATTCATAAAAACTGAATGAGATCCAGTGATAAAAACCACAACGACTGAGATACAAAGAAAAACATGAAATCCACAAACTAAAACAAAACATACACAGCAACAAATGGTTCAGTTGTTCCTGTCTCAAACAATTTCCATTCTGCTCAAAGAAAAAAAAAGAAAAAAACTAGTGCTCCACTGAAGGTATCTTTAGTATCATCTTCTCACAGACTGCCAGGAACACTCAACCCATAACATTGAACCTGAAATTGCATTGGTTATGTAATGACAGATTTCTTGTGCTGTTGAAGTGGAATTGTTGGCCAACAGGGGGCAGTGCATCTTTATCTTTATTCAGCTGGTAATTTGACCAATTACATGGGAAAATTAAAGTTGCTACAGAATGCATTTTTCTATTGTTTTACTTAGTCATGAATTTGTATTTCTGCTATATCATGTGTCATTCTCAGGAACTGTCACAAGACCTCTCTTTGTCTTTTAATAGATCAAATGAATAAATGTTATGTAAGCAGCGTGAGTTTTTAAAAAGAGGATAATTCCTTCTTTAGTACTCATCTTGAAGTGAAATCTGGTTCTAAATTCTAACATTGTACAATTTCTCTTGTGATAAAAAAAAAATCATGTAATTTCTACAGAAATGCCTTCATCATTTTAAGATCTTTCTGGGAACAAACAGGCCCAAGAAAAATAAATTGGATCACTTACTCCCACATCTTCATGGGAAACTACATAAAGCTCTAATCTGTGCGATAGCTATCACTTAGTAACACGAACAGTGAATTTCAGCTATTTTTGCCAAACAATCATGTTTCTTATTTCACAGTAAAAACCCAAGTGACAAAAAGCCTCTTTGTTGACATTTTCCGTTTCCTCTGACACTCGATGCCATGGTAACACTACTCAGTGGGAGGGGCTAGAGCCCCAAAAAAGGTCAGCATGAGTGAAGAGGTCACATGAATTATGTATTAACCCTAACCGACTCTCTCCGAATTAAGATTGACCTCTTACTAATTATATTTTGTCTTGCACAAGGCTTGCATTTTTCTTTCTGATATAAATCGGAACATTTGCTATTTATTGGCAGGCTGACCTGAGCACTGACCCCGATGCTGAGACGCTTTCATGTGTGACTTCCGAAACTAATTTCTGATTATACGGAGTATGTTTATGCCAAGAAAGGTCTGTCACTTTTCTTGTTTTGTCATATTGAATCCATATATTACATTTGTAAAATACTAAACATGAAAAACTATGAATAAAAATCCTGTTCAGTTCAGATAACTTTTATTATATTTGTTGAAACCAAAGTAAATCTATCTATCTTCTTCATTCAGAACTGGGATTTGAAGACTGCTGTACTCTGGACACTTAGTACTGATGAGCGACACACTGCAGGGAACATGGCAGGTTACCCAGAGGTCCGTGTCCGACATTTAATTTTTACGGTAAAATATTTGTAAAATCACCTGTGTGTACTCAATCATAAAGTAATGAGAGTACTTGATTGTTCAGATTACTGTAAATGCCCACCCCCCTGTCTGTATTGAGGCACAGTGAAGCATGGAGCTAAACGCTAACATGACCTTTGCAATACTACAAAACTAACCTGCTGATGTTTAGCCAATTTAATGTTGACCTTAATTATTTTGTGCTAACCTTCCCAATTGACACTAAAAGCAACAATATGTAACTTTTCCACTTTAAAATAGTATTTTAAAAGTCGATCAAGTAGTAAAACAACTTTCAACAGGGAGAATGGCGTCAGTCCCATTTCAACATAGTGCAACAGTCGCCTGTTTTCACCACTGTAACTTTGTCAGCAAGCGAGAATATATGCATATGGCTTTACGGCACAAGTAAAAGCTAAATTTTTTTTTTAAAAAGCCAGTTAGCCGTCGCAACAGAGTTTGATACAATGGCTGAGCCTAAGAGATGGAAGACGAGTGACCAAAGAAGCAGCAGAAATTGAGTAAATATTGGAGTTGGCTGGAGCTTTTCAAAACAGTAGGCCGCAAGACCAATACACAGTGCAATCGCACCAAACCAAACTCCTCCATGTTGTTACTTTAGAGAGAAGTAGGGCTGCAGGTAGATGTTTAGAGAAACTATTGGAGCAATTTTAATTTGAGTTGTTTAAAGTACTGAATGGAAAGTCATCTGTGAGTGTTGCATGATTGCGAAACCAAATGTCAGAGCATCCATTGGATCATTTAACAAATATTTCAGTCTGGACCAAAGTGGCGGACTATCTAACTCATAGAACTTTAATATCAATAAAGTCATGATGCTAGCAAGGGTTTAACCCCGATACTGTAATTGCAAAATATAAGGAGAAAAAAGGTCTTATCTTGAACGTGTTTTTGCAATCTCATGTCTTGCCCCAGTCTGCTTTGTGTAGCCTATGTGATGAAAAGAGACAAGCACAGAGTAGAACATGGAGTCTGTATCATTAGCATCTTAAGAATGAACTGGAGATCCTGACTGTCTATCTTTATGTCTATCTTTTGTCTCCTTCACATCACTGAGTCACGAGCTGGATAATGACTTGTTGTTAAATGTGTTCTCTCACGCTCTCTTCCTCTCCTCTTTCACAACGCAGCGTCTTGCTACACTAAACAGATTCTCAACAAAGGCTTTAAGTCTTACCATAACTCAATCAGACAGCTCTTACTGGGGTGTAAATGTGACACAATGCCCCCAAAATGCATTACAGGCCTTATCCTGTTTCTCCCTTGTTCCATCAGGCTAAATATGTTTTCAAGTTTCTATTTCAGGAAGTACAGTGGAAGCTCAGATGACACAGCTGGTTGGTTTTTGATCTGTGTTTAAAAATAAGATAGAGAAAGAGCAATTAAAAGCATAGAGGATCTAAAATCACAGATTGTATGCGCCCCATTTTTTGGAATTATTGTGAGGATGCTTACTTTTATACATGAAGTATGAACCTGGTGATATTTCATTGTTTGTTTTTAAATGAAAAAAAAAAAATACTAAAACTAGACACAGTAATCATAATGCTTCACAATACTTCCCTGCCCGTCTGTGGCTTCAAAGTCTTTTAACTTTTCTGCAGAGTTATGTTAAGCCGCTGCTGAAACAACACATTTCCTGTGTAAGTATTCCAAGAAAAAGAACATTTTCAACCACACCGTAGGGAGTTACAGCTGCTATCTTGAGCAGGATTTTGCAGCCACAGTCCTCTTCTTATAATCATCCTGAACTTTAGACATCAGTTGAAACACACGTTCAGCAGGTAGACTGGTAGAAGATGCGAATCCAACCGCGTCTCTGCTTTGTGAGCACCAGAGCAAAACATGCAGAAGACCGGGGAACTTAATCCCGAGCTGTTGTCACAAATCACTATTTAACGCTACTTACTGTGTTGCCTCGTGTGTGCACTACAACCAAATGTGTGTATGAAACAGGTGATGGCTGTGACACAAATCCAAGTCATGGCAGAATGTAATACCTGTGCTGGTATTAACCGTCCACCTCTAGGCGAAGGCAAAAATGTATTTTTAAAAGAAAAATATTTTTCACAATGCACTTTAAAAGATAAAAAGCCCAATTCATTATGCTGTTGATGGACTCCTTGTGAACAGGGATAAGACATTTTGATTATGTTTTTATGTAAAGATTTGATTCGTCTTTACAACATTTGTATTAGATAATATTCAAAGTATTTGTCAAATTTCAATCGGCCCAAATCTGACCCCTGTGGGACCCCATAATTAATTTTCTGATTTAAAGTCACAAAGGGAGATGAAAGAGTCTCTAAACTTAACTTTAAATGACTGATACACTTAAGTCACAGTTAAAATATGACCAACAGCAAATAAATTATACCACAACAGAAACCATTCTGTCATGTGCTAGTGATTCCCAGAAAACCTGACTGGGCAACAGCCAATCCTGACAGCTGAAAAAATGCTTGAGGATAGTATCTTGCCAAATAAAGGGAAGTTGGTTATACGCCTATAATGGCTGATTTTATTGACTTGCTAACATTCTTGATGAGAAATGAAGCCCAGTAAAAGCAAAAAGTCAAACAACATAACATAAAGAGAGAAATCTGTAAAGATGGAGTAAAAACACATAAAAAATAATTAATGACAGACCACAAAATGACATCAAACTGTAGGCGTCCCTATTTTTTTCTTAGTGAGAGACACAGCTGGATTACAACATTAAGTTTTGTTGATTGTAGTCTGGTAAGATTCTGGTAAGTTTGTCTATGATCTTAAATGCACTGCCTTGGTTTGTTTTAGAATAATATACACTTTGATTTGTTAATATTGTCTTAACCTTTCTGTCAGAATAAGTAATTTAAAATGAAAAGGCTGCAGCAGTAGATCAATCTGTAGGGTTGGGAACCGGAGGGTTGCCGGTTCAAATCCTGGTGTGGGCAAAAATATGGACGTTGGTCTGGTTTCTGGAGAGGTGCCAGGTCACTTCCCGAGGTGCCCTTGAGAGTGGCACAAACCCCCCCCCCCCCAACAGCTCTAGCATGCTTCCCATGAAGCAGCCCCACTCCCACAACTCTCCATTAATGCATGTCCACAGGTCCTGGTTGGGCATTTTTGTATTTTGGGCCTATGTGTGTGAGAATGTTTTTGTCTCAATAACACACCTGAATATCCTCTTGGGGATTAATTATGTAAAATAAAAACAAAATAAATATGAAAAATAAAACATTGTGAGTAATTCTTCGGACATGGTTTGTACATCCAGTGTTGATAAAGGTGTTACAGATAGTCCAAGAGAGACCTATCTGGATTGAACAGCCGGCCAGCATCAGGACACAGACTGTGTGACGGAGGTCTGACACTTTTGAGTCAGAGACCTCCAGCTGCATTATGGCAAGAAAACAAAGTCTGAATCAGTGATCAGCATGTGTCTGTTTTAAGCATGTATCATAAAAGGGGGAGGGCACAGCAACAGCTAAGATACTTTATGAACAACCCTGTCCAGCTGTCTCTTCACTGAGACTATACAATCATAACTGACATGAGAAGTGACGTGTGCTGTAAAACTGAAATGTTTTTTCATCCCAGTGCTTTTTAAACTTGGCAAAAAATACCTACAATGTGCTTTTTAATTGCCTAAGGAAAGAGTGTGAGGATTCGTCTAATCTGAGGTTGTCAGTATTAACTGAAATCATAATAACAGACTCACTGAATAATTTATACAAAGGTCTTTTGGAAAGTCAAAGTGTGCGCGCAGGCATATTGTGTTGGGAATTTATGTTACATTTCGACAGCAATGTGTGATTCCAATGTATTTTCATGTGGGTCCTGGGGAGGCTCAGCTTTTCTTAGATGGGTTGTAGGGAGAGCTACATGTAAAAAAGGTCAGGGACTACTGGTCTTAAATACTCTCAGCACTGTCTGACGCTCAAGTAGCAGAACATCACTCTAGAAATGGTTGACAATATTAAATGATGTACACTATTCGTTGATAAAGTTGTAAGGAAAGCAGACTTCTGAGCACTATTTCATCGTCAAATCTCCGCAACACAAGTGTTGAAACAATAAAGACGGATCTAAATCAATCTAAACAGGTCTGATCATCTGAAATCAGTAACAGTAACAGTAGTGTTAGCATCAGGGGTCACACAGTCATATATCGATCAATATCTTTTTATATACAAATCTGCCACCATGTTGTTGTTTTATTCAATAAATGTTGTTGGATGTTCTCCATTCGAGCAAAGCCACAAAACTTGTGTGATGGCTCTGCTATTGTTGGATTTCCAACAATCCTCTTCATTATGTTTGTAGTCTTTCCAGTTTAAAACATCAACAAAAGCTCAGTAAATTAAGTCAATTATGGAAAGATATGAAAGGAAATACAACATTCCCAGACTACGCACTGCAGTGTTGAAATCCGTTCTTGGAAACAGAACATGTATGAACTGAGTAATGTACGCTGTTCAGACATTACACATGATATACTGTAGTTGTGGTTGCATTTCATTAACTAACTGCTCTCTGACTAAAAGCCCTCTGGGCGCCAGTCAGGCAAAAAGGACGAAAACTTAAACATTTCATTCTTTCATTGTCAAGTTTCAGTGATTGATGATTAAATATGTGGGCTAATAAACATCATGAGCAATGTCTGGCAACTTTTTTTCCATTTCTCTCCGCCTCTGTCTGTCTGTCATTTCAGTCTTCTCGCCCGGAGGAAGTGTCAGATGTTGCATCAGTAAGCAATCTGTACAATGAGGAAGCCGAGAATTGCGAAAGGCAGACAAAAAACTGTTCTCGTTGCAACAGCTTCATCAGGATTATTTCAGAAAACATCGTTTCAGTCTGTTTCTTTTCAAGGTGATGATATGGGAATTTGCAGACAATATAACATATATCTAATTCCGTCCTGAACCTTGAAAGTTTCCAGTACTATTTGACACATTTGCATCAAAAATACAAAACTGGTCAGTCCCATTTGGTAAATATAAGACAACAGCAGCCAGAACTTTATTAAGCATTTGGATCAAACATTAGTTGGATTACATTATGCTTGTTTGAGGATATTAGGGTGTGGTTTTCTGTAAAGGAAAAAAATAAAGAATTTCTTACTGTTCAAATGTTCTTGGAAATAAAGAGATGTCAAGAAAGCATATCCTGATGTAGTGTAAAGTGTTGAGCAGGAAGTAAATGTGAAGTGCGCTGAATTGGACTGATCAGTTTTCCTCCCTGTGCAATTTCTGCTGAGATGTTTAATCTGTGAGAGTAATATAATACGAACATTTCAGAGATAATGCTTTCCCTTCAAGTGGTAAAAGAATCAAACTGCTGTAGCTTTTAGCAAGACCTATCCTGTGTAACAGTGACAGTGCAGATTTTCTGTATATGAATAAAAAGAAGTGACATCCTTATTGGATATTTGTAGCGGAGCAGAAGATGCTTCTGAGATTGCAGCTGTAATGTAAATATACCTTACTGAAAAAAAATATAATTTCTTTAACTTCAGTGATTCATAAAAAAATAAAACACACAGCCAGCCAAGAAAGAGAATAAAAGCTCACCACTAAGGGGAACTTACAGAAATGAAAAGAGGCTCCTTATTAGCTCTTTGTGTAAGGGCACAAGCACTTCTGCTGACAGGAGCTGGTTCTCTTTTTCAGACAAGAGAATCTGCTTGGATGCAACAAATTTCTGATTTTATAAATTCAGAATTTTAAGCTGTGGAGGTTGCGGTGTCAGTGACGTCACCCATTGGTTCCTGAGGAGGCACTTCGAAGCCCAGTGATGATGGTCAGTCACCATATTGGAAATAAGACCACTCACAGGTCACTCTGTCACTTTCTGGGGTTAGAAGAATATATTAAACATATTAAACTATTTTTTGAAAGTATACAATCTAAAACACATGAATGTGAGGGCTTGATTTTTTCAGGAGAGACCGTCAGAGAGTTTGTTTCTAACTGCACAGAACCACCTTTTCCCGCCATTCTTGTATGGTAAGTAGCTTTAGCTTGTGGACGCCTGCATAGATAAATGCACTTGCAGGTAGGCAGATAAGACAGGCAGGTATGAAATGAATGGGCAGACTTAGTACTGGACATGCCTTCAACAGCTTGTGATCTGTTTTCCTTCTTTTCACAGCAATTGTTTTTAAATTGTTTGCCATTAGGATGTAAAGAAGATGTCAGCAAAAAAAAAAAAAACGCCTCTAAAATAATTGCCTAAGGTAGCATTAAAGTCTGGCTTTCTGAGCCTAAGTACCAGAGGCAGTAACCTCCTCTGCCCTCTCACTGTGCACACCACTGCAGAGATAGATATCCACCATGACTAATGATGATTTTCATTTTCACTGACAGACTGATGGAGCGCTTACAGATTCCAGCCCAACAACAGAACATTACTTACATCTCAAAGGAACTATTCTGCATGTCATTTAGAATATCATTAATTGAGGTTTATTGTTGTCATAATAAATTGTCTTTGTTGTTTTATCGCTGCAGAAAAATACAGGGTGTGCTGCCTCAGTCTGCGGTTCTACAGTTCAAAACAAAACAAACTAAAACATTGCTCCATTCTACTTCTACTGATTACACTATATGCATTAGCATGCACACATATCACACCCGTATATTAAGTGTTTTCTGCTGATGGTGGCAGATTTTTCTCATGCTTAGTACCAGGGCTTAGCAGTGGTGGTTTATTGTCGCGGTTAAAGTGTATCCTGGTGTGTGTGGATCTGAACCGGAGTCCCTTGTGACCAATAACAG